>NW_009647422.1:2388921-2464753 GCF_000708025.1 Charadrius vociferus | reverse complement strand
GGGGGGGGGGGGGGAAGTCTGTGTTATGCATGCCTGCCTCTGTGCACATAAAATATACGTGTCTATTTTCAGATAACGAATGTTGATTCAGAGACTTATAGGAGAAATATCCGTGCAGAGGAGGTACATCTGTCTCGGCACACTGGCTCATAGCGTTCTTTGCCCTCGGTGGCGCAGCTCAGAGACGTGAACATTTCCACAACTGCCACACTCTCATCTGGATCCTGTCTGTTTATACTAGTCCTGCCTTAAAGCTGTGCCTATTGCACATTGGTATAAGTAAATACAAAAAAACCTCATCTTTCCAAAGAGTTTTGGCTTGATTCCACCTAGAAGAGGAATTTTTGAAGAGTTTTATACACACTAGATTATCTGAAAGTATTTTTAGCTGCTTTGCATGTCTTTTCTGCCTGTATTTTTGGACCAAGCAGCAGGGGTGTTTAAATGCTCAGGACAGAGCAGTGAGGTTTGTTTTGTAACAGAGGTTGTTCTGTACTGAATCAAGCTTTCCTAGCCAATAAAGTCCTCAATAATGGCTGATAACAGCTACCCCATATTAAAAGGCACAAGAAATCCCACAGTGTGTCTGCAGTGTAACAATCTGGGCCAGTGCTGTCTTAATCCTGTAGCTGAAGATTGGCATTCACAGTTTTTTATCCCTTTCAAGGCTGCTGAATTTTTTCCTTCTTACCCCTGTGACCGAATGTTCTCATTATTATGAGTTTCCAGCACTTTGTTTAGAGGTTTGGTAGCTTCTCGTCCTCATGTGGTGGCAGCGGGTCTCGCAGTCCAACTGGCTGTAACAAAAATGAAACAAAAATTGCTTTTTAAACGTTTCTGCCTTTCTATTTGATTCTCCCGCTGTTTGTTTTTGTTTTTTTTTTTTTTAAACTAGAAAATTGCTGGGAAATGCCAGATCTCCTTCCTCATCCCATTCTTTTTGTGTGCCTTTGTCATATCCCCCTTCTGTTCTTATCCTCGGTGAGATTAATGGAGCGAAATGGATAGATTTCATGGTCTTAATGAAATAATTAGCATATGGTGACACTCAGCTGATAAGAAACACAAAGAATCTCGTCTGGCTATTTGCTGCCATGGGAAGGTCTGTCATTCCCTCCCTACTTTGAGGGAGACCACGACAGTAATTTACCATAAGCAGCATTTTTCGATGCCTGGTTCTTAGCCCCTCGGAACACAGGGAGCTTTTGCATGGGGTAACACTAGCACAGTGAATGACTTACTTGTCTTAAATCTTGACGGTGTCTGAGTTCAGTGACTCTGAGGCTGATAACCGAATAATTCCAGGGATTATGAGTTTGCGGTAATTACTTGCGAGGGATTTAGGGTTTGGTACTTTTGATTTAGCTTTTGTCTCCCTTTTTACGGGGAAGTAACGCTATCCAAAGCGGTCGGGTGTACACCGTTGGTTGGCCAGCCAGCTGGGCACCAGCTCTTTGACCTGGCAGAGTGCTCTGGCATCCAACACGCTTTCTGCCCTGATGTACATAGGAGCTGCTGTCATTGCTGTCCTGGATGAAGCCGTGTGCTCACGTGTGGCAGCGGTAGTGTTACCTTCCTTCTTGGTACCTCTTTAAGTGGGAGAGCTTTGGAGATGGTTGAAGCACCTCCTGGAGCCAAGATGTGTGTCTCGGTTGTTTAGCAGAAATAACTATCTTCCCTTGCAGCACATCCTTGCTACCCTGCTGGGTAGTACAAGATGCTGCAATAAGAGCTGATGCTTTAAATAAGGGATGGGTGGCACGTTACACGAGGGATTGTATCCACGCTGTTTAGCTGGGGGTGGCTGTTAGCATCAGCGTTTCCCTTCTGTTTCAGGGATTTGCTGACTTGATTCTTGGGCTCTGTCCCTGATCCGTCACTTTTAAATTCTTTAATTAAAAAGAGAGAGAGGAAGCAGCAGGTGGAGAATCATTGTTTATCTGATTGGGGGTGTATTGCTGCTGCGTCACTCTCTTTTCAGGTCAATCTCCTCAGCCCCAAATCTCCTTAACCCGCTCTCCAAATGTTGACTTTAATAATGTCATCTCAGCAACCTGGTCACCTCCAGGTTGGGTTGTATAAAATACAGCTCAAATCCTTTCTGGAAGAACATAGCGTGATGGGAAAGGTTGGGTTAGGCTTCTCTGAGCACGCTTGTCCGCTCACAAACTGCGGTGGAGCGAAGCAAAGGTCAACCAGTTTGGTCGAGCAGTGGTCCTCCCCATCGGTACAGGAGATGGTGGTCTGACCATGGGAATTTCTCTTGCAGCCACAGGACTTCTGGGAGGAGTGGCGCAGCCCAGCTCTCCGGTGGGAGGCAGAGAAGGGATGGACAATGACCAGGTTCAGCTGCAGACGCAAGAGAAGATTTCCCAGGAAGAAGCAAAAGAGCTGAAACAGGTATAAGTTGAGATAACTTTGATAAGAGTTGTTTCACTCCCTCTTCTTCCTTGATAACAGGCATTTTCATCATCAGAAACATAGTCCTTGTCCTCAACAAAATATTTCTCTCCCTAAATTTAGATGGGCATATTTTAAAAATCAGTTAATCGACCCTGTGATTAAAATACACTTATAACTTCATATTTGTTTTTAACTATTTTGAACAAATCGGGGATTATCAGCAGAATATATTAAGTGATGGGCTTATAACCCAAGGAAAATCCTTAATCATAACCTGTATTTTCTGAAGATTAAGAAGCTTAACCATTAAATACTTTTCAGCTTTTTCATGTTTTTCCTGTACTATCTTACATTTTTTAGTAAAGAGTAGCAGTTCTATTTCAGAAACATTCACAAAGCTAAACAAAGTGCACAAAGAGAACTTGTAGCTAGGAAATAAGTATGCAGTCCAGCAAATTAATAAAGGGGAAGTAGGTTGGAGATTTTACTAGAAATAGGTATTTATTTAAAGTAATCCAGTCTGATATTGTTCCCTTAAATGGCTCTTTAATGAATTTCTTTCATAGCTGATGTTCAGAACTTTTAGTGAAGAATCCCTCTTTCTAGTATGTGGTTGATCTGAAACAGTGAACCAACTGGAAGAACAAAGGAATATGGTTTCAGTGGTTTTTCCATTAAAATAGGTTTACCGGTGGTGATCACAGCCACATCAGAAGATGTAGTTGAAGGTTAAACTTTATTCTTGATATTTTTTTTCCCTCTAGCATCTTACTCTTTAATATTCCATCTGTAGCGTGGTGATAGCATCATGTGAATTTTCTGCTAATTCTATTGCCTCTTAGCCAAACCTGCAGTTTTCTAGACCCCCTTCTTTTATTTTATAGTTGAGAATTAGAATACAATTGAGAGTCACAAGCTCTTAGTAGTGACTTGGGTGGCTACAGTTGATCTATAGATTATAGATAACTTAATATATTTTGCTGATAATCCCCGATTTGTTCAAAATAGTTAAAAACAAATGTGAAGTTATCTATTAAAATAAGCCAAAAGACAGTTGGGTAAGTGAGAGTTTAACCTTTTGCAGAAGCTTAATTCCAAAAGTTTCTGAAACTCTCTGTGCTTGTCGTGGACTAGAAATAGTGTTAAATAGCCAGTGTTATTTAAAACAAAACAAAACACTTTCAAGATTAACTGGAGCTCAAAAGACAATTCTGGTATTTATTTATACCGCACCAAGCCAAGAATTTTTAAGCTGGTTAATGATTTGGGGTGAGCTTGTGTAGGGTGGTGTGGGGTGATGCAGGTGCAGGGAGAGGATCTGAATGCCAAACTGACAGGCCACGAATTGGCCTGATTTTCTCCCAATAATTGCTGAGCACCTGTTCCCTGAGCGTCAGGCCTCTTTAATCATCATTCAGTCATTAATAATTTTAAGGTACGTGCCATAATTCTTATAAAACTCCCGTTCCTTTTCCTTACTAGGAGTCACTGCGTAAATACACAGTTTTAGACCAAAACTTGCTTCTGTAATCAAAATATGATCAAGATCTTCTGTCTGCAATATCTTATTTGGGCTTTTTCAAAATAAAAATGGAGCATTCACCACTTAATCATTCTCTCTTCTTCTCAGCTTTTAAAGAGCTTATCTCCATGATCTCTCATTTTATCAAAAAACAAGCTTTTTGTGAAGCAGCGTTGACCTTTTGGAAGATTTTAAGGGAGAGTATTTCTCAATCGTAGTTGTACAAACAGCAGCAATCTGTTATTCATGCATGCATACACTTTGTACAGCTGTTATGTATTCGGAAGGGCTAGTTGTTCCTTCCTTACATGTCAGCTTTTCAGCACTATAATTCTGATTTGTAACCAGACCCAAAAAAGCTGAATATGGTATGAAGGTTTATTGGTCATGGATTACTATTGAAGACACATTCTGCTACGATTTGCAAAAAAAAAAAAAAAAGGCTGTCTAGGAATTGCTTCCCCAGGGCCAGTTCTTGCCTGTTGAACACCAAACTTTGCTGATGCTTGATCTTATCAGAGCAGTTGGCTGTGACTGGAGAAGCAGAGGAAGTGTAGGATGGGGAGTTCAGCGTCTTCCAATGGGTCTTGTGAATTGGGAATGGAGCCTCTCATCTTGTATAGACTGCTGTCTCTCCAGCTGCTCCCAGGAGTTGTGCAAGTGCTGCTTTTTCTCGTTGCTCTTAAGTGCTGAGCAGAGGGAAGTAGCTCAGGATCTTTCGGTTCTGTTAGGAGAGAGTGTGGTGAGGTTTAGAGGGGAAGTGTAAAGATGTGGAAGTGAAGAAAAGCGTGATTGAAACGGGGAGTTCCTGCCAGTAAAAGCGAATTTGAAAGGAGATCTAGGTTGGGATGTATTCTAATGGGATTCAAGGGCAGCATCATGGTAAACACCATACAAAGCCTTTGGAGTGCTGGAAGCATTGAGGTCAAGATCACAGAATCATAGAATGGTTTAGATTGGAAGAGACCTTGAAGATCATTGAATGCTAACACCATGCCATGGGCAGGGACACCTCCCACCAGCCCAGGTTGCTCCAAGCCCCGTCCAACCTGGTCTTGAACACCTCCAGGGATGGGGCAGCCACAGCTTCTCTGGGCAACCTGTCCCAGGGGCTCACCACCCTCAGAGTGATTTTTTTTTTTCTTTTTTTTTTTTTTTTCCTGATATCTAATCTAAATCTAAGTCTTTCCTATGTTGGGGGCTCCAGAGCTGGACACAGTACTTCAGGTGCGGTCTTACTAGAGCAGAGTAGAGGGGCAGAATGCCTTCCTTTGACCTACTGGCCACACTTCTTCTGATGCAGCCTGGGATGCGGTTGGCCACCTGGCTGTGATTGCACATTTAAACTACATCTGAGCAGGACATTTAATGCTTATGTAAGGTATGTCAAGGCTTTATCTAAGGTTATATTTGCCATATTCAGTCATTTTATAGTTGAGAAGCGGGTGAAGTCCATAAATAGAAAGCAGGGCAGGGAACCAGGACCTTTGTCTCATTTCCAGCAGTGTGTCCTTAAGTAGTCAGACGTGAGCTAAGTTTGGGGTGCTCCTTGCTGAGGTGTAGCCTGCTGTGTTGTCCTCTTTTCTCCAAACATGCCTCATCAATGACCAGTGTTCATAGTCATCTTAGCCTGCAGCATGGGCTTGTCTTTCATCAATGTAGTTGCTCCCAGAGAGTTTCTTTGCACTGTTTCGGTTCAGCTCCGCATTGGGCATGAGCAGGATGATGGTTAATCACTAATGCAAAACATTTAGAGAGCGAAGGGGGAAAACAGTTACAAATGCAAAGCGTTAACATGCATTGAAGACAATGGTGGCATCAGACTTCCATGAATGAATTAAAGGTATTTTGAGGTCCTTATGTTGCTAACTACAGAGTTTTCCTGAGCAGTTGCCTCTCTTGAGGATTATGATCTTTTATTCTTTGATTATTTGTAATGCAAGCACTTGTTTTTAAAAAAACAAAACCACAGAGCCCAGAAGAGCTTGTTTTTGCCCCCCTCATTACTTCTGCTGGACTTACATCACAACTTTTGAAGTTGGAGAGGGAAGAGGAATTTGTGATGAACAAATAGTTGTCGTTTCTCATCCTCTCTCCTCAAAAACAAAGCACTTGCAGTAATAACAATAAATGTTTTGCAACAGGAATTGTTGAGTGATCCTAAATTCCTTCCATTAGAGCTGGAACCCCTGAGCGGACTGCAGTTGTGATTGGGTGCCTGAGTAAAGGACCTCGCCAGGACTTCATGGAGGGACGTTTACGTTAAAAAAAATGCAGAGTTTGTGGCGGAGATGTGAGCTGTGTTCCTTAGCCTGTGCTATAGAGATGGAGAAAGAAGCCTACATAGTTGCTGTGGTCTCTGGCTGAGCCTCTGCCTACCGCCTCGCTGTGGCTGACATAATGGCACTGGGTGCGGGAGGGGGTGTGATAATATTAGCTTAAGGGCTGTGGTCGAAGAGGAGCGGGGGGGAAATTCACTAAATTTGAATTTATTTTGCCAAACCAGTGCTTTCTAATTTCCGAAACCGTTCCTGCCAAAAAGCTGTTGCCCTGATACATGCTGTCCGCAGATCACATATGCCGTGAAGACAGAGATAGTATTAAAAAAAGTTAATTCTGTAACATCTGCGGAAAAAAATGTGTCCCAGTGTGTATCTTAACATTTGCATCCTCAATGTCTTCTCAGGTTTAGATGGTTCCATTTCAACCCTTTGCTACTTTCACAGTCTTCCCAATGTTTATTTACCCTTTTATCATGCCCTCATCTCAGGAAATCACAACTGTTAGGTCAGAGGAAAAGAGTTTTGTTGAGGAACTTGTTCATTCCAAGTGCTAAATACCAAATTTGCTCATGGGATGGCCTTGTTCCATGGCCTATAGCGATCCCCAGACAACTGATCTGAACAGACACGTGTAATGCCCATGCCCTGCATTTATTTTTTTGGAAGGCACAATATGAGGAGGGAACTGAGGTCCTCACAACTAACGCTTTGTAGTTGCCTGTGCGTAACTCGAGTATTTAATGGTACCAAAATAAAAGGTGGTAGTTAAGCCTGTGGAGCTGCTTGAGTATTTTTTTTCCAGACAAGGCCAGTGGCATGTTAGTGGCACCATGAGTACTTAGTACTCCCTGAGAAAGCGAATAAAATCAGATTTCTGCGCCGGTCCGAGAAGAAATAATGGGAGAAAACGGCCACTAGGAATAAGGTAGTAAACAGTGACCCTTCCGTACTGTCTGAATAGCCACTGGCTCAAAAGAGCTGATGCTTTAAAATTTGTCTGCTTTTGCGTGCTTGAGGTACAAGGGACCTGCTGTCCTGTCAAACTTGCCTATTCCAGTGTTTTCTGGGCTGAAAAGTTTTGAGCTACAAGAGGCAGCCTGATTTTCCAGAGCGGGCAGAAACGTTTTTGCTGGTGGCTGCTGTAGAGTTTGGCTATTCGTACACCAAACGCAACTCTGGCTCAAGCAGAAGCAACGTCTGTGCTTTTGCATAGCTACAGGTGAGCAAGGCTAGCAGCAATCCCAACCAGGAAGCATGTTAAAACAACGTTAAATTCATAGATTTCTGTTATGGCAAGTTGCACTTATCTCATGAAGCATTGACAAATGCTCTCTAGTAAACTGCGTTGCTGTGATTTCAGATGTTTCTGTTCTCTACTGTCTCTCTGCCCATTTCCAGGTGCAGCAGGAGAGCATGTGGACAGCCTCTTAATATTTTCAGTGCCAGATTACTCAATTTAATCCCTACTGTGGGCTTGATCCTATAATGGGACTACGAATTGGAATATTTTAGGTGTTGTCCTCCCTTCTTGGTCACCTGCAGTATGTTCAGCACAGAGGTAAAGCGCGGTATTAAATCACAAGTTATCGCTGTCAAAATCTCTGTTTGCCCCCTAGTTCAGAGTACTGCAAAGTAACAGCTCTTTTGTTTCCTAATAGCAGGTGAATTTGGCTGGGGAAGCGGCATCCAAGAGCTGTTTCTGGTCATATGTCTGCTCTAGCATTCAGACGTCAGTTGTGCAGGGGTAGTGGAGTGAATCTCCGGGAGGATTTCAGGGAGCTCAAACTTCACTTGGCGCTGCTTCCTGCACGGTGATGCTTTCTGCATCTTATTTGTACTGTGGGGTGCTCAGTGTATTGAGATGGTAGATGATATTTTGCAAGCTTTAGATAAATTGCATTATTACCATGGCATCTCAGGACCCGAACCAAACTCAGGTCTCCATTCTAAGATCTTTAGGTGTTATGGTTTGAGAAAGCTACAACAATTTATTGTCGTTTAGACAATTGTTTTATCACCCAGTGACCCCTCCCCACCCGGGAAGGGGAATTGGGAAGAAATCAAAGAAACCCAAGGCTTGAAATATAGACAGATTTAATAGAATAAGACTAAATAATTAACATTAATAACACTAAAGAACCAATATTGATCCTGATACCAATACAAAATACACAAAGATTATACTCAGCCATCTATATCTGTAGGAAGCTGTGCACTCCCAGCAGGGGACAGCAAATGCGGGACACTGCGAGCGCTGCGGCTTTGGGAGGAAGGGAAGGGCTCAGGGCTCCGACTCTGGGGCAAGAAGTTCTCAGGATCACAGCCATCAGGGGAGAGAGAGCTTCGCTGCAAACTTTCTAATTTATAGTGAATGTGGTGCTCATGGTGTGAAATAATCCTGTTGGACAGCTTGGGTCAAGTGCGCGGGTCTCACTCCTCCTCATCCCTGCACCTGGTGAGCTCAAAAACACTGAGACCTTGAAACCCACACCTCATAGCTGGCTATAAAGTAAATATTTTCACAAATTCAGACACTAGAGTTTTCTAAAAGTGCAGTTTTCCCAAGCATTAGAAAAGAAACTAGTCCTGTGTGACTCAAACTGGGACATTAGGGTATAATCTCTTTGTACAGTGCCTGATGCTTTGGGTTTAGGTCTTCGGGTGGTCTGGCAAAGTGATAACGTAATGGGGCTCAGCACTGAGCAGGTTCAGAGGCTTGGAGTCCTCTGCTGTCATTCCATCTGTGTCTACTTCGTGATGGTCTCCAGCTAAGGGTGGTCACCTTACCTCCTACTCGAACCAAAGCAGAGAGAAACGGGAAGTGCTTGAACTCCTCCTTAAGCAGGTACAGAAAATAAAGGAGATGAACCATGACCTAAACTGTGCTGCGTTGTTTAGGTCCCCATAGCCTGTACAAGAACGTGGGGTACATAGCTTGGATGGACACCTCTTCTCCCAGCAAGGCCCAAGTCTGCTGTAGTTGAACGCTTGACACAGGGTGGATTTGGAGAGCAGTGGCAAATTTGCTTCCTTGTTTTTTACAGTGAGAACTCTGTGCGTGGGAATATTAGGTAACTTGCCTGAAGTCGCACAGCAAATCTGTGGCAGAGCCATAGGGCTAAGTCAGACTTTCCAAATTATAATCCGGTGGCATAAATCTGAGGCTGTCTTGATGTGCGATTGACCAGTGCCTGAGGAAATGTGCCTTTTAAATGCGTCTTTTGATGGGCTCATACCTGCTGTTTGGCTTTGTGTAACAGATAGAGTTTCACGCTGAGTTTTCATGTCTTGGTTCACCGTCCAAATTACGTGCTGGCACAGAAGACGGTGCTGCTCTGAGCAGCTGACAGAACTGGAGCAGTGATAACTAGACATCTTGCCATCGTTTTGCTTTGCAAAAATAGTGACCAACTTTGGCCAGACTTCAGATTCCAGTAAGTCTCTCCAGCAACCTCTGTGGGCTGTGCTGGAAAAGCATCTTAACCATTTCAGGTCCTATTGGACAGAGTAGCAGCACTCAGCTTGAACAGTGGAAGATGCTGACAGACCAAGGGTTAAGGGATTTATTACCAGACTCTTAAGCAAAGAGAATTAACAGATGAAAGTGAGCCGCTTGCCTTTTATTTTTTGTGTGTAACCGCATCGTCATCGCCCACTGCCTTTCAAGGCAGAGCCTAATTGGCAGGTGAACTGAACAGAGCCCTGTAGCTGACCGAGTTTCCATTTTACTACTTTCGTATTTTAAAAGCTTTGCTGTTCTCAACAATTGTGTCTTTTTCTCTATTCTAAATGTTAAGTGTGCTTTAATGAATGCAAAGCCTATCAAAAGCGATCTGCTTTGAAACTAAAAATAAACTGTTTTTCGTGGCAAACCTGGGGGTTTTTTTGGCACAATTTTGATTTACAAATAAATCAGGTGCCTCTTGGCGAGGTGGGGAAGGAGGAGTGTCCCTGCTTCTATTCTGTGTCCTCTGGTGCCAGCCCCTGCTTTGCTGCGTAGGTCTCTTGGAGACTTGTCCACGTTTACCTTATGTGCCCACCTCAATGGGTTTCCCAAACTGAGATGTGCCAGGTGAGGACGTGGCTTGGGAAAGCTGAACTTGCCACACTGCTGAGGGTGCTTGGTGATAAACCTCCGAAAGATTCTGCTGCAGCAGAAGGTGGAGGTGTCAAATGGCCAGAGGGACCATTCTGGAGCATACATCGAACCATGATCTAGAAAGCGTTAGCAGATACTCCTGCTTTTGTTCTGCTGTGCTCAAAACCAATTTTTGGGGTGGTCTTGGATAAAGCTTTTTAGTAAACTTACTGGAAAAAGTGTCAGCGTGGACTATCTTTGTATCATCTGCAAATGATGAAGCACGTCTTTCGCTGCTGCCCTTTAGGATATACTGAAGTAGTGAAGTCTCTTCTCTTAAACTAGTATAAAGAATTAAAAGTTTATTGGAGTGGAGGCTGAAACCCTGTAATCTTCTCTCAGCTCAGCATTGAAGCTGGCCCTTGTCTTAGTTGGATGGAGTGGACCAGAAGACCTTCAGAGGTCTTTTCCAATCTTAATTATGCTGTGACTTTATGAATGGTAGGAGTCATTTCATATAGCACTGTCTACTTTATTTTGTGTGTTTATATATTAGATATATATAAAAAAATATGTGCAGAAGAAGCTCAAAGGAAGGACTAAGGTAGAGCTGCCTCTGAACTTCCCATTTCCAAGTAGTAAAGTTACTTCCTCAGGAGAGGGGAGGCCTTATTTCAGACCCGTGTCCTGAATCATACACGTGATAAATCTGATCATGTAATTTTTCTTCTTGGTGCGTATTCTACACACATCTACCACCTCCAGTTTGGGGAATTACACTTTCCTGTTACAGTGAAAGAACTTGAAGCGTTTCATTTGGGATAGAACCAGAGGGTTTTTTAGCTTGTAGTTTTGGTAAGAACAGAAGAAGGTAGATTAAGCTTGATCCATGGTTTGTTTTGTATTTTTGCTTTGGCAGCCAAATTGCAAAACCAGTTATTCACACAGCCGTGTTTCTAACTGCTTGTGATTTATGGAAAGAGCTGAGAGATGTTTTATGAGATAAATCTCGCTACTGTGGCTGACGTCCAGCTTTAGTCAAAGCATTTTGTCTGCGCAAAATTCCCCTGCCATTCCAGCTAGATAGGATATTCCTCGCTGCTTTTCTCCAACCAGTAATTTGCATAGCTGCAAACAATGGGACTGCCGTGGAATGGAATTCAGCCCCACAGGTGGATGAAGGGACTGCTGATGTTTCACAGCAGCTTTCTCGGAGCTGATTACATACATTCCAAAAAGCAAACAACAAAACAGAGTTCACCAGTTGTAATGAAAAAAAATAAAATTAAACATACAGAGAGTATAATTATTTTCCTCTATTTTACCAAAAGCCACAGATTTATTTTGTTAGACAGGCTGCAATTCTGGCTGCGTTACCTGGATGCTCAGGGTAACCACAGGAGCTGATGTTGTGGGATGGCGCTGGATTTGCTTTCTCAGAGACTTTTATTGCAATTGATTGGATAAACTGCTCTTATTAAGCAGGCAGTGTGAGGATGTCCTCCTGGATTCTTCTGTGCATGCCTAAGGAAGCAGATCATGCTCTTGGGAGACCCCACCTGCAGTGCTGTGTCCAGCTCTGAGACCCCCAACATAAGAAGGACATGGACATTTTAGAGCAGGTCCAGAGGAGGACATGAAGATGCTCTGAGGGCTGGAGCACCTCTGCTGTGAGGACAGGTTGAGAGAGTTGGGGTTGTGCAGCCTGGAGAAGAGATGGATCCAGGGAGACCTTAGAGCCTCTTCCAGTATCTGAAGAGGCCTGCAAGAAAGCTGGAGAGGGACTTTTTACAAGGCCATGTAGCGATAGGACAAGGGGTGATGGCTTCAAACTGGAAGAGGGGAGATTTAGATTAGATATCAGGAAGAAATTCTTTCCTGTGCGGGTGGTGAGCCCCTGGTGCAGGTTGCCCTGAGAAGCTGTGGCTGCCCCATCCCTGGAGGTGTTCAAGGCCAGGTTGGACGGGGCTTGGAGCAACCTGGGCTGGTGGGAGGTGTCCCTTCCCATGGCAGGAGGATGAAACTAGATTATCTTTAAGGTCCCTTCCAACCTAAACCATTCTATGATTCTGTCACATAGGCCAGTACTGACAACCCTTTTAGGATCTGAAGCAACTGAGAAGCTGGATTTCCAGTCAGTACGATATGGTGCTTCCAGATCTCCCTCCAACACATCCAAGGGAGGGCAGCTGAGGCTGGCCTGTCAGGCAGGAGCTTCCAGTTCCTGCAACCAAGCTTATTAAGGGAGCAGCCACAAGAGACAAGAAAAGGCAGTGATATAGCTCCTGCCTTGGGCTGCTGATAAAAGGAAGCAGTGTTACAGGGTAAGGAATTAAGACAGATTTTTCTTGGGTTGGTTGGATCTCTGCTCTTGGACTGGGTTATGTGAATGTATGAAAATTAAAGTTGAGTAGGCCCTATAAATCATTATATGGTATTGTTGTGGATGTCTCCTGGACTTAAGAATGCATCAGCCTGGCTTTCTTCTTTCACTTTAGAGCCTTCTGCCCTGTTTGGACCACCATCGATTGGGTTTTTCATATAACAGGGTCTTCTCACAATCTTGGAGTAGCTCAGGGTGTTTGCTTACAGCCCCACGTATGAACAGGAATTTGCTAAGTGTAGGATAAACTGGTTGATGTGTGATATGACGCTTGCAGCCTGGAATAGAACTGTAGCCACTGCATCTGTTGTTTCTCATCTCTGGTACAGCCTGAACCTCTTGGCTGCCTTCACCACATAATACCACGCCACCCTCCAGTCCCTTGAAAATCATTTATTTGGTTGCCCAAGTCTCACTTTTGCCCTTCTGCTCCATCCGATGACACTTCTTTCTTTAGCGGATTGGAGTAAACCAACGTTTTCTGTCCTTTAACCTGATCCCTGCCTAACCTCGCTGTGCCTTCAGCCTCTTGGTCCCCTTCTGGCTTTGCACCAGCTGTGTTCTCTCTCTGCATTGGCTCTCAGCGTGCACAACCTCCCGGGACGAGCTACTGCTCCAAGGTGCAGGCGGACCAAGGAGATGGTAGCAGAGCCAGCAAAAAGCTGATGCTTACACTGATTTTTCACTTCTAATTTATTCCCCTCCCCAATATAACCCTAACAACTCAGATTGGATTTTTCTGTTCTTCAGTTCATCATTTAGTTTATCCCAGTTCGGCTGATCGGAGCAAGACCTGTGTCTTTTCACCAGCATGCTTTCAGGGCAGAGGCGCCACCAAATGATTTGATCTTTTAAAGCAATGAACTAACTAATTGCCGCGGGTCTGTTAGATTTCTCAAAGAACTGGCTGGTCGATCGCTGAAAGCTCTCAGTCTTTTCTTCTGACAGATCCTAAAGAAACTGAAGGGCCTTGCCTTGGAGACGGAAGCCGAGCTGGAGAGACAGGACGAAGCTCTCGATTCCATCACTACCTCCGTGGACCGCGCCACGCTGAATATTGACAAGCAGAACCGCAGAATAAAGAAACTAACGTAGCGCCTGCGTGAGCCAGTGGGGATGGTGTCGGGAGGACGAGGAGGGTCGGGGAACTGTATTTTTCAAGACTGTTTCTTTAATTGATGCTCCAATTGCGTGGGAGGTGTTTGCAATATTGTCTGGATTACGCGGCTGCTGTTGTTGGGTTCCTGAGGGTTTTGAAAATGTTTCCAGACTTGGCTGATTGAAGGCTGTTCTAGGATTAAAAAGGCTGAGACTTTTAATTGCGGTGAAACAATGATAGGGGATTCTTTACTACAGAAAATCTGTAAATATGAAGGGATGTGATATAATCTGAATCAACTTTTATGTGCTTTTTTATGTTGCTGCTTTTGAATTTTTTTAAGGTTTTTTTACTGCAATGAAGAAGTGAAGGAGAAATGAACTGCATATGAGACTACTTTAGATGATTACAGCCTATTAATTCTCTCTCAAGGTCTTTCTTTAAAATGGTTAATTGCCCAACTAAGGGCCAGATGTCCAACTGCAAGTCGTTGAGGCTTTTTTTTTTTTGTAAGTTAATGCTGAGGTGAGCAAATGATGGTGATAAAACCTTGTGTTCCCTGAGCAAATAGTTTTAATAGGTTTCAATCATGTTTTCAATATACCCAGAAATTTTATAAGGGTAATGAAGACTTAGTGGCCACAGCTGTCTGTTGCCATGTCCTGGGAAATCAAGAGAAGAGGTTAGTTACTGTGCGTGTATTGGTAGAGACATCTACTTATTGAGCAGGTTTGGGTTTTTTGCCATTTTAAAAATATTTTGCTTACTTAAGTCACTTATAAAAACTAAGTGTCAAAGTTAGACACATGCTTCTGCTTTCCAAAAAGGGACGGCTGATTTTCAGTGATCATCTGCACGTTTTTGTGCTTTTTATTTCTCCTCTTTAGACTGCGCACCTAGTGAAGGAATTGATTTTTGGAGTGGAGTAAGGAATTTTCTTCACGGGTGAATTTATCCAGTTCTTGGAGTTCACCGTTTGTATCCTTCACTTGCACACAGTGGATTTATATTTTTGGTAATAGTCTGACACGGGATGCAGCGTCCTCAGAGCATCGTGAACATAGTGTTTACTTAGTGTGGTGCCTGAACACCGTGTTGGATCTGGGCTGCCACATCTCTGATGGATGTTAGTGGAAGGTCTCTTGTCCCTTTGCTTCCCTGTCCTTCGTTTTCCAAGGATCTCCCTATTGTTTGTCTCCGACTCTCTAAATGGGAACTTCATGAGTTGTGCGGAGCATCGTGTGGGTTTTTTGTGTCTCCTCCAGATTCACAGGCTGAGGGGCCGATGGTCAGAGCCGTAGACATTTGTCCATGACACGTTTGAGAGTAGTGGTACATCTGTCTAGCTTGTGGCTTTTTGTTATTTGCACTAACTGCTGGTGAAGCATTTCAAGACTTTTTGTAGCCCTGTATTTCTAAAATAGAAGGGAATACTGTCGATAGTTGTGTAATTGGTTTTGTTGAGTTTACAGTTGACTCCATCAAGACTGCAGTGGAGACCTTTTTCCCTCCTACCTTACTTGTTACTGTATAGGAGAGATTCAAGGTGATCCATATATCTCTCACCTGTGGCAGAGAACCCGCATTTCATCAGTTCCTACAGTTTACCAGCTATTTTAGTTCAGAAGTAGCTGTTATAATATGTCGTCGTCTTTTTTTTTAACGTGTTTTTATATTAAAAAATTCTTCTTGTATTGCTTTCAAATACAACACTTCTGGTGCAATATTTTTAACTAGTGCAGCTTTGAACTGTTTATTCCATTGATAGTTGATGTAAAATTTTCCCGTTGCAGAGTAATTCAGCCAACCTTAAAGAAAGACGCGGTAAATCACGTAGAGTATGTTGTTTTCAAAATCTTACTCTACCTTGTTTTGTATTACTTCATATTAGTTTGTTGGTATTGGAGTAAAGTGTACTTCTGCACTGCGAGTTCTTAATTTACAGTCCAAGTTGTTACTGGCATGCACTTTACTTACTTGTTGAATACGGTGATTATATATACCTACACTATGTACTGTGAAATAACATATTGTCTGGGGTTCTCTTGTTTGTTTCCGATACCCAAATCACTGTTGTTTTACTGTGAAAGGAAGATATGTTTACACAACTAATTATTTCATGAATTTAAAAGTGTACTTTGCACAAAAGGTCTGTTACCTGAACCCGGCACTGACTGGGAAACAATTTCTGGACTGAATTAGCTCAAACCAGGATTGCCAAAAGTAAATACTAATTACACGTTGTTTAGTTTAGCATTCTTTGTGCCATACTTTTTATGATTGTGGTTTTAAGCAGTAGCTGTTGCATCTGATTCAGTATTTCGTGGTTTGTGTCAGTCCAACATGTCCATGCTAAAGCAAAAAAAACTGTAATATCATTTGTAAGAAGTGACCCATTCTAGAGCTGTGCATTAACTGCATTTCATGTGCCGCAGGACTTTCAGTCTGTAATTTCTTCTTATTAAATATCTTGGAATAGTGATCTTCTCTCTTGTATTCACTTGGCTGAGAAGCTGCTGTAAAAAATCCTCTCTCCACCCTGTTGTCATGCTGTGGAACAGAATTTAATGTCATGTTTCTTATAGGGTTAGGTTTTAGGATAGGCTTAATTTTTTTATTTGGAGAAAAAAAAAAAAAAAAAGGAAAATGTTAACTGGTGGAATCATAGAATCATAGAATGGTTTAGGTTGGAAGGGACCTTGAAGATCACCTTGAAAATCGAGTTCCAACCCCTCTGCCATAGGCAGGGACACCTCCCCACTAGACTAGGTTGTCCAAGGCCACGTACAGCCTGGCCTTGAACACCTCCAGGGATGGGGCAGCCACAGCTTCTCGGGGCAACCTGGGCTGGGAGCTCACCACTCTCAAAGTGAAAAATATCTTCCTAATGTTTAATCTAAACCTGCCTTCTTCCAGTTTAAAGCCATCCCCCCTCATCCTGTCACTACATGCCCTTGTGAAAAGTCCTTCCCCAGCTCTCCTGTAGCCTCTTTAGGTACTGGAAGGCTGCAATAAGATCTCCCTTTTTTCATGTCCTTCTTATGTTGGGGGCTCCAGAGCTGGATCCAGTACTCCAGGTGAGATCTCACCAGAGTAGAGAAGAGGGGCAGAATCCCCTCCCCTGACCTGCTGGCCACACTTCTTCTGATGCAGTCCAGGATGCGGTTGGCCTTCTGGGCTGCGATCGCACATTGGTGGCTCATGTTGCGCTTCTCATCAATCAGCAGTTGAATGTTGAATGTTATCAATGTGAATGTCAGCTGTGCTCAGTGGGACAATGAAGTGGGTGAACATCAGCCCTGTGTACGCGGCAGCTGGTGCTCCGTCCTGGAGAGCCTCACAGGAGCTGCTCCAGCGCTTAGAGAGTGGTCGGAGAACAGCTCGGACATGTCACGGGTTGACCAGCTGCTTGGTACGCAAGTAGAAAGATGTTACTGTGATCAAGACTTTTCTTATTAATAATACAGCTTCTGTTATTGCCAGAAGTGCTTCGAGCCTCTCATGTTCCCTCCTACCTTAAACCCAAGCACCGTTATTATCCATGTAATGTCACGGATCTGGACCGATGCTCCAGGGGGGAAGATGCAGCAGGTAACACGTGCCAAACAATATTCTTGTGCTTCGTTCTTCACTGCCGTAATTGTTACCTACGCGAGGCTGAGACATACTTCTAGGATAACTTTTGCCTTTTCGATGCACAGTTTCTTAGTTCGTTGCGGGTTTTTTCCTACAATGTGAAAAGTGGAGGGCTTTGTCTTTAAGAGACATGAGGAAAAAAAGCTTATAAAAGCGATTCTAAACTAAAAAATAAAAAGTTTTACTTGGGAAATCTTTTCAGCTCCTGCAAAACAGAACTAGATTGTACCGTATCCTATGGTAGGTGTGTTCATGGCAGCGATGAGTGAGTCTGAAGTGACCGGAGCTTAAATATATTTCTGTATGGGAGTTTGAATGTCTCCTGTGGAATCAGTGAAAAGCTGCTAATAAACACGGCGCTTTGCAATCCTCAGACAAGTGGCGTAAGGAGCTTTTTTTTTCAGGCAATTAAATGAATTTAACCAAAGCCTCATAATAGCTGTCTGTGTTTCCGAAGCCAGTTCTTTGAAACCACTGGTATGCTCTTCACAGGCGGAAACGGAGCAAAGCTGCTCGCAAGTGTTGCAGCCTGCCACTGGGAAGAGCGCTTGGGGCTGCATTCGCTTTTTAATATGACAAACCGTGGCAGCATCATCCTTTGCCTCCGCTCGCTGCGTGTGAGCGATGGCAAACCTCAGCCCTGGTAGAGGGGAAAAAAGAATTTGGTAATGGTCCTAATCATAGGTTTTACAACTGGGCTTTGCAGAGTAAACAGCACTTGGACCACCTCCTGCCCCAGGCTCGTGTCTTTGCGACTCGCAGCTTGGCACCAGGCTCCTAATGGGACCGCTTGGGCTGTCCAGTGTGGACCTGGTGGGAAGTGTGCTGCTTCGGGCTTTGCCCATCATCCTTTTTCCGTGGGGTGGAGGTGCAGCACGCGGTTGCTCATCCCAGCCCAAGCGAGCCCGTGCTGTCACTGGTGAGCATGTTTTCACCTCGTCAAGGTGAAGACAGCATGTGGGGCCAGCTGCATGCGAGCCGGGGCACACCGAAGACAAAACAAGCCCCCTGGATTCAGGTCCTCCTCTGTTTGAAGTGGAAAAGTGTTTGCTTGATGATTTAAAAGTCCAGCCTGGCTTCTGTCAAGTGATTTAATTTTAAACCAGAGATATTTTTTTTTTACCTTTTTATAGTTTGGCAGCAGAAGGGTTAACGTAGTTCAACAACAAGATTAAGAAGCCTGAGTTCAAGATTCTGGCAGTTTTTGATTGTTTCCTAAGAGTTTAATTAGATCCTGGATCATTCAGGTGGGGGGCAGGAATAAGCTGAAGAGAGCCAAGTGGATGGTAGTATCATAACCTCTTGCTTTGTAGCAGGTGGTGCACCTTGACCGTACCAGCCCGATGCAGCTCCTAGTATGTAAAATCATAGAATCATGGAATGGTTTAGGTTGGAAGGGACCTGGGAGATCATCCAGTTCCACTCCCCTGCCCTGGGCAGGGACACCTCCCACCAGCCCATGTTGTTCCAAGCACCATCCAACCTGGCCTTGAACACCTCCAGGGATGGGGCAGCCACAGCTTCTCGGGGCAACCTGCCCCAGGGGATCACCACCCTGAGGCCCTGTCCTTTAATGGTAAAACAGGCTGCCCAGCGCAGTGATGGAATCACCATCCCTGGGGGGGTATTTAAAAGATGGGTAGACATGGTGCTGAGGACATGGTTTAGTGGTGGCTTTGGCAGTGTTAAGTTGATGGTTGGACTCGATGATCTTAAATGTCCCTTCCAACCTAGACGATTCTATGAAAATCTCCCTGCTGAGGAGGACAGTGGTGATTTTGGGACTGGGCTGCAGGTGGGCACTTCAGTGCCAAGTCCTTCCTGCAGGACATCTGGACTATGAAGTCCAGCTTTGTTCCAGGTTGCACTTCATGAAGGTAAAAGCATTAAGTGCCATAGGTGACCCAGGACCGTGTTACGGCTGCTCAGCAATCCCTCGCACTTCAGCACGACACTTAATCAGGCGCTTGAGTCCCAACGTGCTTTAAGCTTACCCTAAACCTTAAGTACATGTTTAAGTGTTTTGCTGACTCAGGGTGCGATTTAATAACAACGCCTGGCTTTTATATAGCGCTTTCCATAAATGTCACATCCTGGGGGTTTTAGAGCAAGTAGATGGGCTGGATGAGCAGACAGTGGGGTGGATTGAAAATGGCCAGCCCCACAGGGTGGTCATCAATGGCACAAAATCTCATAGAAGGCCAGTGACAAGCAGTGTACCCCATGGGTCAATACTGGGTCCAGTCCTGTTTAACATCTTCATGAATCATCTGGATACTGGGGCAGAGTGTACCCTCAGCAAGTCTGCAGGTGACACCAAACTGGGAGGAGCGGTTGATACTCCAGAAAGTTGTGTTGCCACCCAGAAGGACTTCAACAGCTTGGAGAAATGGGCTGACGGGAACCTTGTGAAGTTCAACAAGGAGAAGTGCAAAGTCCTACCCCTGGGGATGAACGACCCCAGGCACCCGGACATGCTGGGGGACATCCAGCTGGAAAGCAGCTTGGCAGAATAGGACCCGGGGATCCTGGTGGACTCCAAGTTGAACATGAGCCAGCAAAGTGCCCTTGCGGCAAAGAAGGTGAATGGTATCCTAGGTTCTGTTAGGCAAAGTATTTCCAGCAGGTTGAGAGAGGTGATCCTCTACTCGGTGCTGGTGAGGCCACACCTGGACTGCTGTGTCCAGTTCTGGGTTCCTCAGTACATGAGAAACATGGACATACTGGAGAAAGTCCGGTAAAGGACTATGAAGATGTTGAAGGGACTGGGCCACCTCACATATGAGGAAAGGCTGAGAGAGCTAGGGCTGTTCAGCCAGAAGAGAAGGCTTGGAAAGGTCTTACTAATGTATGTAAATACCTGAAGAGAGGGTACGGAGAGGATGGAGCCATGCTCTTTTTTAGAGGTGCCCAGTGACAGGACGAGATGCCGTGGACATAAACTAAAACACAGGAGGTTCCCTCTGAATATCGGGAAATAATTTTTCACTGTGCAGGTAACCAAGCGCTGGCACAGGTTGTTCAGAGAGGTTGTGGAGTCTCCATCCTTGGAGATACCCAAAAGCCATCTGGGCATGGTCCTGGGCAACTGGCTCTAGGTGGTCCTGCTTGAGCAGAGAGCCTCAACAGGCTGTATTTCCAGCTTTGCTGGGCAATGCATGGGCTGCATTGTGTTCCTCAGTTTCCCTGCACATAGAGCTAATGTCATTCACCGTCGGGAAGGGCTTTAAGGCTCGTGGTTGACATGGGACATGATAGGATCTCAATATTATGATTTATTGTTGTATTTTAGCTCTTGGCTTGCTGGTGCTACCCAAAGACTACGTTCATCTCTTCTCTTTTGTATCAAGCTTTTCTCTCCCGATAGTGGATGCAATTGCCCCGACAAGGGATTTTCTAGCCTGCATCGATATATATCTGTAGAAATACAAACTGTTGCAGTTTCTGCTCAGGAAATGAAAGCATTCCATCATTCTCCACGCTAGCCGGGAAATGCAAGCTGGTCAGCTGGACCAGCATCCCCAGGTGCCTCCTTGGCGCTCGCTGATGGCCGGGCCTGAAACAGCATCCACGCAGGCCACGGTGGAAAGCCACTTAATGAGGTTTACAGTGTCCTTTAGACGGGCGGCTCAAGCGCTCAGCAGAAAATGAAGGGGTTTTGACTTTCTGCCTGTGGCAGGTGGAAAGAATTTGCACTCCGATGTTAGTAACAGATGCCGTTCTCCCCTACGATTCCCTTTGCATGCTCAGGAAGGTGTTTTCAGCTAACGCTTGGTATGTGGTCCCCTTGGGATTCCAGTTGCTTTTATTATAATAGGATTTTAATTTTAGCTTCTAATATGAAATTATGCTGGTCTCCAGGTACATGAGAAAATAATTTCCACGCCAGCTCTCTTCTATCGCTTCATAACCGCAGGCTGCAGCTGGGCGGGATGGGGGAGACGGGAGGCCAAGAGCATGGAGCCGGAGGTCCAGAAGGTGAAATGCGTGGCTGATGGTGCTTCAGCATGACTTTCTGAGACCTTTGTCCACAGAGGTGGTAATTCCTGCTCTTAGTAAAGGCATTCACTCTTTCTGCAAGCCTGAAGGGTCTCACTGGGCCACATTCTGCATAAAGGCCAACGATCCTTGACGTTGACATTGCAAATGGCTGTGCCTTACACCTGAGCTCGTCCCACCTCGCTGTAGACACGTATTTGAGGCATCTACACAATAGCTGTGGTCACGTTAGGGTTATTGCATAGTCGGTGGATGGAGATTAGCAGCTCCAGAGGGCAATTCATCCCGCCTTGTGGAGGGAAGACTTGTCCTCTGATCGCAGCTGTCTCACCATTGACTACTGGAGAGTAGAGGATGCCTACAGCCCTAAACCTAGATCTTAGGTGAGATAATCAGACCCTGAGCATCTCAATATTACAGAATGAGACTTTGGAGCTAAAGCAGAGGAGCTCGGTGTCGCTGCAGAAAGGATAGATGTTGCAAACGTCCCCCAGGGGATCCAGATCTAGTCGAAGTTCAGCGCGCTCAGCATTTCAAAGACTTGGCCGCAAAGTCAAAAGGGAGCTCAGAATTCTGAAAAATTAATATTTCAGGCTGACGTAATACACTCAGACTAATTCCCAGCTATTATTGTAAACGTAATATACATTTACACTCACTTTTAAATTTCTCACTCTTATTGGAAAAATAAAAATCTATGGGTTTACAGAAATATTAAAACCACATCAAATAGGTTGAAGCTCGCTGTTACTATTGTTTACACTGGCCAAAAAAATCACTTTGCCTTGAATGAATCCAGCAAAGCTTCAAAGGATCGTATACACTCAGGTTGATCAGAATAAATGCTGTAGTAGAGCAAGTCACAGAAAGACTGATGGAGCGCTCAACAGGACACAGAACCAGACTGCTCAGTTATTTCAGCATAACTAATGCACAACTCTCCCATTCGTTTGATTTTGTTTTCTCCTGACAGTCAAATATGTGACCTGAAATTAAAAGGTACAACTGTGCTATCAGCAGGTTTGTTATAAAAGAGTTTCCCAAAAAAATGTGGAATGATTTTCCAAGTATTAGGTGGCATTTGGGTTTTAGTACTTTTTGTCAAAGGCTTCATTCACCCAAAATTGACCTGTTCAACAGCGATGAAACACAGCTCTGTATTTCTTGTAGTGTTTTAAGAAGCACTTTCATAGTGCTGGTCGGTTGAGGTTTTCTGTTAAGGAAAACAGATATATTCCAGTAACAATTTTCAGACTGGGGAATTTTAAATAAAAAACAGTCATACAGAAAACATGTCCTGTGGTCTCGTACTCCTAGTCTGTGTACTCCCTAATTTCAGTGGTCCTAGATGTAGGTTCCAGTCCCAAATTATATGGCATTTCTGGCCTTGCGTTTTTAAGAAACTGGGAGAGGAAAGCTATGCATCCTCTTATTATGCTGCTTCATGGACACCTGCAGGTCTGTAGACTTGTTTGGTCCTGTCTTCCAGACATTGCTGGGTGTTGAGGTTCTTCAAATATCATCTTGGAGGTCACGGACTCATCATATTCCAGACAGGCAAACTTAGGAGTCGAAGACTTATTTGTTCAGGTTCTTCCAGGTAACCTGGACTAACTCCAAATCTGTTTTATGCACCAAGATCTGTCTCCTCGCATCTTTTTAAATTAATTTTATTTTATTTAATTTTATTTTAAATTCACAAAGTGAGAATGGGTACCGTCTCCCCCCGTGGCATTCTTGGAACGCCACTCCTATCAGCCACAGATCTCTGTGACTCTGTTTGACCTGCATTCTTTATGCATCCCATGAATTTTGATATATTTAAAGTAACTTGGCTTGACGTGAGCTGGAACACGCAGCTGAACCAGAATGTTTCAATCATCCTGCGGTTTGGAGCTGGCTGGTTTCATGTTATAACTGAGGGCGCAATATGGAATCCATTGAAAAGCCCATAATAAAGTTGGAGCTAAACAGATGAGAATATCATTATATTTGTCTGAATGACCAAAAAACCAAAAATGCAAAATTTAATCTAACCTAATTCATCTTGAATCAAGGGGAGGCCACTCCCTGAACAGTCTGGTGTCCAGTTCAGCCAGGGTGGTGGAGGTGCTGGAGGAGGTCAAGTGAAATAAAAGGTGGTGCCACCTTGGCAAATGCCACCAAGAGGTCCTGTGCTCCAATTGCCCTTCAGCAGATGTAAGAAGGGGTCAAGAAAGGAGCCCAAAAAGGGCCAACAGGCAATGAAGTGTATTTCACATTGTGCCTCAGTTACAGAAGGACTTAAGCTCCTCACACCATGTCCTCCCATCCCCGTTTTCTCCCCACAGCGGGTGCATCGCTCACTGGTTCCGTGCAGGGCAGCCAACCCGAGCAATCCCTGTGGAGGGTTGTTGCCTGCACGTCTGCTGCAAATCCACCCGTCTTCTCCGTTTGCTTCTTTAAAGATTCCATTTGGCCCACCCGAATGTGCAAAATGCTTTGACTCTACGTCGGCAGTTGGTTTGCTGTGCCAGCCGCAGTGCTGTGCTGGGCTGCTCTGCTCCCCAAATCTGCTTATCTGCAACCCAGCTGGTGTGTGTCATGGGACACAGTTTGGCAAGAGGGTTAAAGGCATTATATCTGTCCCTGCCTGGAAAATCAGTGGTCTTCCTCTCCCTCTGCAGGTCCCAACCACCGCACCTTGCTCACTTGCAGGGGGAGCCAGATGAGGGAACTGACCCAACTGCAACCTTAGCTATTAAAACAAAACAAAAAAAAAATTAAAAAAATCTCCCATCCACATCAAGAACCCGATCCAGCATGTCCTGCAGCCACCTGAGTGGTAGTCCTGGCAGGGGGAAGTTGCTAGAATTAAGAGGGGAAGGGGGGAAGAAGCATCCCCACAGCCTTAAACCATTTAAATCATTGTGAAACCTGAGGTTTCATGTCATACCTAACCTGGCAGTGGAAGGAAGGGTCTTCTCCCTCCCCCCCGCAGCCCCGGCCACATGTTCCCCCTCTCTCCCTCGTGCTGGACCTACTGATTGCACAGCCAAGAGGTGGATGCGATGGATGAACCAATCCGATGTGAACCTCCTCAGTTTTCTGTCTGATCTGCCATTTGCTCTGATTCACCGTGTGGCTGCACAGTTGCTGGAGTATCGAAACCGAGACTAAGAAAACCATGGAGCTGGAGCTGGAGAAGGGAGATGGTCACTGCTTGCAGGAGCAATTTACACCAGATTCAGTGTAACATGAACCTGCGCCCCACAATGAAGCTGTGAGGATGGGAAATGTGTATGAGCTGGCTCAAGCAGTCATGGAGCAATGTAGCTTGACATCACGGAGCTCACCGTGGGCAGAAAAGTCAGACCATGAAGCTAAGGCTGTGGTTCCAGTTGCTACCAGTGGATCCCCCATGGCCAGATGCCCCAGCAGGACAATGCTGACCCAGGTTAGGAAATAACCTTATGACCTGGGTTAGGCGTTTCCTAACCCATTACGTTAGCAATCAGCTGGGACCCACAGCTTGCTCTGCCTCTTGGCCCTGGGGTTACTTCTCCGCCTACTGCAAAGGGCCAGACAACACGAAAAATGAGCCTGTGCGCAGTTGACCCACCAGAATCTTTTTGATCCAGACCAGTTCACTTACATTGATTTGGTGCTTTGTGCCACGGGGCTGTGGTGGTTTAGACTCCCCAGGAGAGCTGCTGCCACGCACCCTCAAACCGTGGCCTCAGTGCATTTGCCCGTGCTTTATTGGGTGCTGCAGGAAGAGGAGATCCACTATGCAGCTCATTCGTTCAGAGCTATCTCCGTAGCTTGGCGTTGTGACTGTGCTTTTGGTATTTTTTAGCAGCTTTACACTGTTGTACAGCATCTTGCACATCATCTTGTTCCATGAAAGGAGTCTCTGTCCTCTGCAGTTAGGATACTCAGCTCCTAATCCACCTGGGGCCATCCAGTACAATTCATCCACCTTGAATCCCACCCTCAGCAACTTTCTTTCTCAAGGGCATTGTGGTAACAAGCTGTGGGCTGGATGGGTCCTTTTTGGAGAAGGGAGCGTTTTGTGTTCAGCTTTCATAGTGCTTGCTGACGCCACAGCCTCTCCCTTGGGTTTGGGATTACCTGGACCAGAAGATGCCTTCTGAAGCCCTCGGGAAAGATGATAGCTACAAGCATCCACCACTTCACCCGACTTTGACCTGCTACTTCCCAGTTTGTCCTTGAGAAAGATGGTGAACAGGAACGGCTGAATGAATCCTGCTGGCAGTATGAGCTGCAGCAAAATACCTGTTTCTGGAGATCCCTTGGGACTGGGAGGCTGTTACCTGGGAAAGCATGCAATGCACTCAACTGGCATACACACAGAAATTGCAACGCTTCTGCAGAGCTTTGGCTTCACTGTCCGTGAGGTGTCCAGCAGTCCACGTCTTGGGATCGTGGCCTATAGTAAAGGAAGAAAAGGTACAAACAAGGTACACCCAGAAAAGTCAGTGACGTGACACTTGATAGTAGAAAGACTCTTGACCCTTTCACTATTTTGTTTTCTGGGGTCTCCCCAAACCTGTGGGCAGCAAGACACAGAATCACAGAATCACAGAATGATAGGGATTGGAAGGGACCTCTGGAGATCATCCAGTCCAACCACCCTGTTAGAGGAGGGGCACCTACAGCAGTTGCACAGGACGGCATCCAGGCAGGTTTGGAATGGCTCCAGAGTGGGAGACTCCCCAACCTCTCTGGGCAGCCTGTGCCAGTGCTCTACCACCCTGAAAGGAAAGTTGTCCCTCCTCGTGTTTAGATGGAACTTCCTATGCTCAAGTTTGTGCCCGTTCCCTCTTGTCCTGTCACTGGGCACCACCGAAAAAAGATTGATCCCATCCCCCTGGCACCCTCCCTTGAAGGATTTATAAGCATTGATAAGATCCCCCCTCAGTCTTCTCTTCTCCAGACTAAAAAGCCCCAAGTCCCTCAGCCTTTCCTCATCAGAAAGATGCCCCAGTCCCCTCAGCATCTCTGTAGCCCTTGTAGACCCACTCCAGCAGTTCCCTGTCCTTCTTGAACTGGGGAGCCCAGAACTGGACACACTACTCCAGATGTGGCCTGACCAGGGCAGAGTGGAGGGTGAGGATGACCTCCCTCGACCTGCTGGCCACACTCTTCTTGATGTACCCCAAAGACAACCAGAAGTCCTCCCCAGAGCTGCAGCAAAACAAGAGTGGGAAGGGTGTGCTAAGCTGATTCACTGTGATGCAGCAGGCAGCACCACGGAGTAGGAGACTTTCCACGTCAGCTCCAGGTCCTGCGCCTAACCGTAGAGTTTATGGCTGGGATTCCCTATTTCAGGATGGGGGCTCAAAACGCCTGTGTTATATTCCCACATTTTCCTCATCATGGGTAATGACAGACAAATAATTTGGCTTCGCCAGAAGTTGGACTAGGCTCTACACTTCCCCGTGCTTCAATTTCCTCATCTGCAAACTGGGGATAATATTACTTCATTACGGGGTTGGGATCATATAGCATTATTACATCTGTAAATCTCTTCGCTGATCCATCTGTTCTCAGCACATTACAAGCAACCATATGGCGATCTGTTGCGTTGGACTCAGCCCCTTGTCTCCCATTCATCTCAGCTAACGCTATAGAAACCGTCACTTGGGGGTCCCTTTATGGTCGATGGGGAGGAAAAGGAACTTCTAGGGCGTGATTCATCTGACCCTTATTTATAGGGTTGCTACCGGATGAGGTGAAGTCCACAACTCGTTGTATGAATCCCACCCTTGGTATTGCCGTGGGGTGGAGTTAGAGCAGGTCACGGCCGCTAATGAACGGGGTAAAGCTGGAACGAAGAGAGACACGCGCCTTTCTGTCTGCACATGGAGCTGTTTTTCATTTTTGCTAATAACTCCTCCTGTTTAAGAAAATACATGATTTTACATATCCTGACAATGCTATTCATCAGGACGATGTTGGTTAGAGACATGTTTGCTCAGATTTTCTGGCTGATTGCCTCCCTTGATTGAAATTAATGTAGAACTGAGGAGGCCAAAAGGGAGATTTATTTTTTTTTTTTATTCAAATTGCTGAAAGGGATTAATATTTTTTCTTTTTCTTCTAGTTTTTTCACCTTTTGTTTCTTTTTCATAGAAAATTCTAAAATACTTTTCCTTCCAAACCCCCAACTCTTTTATTAAAGTGTCAGAAGTCTGGTGTTGGCTGTCTTGTATTGTTTCTTTCCAGAATAAAGGAGAAAAGGTAGTGTGTTGAGGGGAAAAAGCTTTTTTCCCTTATTTTTGTCATTTAAAATGTGAAAAAAAACCCAAAAAGTCACAAAAGCTTTAACACTGTAGCTTCAGAAAATATTTTCTGTTGCAGAAAAGATTTGTATAAATTATGACCCTTCTCACTGTAAGTTATAGTCATGCAAGAAAGCCTCATACTTTATCATCTCAAATAAATATCAAATAAATATCTCAAATATCTTTGTCCAAATAAAATGATTGATTATACCACCTCAAACCTCTGTTTGATTTATGGGTGGAGACCTGCCTGAACAATGGATGCAGTGTCACATTTCTGAGTTAAATTAATCCTGAATATCCATTCTACAAAAAGTAGTGACCTGAACATGACTAAGTAGTATGGTATCCTCCTCGTCTAATTTTAGACACATCAAGTTCGATCTCTAACTCTGAGGTATTCTTCTGGGGCTTATGCCATGACAGAGTTATTTCTCACCATTGACTATACGGAGGCCCAGGTGATTATTTCTAACTTTGAAGATTCATCCCACCTTCTGTCTAATTGCCGCATAATTGACAAACGTTTTGTGTTTTGACAAAGATATGTTTAATGAAATCGTGTATAACAGCATTACCAAATCATCAAGAAATAGCACATCGACGTACCATGTTCTTGACTCCTAATGCTGACGTTGAGAAAAGCAGTCAAAGATTGGAGACACGTTGTACCCAGAGAAAAACAATCACGTAAATGGAGAGAAAAAACTGTCCTGTTGATTTAACCAATACCTTGATAGTGTTTCTGATCTGCCTCTTATATGGGCATCTCCATAAGTAGGCTGAGCGGTGCCTGTACAGCACCTTGCAGAAGAGGACATCTGAAATCCAGGTCCATGCTTCTATCTATCTGTCTGTCTGTCTGTCTGTCTGTCTGTCTACCTACCTACCTACCTATCTGATCTGGCCGTATCCATACACAACTTTCACCAGCCTTCTTTTTTTTTCCCCCTCTTAATTTGGCCCCAGGTATTTCTTTATAAGTCTGAATAGACATTATTTTTTTTTCTATGATTTACATGTGTTTAAAAAGAGGTGGAAAAAAACCCCAACGGTCAAAGCCAAAGAGGGGGCGGGGGGAATCACCCTGTTCTCAATGGGTGTTTATTAGCTTAGCTTCTCTCCGCCATTTGTTTTTGTGGTAAGGTGAAAAATGATGCATTTCAGAAGGTTCCTGTACTAGGACTTTTTTCCCTAATGGCTCTCCGAAATAATAACCCGTGGGCATTTGCTGTAATGAAGTACAAAGACCTTGTTCCAAATGAGTCCAACTGCAAGAGAGAAGCCAAAACCAACTCAAAATGAGATTTTTCTCACTCTGTGAATTTGCTATACTTGGAACTGGCAAATAATAAATTAAACAGTATGTGGAAAAACATGCAGCCCTAAGGATATAGGAGAATGGCTGGCATTGGGTGGGGCCATAGGTCTTTTACTCTTGAGGTTGCAACACACTGTGGCTCCCAGCCCCAATCTGTTTCCTCTCCTTTTTGGTTGCATTTTGCAAGCGTGACTCACCCTGAGAAGTGCTTACCCACCTCAGAGGGGTGGAAAGGCTTTGGAGAGGATATATGGAGACTAAGCAGGAGGCGGGATATGCGTCCCCTGAATTTGGAGCCCTTAGGCTCCCTTTATAAGCCATAGAATCATAGAATAGTAGAATGGTTTGGGTTGGAAGGGACCTTGAAGATCACCTCATTCCAACCCCCCTGCTATAGGCAGGGACACCTCCCACCAGCCCAGGTTGCTCCAAGCCCCATCCAACCTGACCTTGAACACCTCCAGGGATGGGGCAGCCACAGCTTCTCGGGGCAACCTGCGCCAGGGGCTCACCACCCTCAGAGTGAATTTTTTTTCCTGATATCTAATCTAAATCTGCCTTCTTCCAGTTTGAAGCCATTACCCTCGTCAATGGTCAAAGACAGGTTGTTACAGAGGGCAGAGCAGCTCCTCTATGTCAGGACATGATCTGGAGTGTTCCCCGAGGAGACCAAGTTGCTCTGGGCCTTACTGGTACATTAGTCCAACTGGGACACTGAATTGCCTTTTGGTCAGCAATGAACCCTTCAAAACTAGCAGGACATGGCAAAGCTGGAGCTCCCTTGTGTAATTTCTACACATGGCAGAGTAGATGTCTCAACATGATGTGGGGTTTACCTGCTCTTTGTTGGCCATCTGCAAAGTTAAACATCTACAGCCAATGAAGAGAAACTGGTCAATGCCAGAAGGTGATTTGTCTCATCTTATAAGAGGTTTCAGAGGCATATTCAGAGCATGATTTGTCCCCTGGGAGAGTAAGCACCTTTGTGTGTGCTCCAGGGAAGGCCTCTGCTGTTAAAGAGGCTGGCTACTTCATCTGGAAATGGCTGAAGCTGGGTGAGATGGATCCCACTAGTGGTATCCCATCTGTGGTCCCACCAGCAGTACGCCCAGGGATGTTACAGAGATTTCTCTGTCATGGGTGTCAAAGCAGGAGCCCACCAACCCATGCAACAAAGGAGGGGCTTTGAGGGTAGGTTGGTGCTGGTTTGTTGTCTATCAGAGCTTTCTTCAGGGTGGAAGATGTCCCTATAGGACAGAGCAGACAAATTCCCATTTGCTTTTTCAAGTCCTGTTGAGATAGGATCTATCTGGTGAGAGACAGTCGCTGTCTCAGAGCAAGTGCAGCCTGAGTAGACATCATAAGCACAGGAAGAGATCATCTTCCTCACTAGACATCACAAGCACTGGAAGACGTCATCTTCCTCATTTTGCAATTAGGAACCAAGGCAAAGAGCCATAAAAAGAACGGCATTTATGTACCCAACTCCACACTGGACTTCTAATCCTCATGGAAATCAATCCATATTAGGTATCCTGATAGTAGAGAGTGGTTTAGACACCTTCAACAATCAAGAGCAGTGAGGTTAAGTGAGTTGGCCAAGGGTGCATGAGCACAGGCCACAACTCAGATCCAGAAACGGAGCCAGGTTGGCTGTGAGCACTTTCCCCCTGCGGATGTTTCAATTCATTGCCCACAAAGACAAAACCCACTCTCTTTTGCATTGAACATTTCTCCCTGCTGAGGGAAGCTGGCCCACCCTTGAGGCAGTCTATAAAAGCACGGTGTGCTTTCACATGAGCTGGTAGATGCCCATATTGTGGTGAGGACACAAACCAGACCACTCACGCCCTGCTAATCCTCCCAATACCTTCCCACCACTCCCCTGTGAGCCCAGATGGACAGATCCATTCTCCAAGGTGAGGAGGTTGTGTGACAGTCCCTGGCAGTGGTGATTTCCTACACCACCACCAAAGGTAAGTGTTGCATGTCCCAGGACTGCAGTACTAGATGTAGTGAAGGTGCTTGAGGAAACGAGACCTGCCAAGACAGCGCTGGATGAGGGTGTGAGCTGAAGGAAGGCAAACATGGTTCAATCTTGTCCAAACTGCTTATGAGGAGGGATCTCTTCAGGTAAATAATCCCAACAAGCACTCAGGTTACATCTCAAAAGGAGTAAGTTGGCTCTTCCTCCAGGAGGGCTGGGGACAAATTAACACCTGTGAAAAGTGGACAATTAGGGGACCAAAACCTGAGAGTAAGCTGGGGATCTAAACTATTTGGCAACTTATCCCTACTTTTAGATTCTCTAGTGGGGTGGATGGGATAAATTGGTGTGTGGATTTTTCTCTCTGTGTAAAAGTCGGGAAGGAGCCTCAGTGACTCACCTGGCCAGGTGAGGTGGGCCAGAAATTCTGCAGTAGTAGCTAAATGCAGGTCTGAGTCCCTCAACTGACACCATCCATGTGAGCTCACTGCCACATGCAGACTTCAACATAAGCCTTGAAGTCCTCCAACGTGGGAGGATTTGCAAGACCACAACATTAACTTAGACTGGAAATCACAGAATCACGGAATCACAGAATGGTCAGGGTTGCACAGGACGGCATCCAGGCGGGTTTGGAATGTCTCCAGAGTGGGAGACACAACCACCTTTCTGGGCAGCCTGTGCCAGTGCTCTGCCACCCTCACAGGAAAGAAGTCCCTCCTCAGGTTTAGATGGAACTTCCTATGGTCAAGTTTGTGCCCGTTACCTCTTGTCCCATCACTGGGCCCCACTTCAAAAAGACTGTTCCCATCCCCCTGGCACCCTCCCTTGAAGGGTTTATAAGCATTGATAAGATCCCCCCTCAGTCTTCTCTTCTCCGGACTAAAAAGCCCAAAGTCCCTCAGCTTTTCCTCTTAAGAAAGATGCTCCAGTCCCCTCATCATCTCTGTAGCCCTTTGCTGGATCCTTTCCAGTAGTTCCCTGTCCTTCTTGACCCGGGGAGCCTCGAGCTGGACACACTGCTCCAGATGTGGCCTCCCCAGGGCAGAGCAGAGGGGGAGGATGACCTCCCTCGACCTGCTGGCCACACTCTTCTTGATGCGCCCCAGGATGCCATTGGCCTTCTTGGCCACCAGGGCACATTGCTGGCTCACGGGCATCCTGTTGTCCACCAGGACTCCCAGGTCCCTTTCCACAGAGCTGCTCTCCAGGAGGTCAGCCCCCAACCTGTACTGGTGCATGGGGTTATTCCTCCCCAAATGCAGTACCTACACTTGCCCTTGTTGAATTTCATGAGGTTCCTCTCTGCCCAACTCTCCAGCCTGTCCAGGTCACGCTGTATGGTGGCAGAAATCTTGTTCATGTGAAAGATTTGGTCAGGATAACCACCCAGTCTATATGAAAGCATTGCCATGATGGTGCTGTAGAGCTTTCAGCCCTGGGGCAGTCAGCAGAGCCAAAGAACCCTTCCTTTGGTAGGACTCATATAACCTGAATTTCTAGCAAGTTGCCACCGTTACCACAACGAGGGGGATTTTGATGGAAAAAGAAGAATCAGGAAAGGCAATGTGTAATATTCCAACAAATGGTGTCACTGAACAGAATCGGAAGCTTTTTAACATCAGATGTGTCTTCTGTATGGAGACAGTACCAAGCATAAGGAGTGTCTCTGTGCTCTACCTTACTTTAGTTCAGGACCTTCCAGCCGCTCTCCTGGGAATCCCAGAGGGACTGCGAAGTTTTTCTGCAGTTCACCGACACAATATGCGAGGGAGGCTGCTGTGCGTAGAGGCACAGCGTACTAGTGACCTACATCGAATCCCAGCTTGAAGGCTGTTGTGCCCTGTTGTATTTTCTTATAATTCACGAATAAATAATTCCTGGGTTAGGGTAATGTAGAGGCTGTAGTTCAGTTTAGTAGAGGGCTCAGTAGCCCTGGCTAACCGGTAATGCCGTATGAATCCTGGATATTAAGAGGGCAGGTTTAGATAAAACATCAGGAAGAAGTTTTTCACTTTAAGGGTGGTGAGGCACTAGAACGGGTTGCCCAGAGAGGTTGTTGAGGCCCCATCCCTGGAGGTGTTCAAGGCCAGTCTGGACGTGGCCTTGGGCAACCTGGTCTAGTGGGAGGTGTCCCTGTCTATGGCAGGGGGGTTGGAACTCGATGATCTTCAAGGTGCTTTCTAACCTAAACCATTTTATGATTCTATGATTGGGAAACTGCTGTAAATTGGCATTTCCTTGGATTTAGCTCCAGGGTTTTGGGATACTCCAACCCCAAGGACACCAGCGAATATAGTGGCTGCATTGTTGGCAGAGAAAGCACGGTGCTACAGGTAAGCAGCACAAAGACTGAAGAGTTTCACTTGTTTTATTCATGCCCTTACTGGTTTGTGTTTTACTGGTTGGACTAGATGATCTTCAAAGGTCCCTTCCAACCGAAATCATTCTATGATTCTATGATTCTATGACCTGGTCTGTCCAACCTTCTGCCAAGTGAGTGTGAGGATCTTAGGAGACTGTAGGTTCTCTACAGAGGAAAGCTGTGTTCTTTACGTAGATTGCCCTGTTGTTGGCTTCTGTCAATTAGCCATTCATTAGTGGCTCATTCCAGGCATGTCACTGTTCCCAGCTATGAAGGTTATGTTCATTTCATGATTGCCAGATCTTATATCTGCCAAACTTGTGACTTTCCCTTTATAAATGAAGTCCATTTCTGTTCAGACATAGCTTAGGCCTCTCCTGGTAATAAAGGGTAAAGTCCAGCAGTATTTTCTCTGTGAAAGGTGGCCAGTCCTGATACATAGGAGCCGTTTAACTGTCTGCTGCACCTCTTCCATCCTTTGTTGCATTCCCAGGAGTCTCTCAGACAACTCATGGCAGGGCACAGACCCAACTGTGACATTGTGGACAAATGTCATCTATCAGTCACGCTCAGAATATTTCCATTAGCAGCAGGTTGGACCATCTCCTCTCCTTGCACTGGTGTGTCCAATGCAGTAGCGGGACTTCTCCACGGTAGTGTTTCGTGGCTGGGCTGCACAGCCCCTGCCACAACCCCAGGAGAACTGAAAGAACTAAACTCCTTCAAAATGCACAGCATGTCATTCCTTTTCAACAATTCTTCCTTGCTTTAAGAGATGCCTGATTCTCCTTATGGTCACTCTGTCTTGGTGGAAGACTGGCCAATGCCACCATGGTTCATATATTGACTGCTTGGTAAAGTCAAAAGATCATCTGGAGTAGTTTCTATCCCAGCTGCGTGCATGCTGAAGACCAACCACAAAGTTCCTTGCAGCTTCTGTCCACTTCCTCTCATAATTTTAATCCCCTTTTAGCATGATTTTCTCCCAGATTTCTCATTGTGCCTCTGTAATAAACTCCTGGTGATTCCCCTCCCCTTTTTGCCCAGGTTACAGCTAGCGCAGTATTCTGCATCCCTCATTTGGCCCAGCACGGTCTGAAATCACGATAGGATGTGATGATGTGTATGTAATTCCTTGGTTAGCTGAAGCTGAAGTAGATGGCTGCTCTGACCTGATCTGCCAAGTCCCAGATCCCTTGGGCTGTGCACTAAAGTTTTAAAACATTTTAAAGGCAGAGATTCAACATTCAGCACCAAATCTAATATATCACTAAAGCTGAACGCTGGTCAAAGCTAGAATTGCAGTCCAGCCTCATATCTCTGTTAAGGTTACTAAGGAAAAGATGAAAAATTTGGTGGTGTTTTTTTTTTTTTTTATGACCCCGCGCCCCCCTTTGTTACACTGACAGTAGAGATCAGCCATGGTTTCATATTTGACAAAGCAATTCCCTTTCATTTCATTCATGTCTGGCCTTTTGAAACTTACCACTTTATTCTACATAGCTTTAAATTACATTGTTTTCTGTTCTTGACCTTGAGCTGTCATTTCACTTAACGGTGAACAGGAAAGAATAAAGAAGGTCACCATGGGATTTTTGGCAGAGCACGGGAAGGGGGAAAAAAAAGTGATTTTTTAAGAGTCCTTCGCATGAGTCAGAATTTCATCTTAAAGAACATAATTGCTCCATTGCTCAATTGTGGCTTGGGGTCTTATTTGCAGAGGAAAAAAAAAAGTGCTTCTTCACTAGTCAGCGCTCCTCCAGACTGCAGCAGCCGTGCCAACGTCTCGGGGATACATCTGCAGAAAGGAACATTAATTCCACGGTGCCTGTTTGTTATTAACACCCTGCTCTGATTGTGTACTGTGCTGGATGCAGTAAGGCTGCATTTATGCCTCCCTGGCCGGGGCAGAGGTGGAAGCCAGGAGAGGGAACCGAGGGACAGACATGCTGGAGAAAATTCACTGGAGCAAGTGGAACCAGGCTGCTGCTTAAACACAGCAGTTCTGAGTACTTAATATATAGCAAAGCTGCTGATTCGAACAAAACCCTCTTGAAGGATTACATTTGCTCCTGCTTTCTTCTCCAATATGGCCCTGGAAGAGCAAAATGTGAAAGCCAATGGTCAAACACTGCAAATGCTCTGGTGACACCCCACCTGGAATACTGTGTCCAGCTCTGGAGCCCCAACATAAGAAGGACGTGGACCTGTTGGAGTGGGGCCAGAGGAGGCCCCGGAGATGCTCCGAAGGCTGGAGCCCCTCTGCTGGGAGGACAGGCTGGGAGAGTTGGGGGGGTTCAGCCTGGAGAAGAGAAGGCTCCAGGGAGACCTTATAGCAGATTTCCAGTTTTTGAAGGGCGCCTGTAAGAAGGCTGGAAAGGAACTTTTTGCAAGGGCATATAGTGATAGGACGAGGGCGAATGGCTTCAAACTGGAAGAGGGGAGATTTAGAATAGGTATCAGGAAGAAATTCTTTCCTGTGAGGGTGGTGATCCCCTGGCACAGGTTGCCCAGAGAAGCTGTGGCTGCCCCATCCCTGGAGGTGTTCAAGGCCAGGTTGGACGGGGCTTGGAGCAACCTGGTCTGGTGGGAGGTGTCCCTGCCCATGGCAGGGGGTTGGAACGGGATGATCTTTAAGTTCCCTTCCAACCTAAACCATTCTATGATTCTTTGGTCTCTTATTCACTCTTCTATGGGTTAAAATGTTTGCTAAGCAAATAATACACTGTGAGACATGACATAGTTTGGGTCACTGCAGTGATGCCTTATTGTGGCCTCAAACACTGTGCTCCCACATTATTCCATGTGGGTAAGACATTTGCCATAGGTCATGCACACAGACCCAGTGTGCTGGGAGCAGTGCTACATGGACAAAAGTGATCTTGGATTGGTTTTCTTGGAGTGCCTTTTTTTGCCCTCTTTCTGACCCCTCCCTTTCCCAAATTACAATGTTGTCCAACTCAGAACATATCATGACATCAGCTTGGGTTAAAACCAACAGATCTTTTTGGTGTGAAGAGAAGAAATAATAAATGAAAGGAAAAAAAACCCAAACCCAGCTAGCAAGTCTTGAAAAAAAAAAATATTATTTGAGCATTTCTACAATGAAATGTTTTGACTGAGGGACTAGAGACAGGAAGAAACTTGCATGGTGTTTGCAGAAACAAAACCCAAACTGCCTTATCTGTACCTTATATCATCAGGACACGTGGTGAAGAGGCAACGGCACTGCCACAGTGCGGTGTGCTGATGTCAGCTTGTTCTTCTTTCAAGGCACAGTAGAGAGTCTACCAGAGGCGGAAGTTCATGCTGCAACAGATCTGCCCCAGGATGTGCTTGAACTCTTCAGCTCTTGAATGAGTTGAACTTTCTTTCTCTGTCCCAGTGGATATTTAAACATGACACAAAGTGTAATAGTTTTTATAAGGGAGAACCCACGCTCAGCAGATAAGATGTGTTCCTTCGTAGCAAAATAACAGGAATTTAGATCAGGCAAAAGGCTTTTCCATAGCCAAAGCAAATATTTCAAACACCCAGCTATAAGAGGCTTCATGCTGGCAATCTCTCTTTTGCCTGGTTAGGGTTGGACACCCAGGGCTCAATCCAGCTGCTTATCCATCAGGATTTGGGGCCATTTCAGGAGCCGAGGGGCTGTAGCTGCGGTTCCAGGAGGTCACCACAGTCTCCCATAGCTCCCATCTCTCATCTGCCTGCCCTGTGTCAACCTCTCAGATACCCCAAAAGCCCAAGACGTTCGGCATGAGTAACCACACTGAACCTCAATACGGTGAATGGAGTCCAAGGTGTAGTCCAGTTGTCTAAATACAGCTGTAGAGGGCCACCTGGAGCACCAAGGGGTATTTGAGATATCCACACAAGCTGTATGGACCCATGCTCCTGTCTAGAGGCAGTGGAAGAGCCCGTGGAATATCCCAGGGCACCTCAAGTAGGCACCTGGGTTCAAACAACTGAGCTGATCTACACCACGTTGGCTGAGCAGCTCTTCTGTGGTCTCTTCAAAAATCTTCTGCAACCTTAGCCCCTTGGCTGTACTACCAATTACATGAAGGAACTCCTTCAGGCCACAGCAACGATATTGGTCCATGAAAGCATCCTTATTTTTTAAATTTGAGTTTTCTGAAAACCAGAACAAAACCAGCAGAATTAAAATGATCTCCTTAGCCAGCACACAACAGAGTTGGGATATTTGGCTTGTAAAGTTATTCCTTGCCCCACAGAAAAAGCAATCTACATAAAGAAGGTAGAACCAGTAAGCCCGTTTTATAAATGTGGAGGGAAAAAGGAGGTTTTATCTCTGTGTGTATATCTGCGTGATCTGGAATGAGATAGTGTTAGTAAGTGATATGGGTAGTCTAATATCCAGGGGAAAAAAAAAAAAAAATCTGTAGCAGAGCAAAATTTCCTAATCACCATATTCCCACTCCAGCATTTTAATCATAAGGCCATCTTTCCTTTTATTCTTGTCTAATTCTGACAGATTTATCCCAGTGTATATTTAGTAACTGGAGTAAATCACACAGAACAGAAGTGAGAAAGCGTTTTTGGTAATTCCTGTGACTATAAGCTTTCTCCTAGGGGAAAACATTCTGTTCTGAAGCGAAGGAGCTAACATGGTTTTATTTATGTCATCTTTGTTAGTAGGACCCTCATTATTCTGTAGCACGCTATGTTAATACGAGTGATCCATTTTAGACCTTATACATGGCAGCTCTCCTTTCCCCTCCCCCTGTATAAACAGCTCCATTTCCAGACGTGCAATGATGCCAAATTCCCTCCCTTCTGTAGACAGCTGGACTTGCCAATTTTTGCTGTCATTGCGCTTTCTGGTCCCAAAGGTCATGATTTTCAAACAGGGGCGGGAGAGCAGATTTGGATGCTAGAGGAGCCAATCCACCTCGTCACTCTGGCTTGTAGTCAACCAGATGGAATATTTCTGGAGGTGTAGAAGTGCCTGGGTCACCCCCCCATCAATTCTTACCCGTCGCCGAGACTTTCTGAAGTCCAGTCTATAGTAAGACGGATGGGCAACCTTCCTCAGAGCATTAAGATTGGGTTGAAGCATCACTTCAGGCAGCATGATTCACCTCTTGGTCCACCTCCACCTTACCTTCACACCTTGGTCCACCTCATTTCATCAGATTCCCTGATGGGGTAGAGAAGGTGAGGGAGCACATCTCTGTGTTCCCCTGAAATGGGAGCTGGAGGCCAGCTGGGTCTCTGAGGGCACCTCCAATGGCTCCACACACTTATGCTTTCCGAGATGAATTGTACCAGGGATGTCTACATTGTCCAGGCTGGGAGCTGAGACACCCAGCACTCACTGGTACCGGCATGGAGGCATCTGCGTTTACATATTGTGTTCTGTGAGCTGGATCCCAGCCCTCCTACCACCGTCTCATGTAACAGGTAGAGGCTGAGACTTCTTCTGTACCCAACATGCCTTTTTTTCCTTAAAGGGTGGCTTTAGGGGTGGTACCATTTTAAAAGCAGTGCAGGAGGCACTGGGATTTGCAGGGTGTTTCTCTCCACTTACAAAACCTTTCACAGGAACCTCTTTGCACGAGGGTAGAACAAGCCAACAAATTTAATGCAGGATGGGGACAGTGCTGCCCTCAAACAAGGGATGACCCAGGCTAACATTTCAAGCAGGCAAAGGCATTATGGATGATGCAGGCTGCTGCTGTGGACAAAGCCTTGGACCTTCAAGCCCAGCTGTGTAAGCCATGACTACAAGGACCTTTGCAGCTTGTTGTAGCACATCTATCTCTCTGTAGGGATGTTCACTCTCTCCTTTGCATCCTTGGCCTTCAGCTCAGCAGTGGGGCGCAGGGCTGACGTCCAAGTCATTTGTTTTCCATGTCTTGGTATTTTGTCAGCTGGATCAGGGACCAGTCTGTTCTTGATGCTCCGAATTCCCGTGGCATCTCCTACCAAAGAAGCCTACAGATCTGTGACTCTTCAGCTTCAGCATTGAATAAGGACATGGGTGGTCAGGCTATCAAGGTTAGTGTCTTTAGAAGACATGGAAAACCTCACTTTGCTGCCATGAATAACAGAGGTCGATCAGGAAACTAATGCCTACCGCCCTGCACTTGAAGTGCCTGCTGGAGAGCAGAGCACTGTGACCTCTTCTGCTCCCGGGAGGAAATGGAGAGGAAGAAAAGAGGAGGGAGGAGTGTTTGGTTCTTTTCCTTATCTCTCTGTTCTCCCACTTTCTCTTATCTCCAGGCCCTGTTTGTTTTTCCCAGGTGCGTGCAGGTAGCTCCTCCAGTTTGTCGTTTTTCCTACTAGGCTCTTCAGACGTGAATGGAAAATGTAAGCACTCTGATGAACTCCCTGGCAAAAAGGAAGCAACGAGAGGAGCTTATCTCAATTTTGCAAAAGCTTTTTCAACAGTCCTCCTTATACTTTGTGTGATGTGTGATTAATTGAGGACTTCATCCGGCTCTCAGGGATGTTTTTCCTTTTGTTTTTAGAGGTCCAGAAGGAGGTCTCATCTACCCAGCTGGGTCAGTACCCGGGGCCATGACCAGGGCAGTGGCAGGGCAAGGGCAAGTTTTGGCTTTTTGTTCAAGTTCAAAATGTTGGGGGCAACAAACCCCCATGATCATAGGAAGCAGACCATCATCAACGTTGTCTGAACGGGCAAATATGCACTGGAGAAGTCCCTGTAATTAGGAAAAATATTCTAGACAATCCATTGCAAGTCCATTGCATGGATGCTCTTAATTCTTCTTTAATATTTTTGCTTAATTTGGTCAGTTCTGCCAATTTCCACAAAGTCTCAACTGGGACAGTCACCATTCAATTGATTTGTCCCTGATTTTGTCAGCAACCTCTTTGGTCCAGATAAAACTTCTACTTGATGAACTCCAAAGCTCCAGAAGAAATGACAGTGAAATTTAACGATGAGTTCTTCTTCCTTCCACCCTGTCATTCTTTCCTCCCAGTGTTTCCACTGTTTTTTTTTATTTATTTATTTTAGTTACTGAAGTCTCGCCAGTCCTTGGAGAAGATTGCTCTGAGCTGCGCTGGCTAACCTGGGCACTCGTTCACCTGATAAAAAGCAGGGTGTTCATACTGAGGGAGCCAATGGATCCCTTCTCCTTCTTGAGATGTGAATCTGGGAATCTGAAACGCTGTCCTGAGGAGGATCAAATATGCAAACTGGAAGAGAAAATCCTTAGTGGATGCAGTAGAGTACTTTTCAGGGCGGAGTGGGGAGAGCACTCCTCCAGCTCACCTTGTACCATTTATTGTGCCACATATTTCATGGCTATAGCCAGGAGGGGCTATGACAGGGCTGAGAGCAACTACAGAGAGACATACTACCCCCAGGAAAAGGGCAAGGCGTTGAAGGAAGCCTAACACCCCTGGAAGAGAAACCTTCATCTGGCTTTTCAGTGTCATTGGGCAAGCTGCGTGCTGTTCTGACTGCTTCACTCCAAGTTCCCCTCTCCCTTCCCAGCCCAAAGGGAACTTTCATAGAATCATAGAATGGTTTAGGTTGGAAGGGACCTTGAAGATCATGGGTGAGGACACCTCCCACTAGACCAGGTTGCTCAAAGCCCCATTCAGCCTGGCCTTGAACACCTCCAGGGACGGAGCTTCCACAGCTTTTCTGGGCAACCTGGGCTTTCGTCTGCCTTTGATTCCGATCCTGAATCAAGATGCGGAATGCAGTTCCTGTCCGTCACTGAGTCCGGTCTGCAACTTCCCCAGTTCCAGCTGGTGACATGATCATCATCCTGGGAGCTTGATATGCATTTTATTCTTTTCTTTTTATTTTATTATTATTTCATTGAAGTAGTTCCTTCTAAACTCCTAAGTCTCTTTTTCCCTCCTCTGCCTCTCTCTTTGAAGAGGGGTAGGGAGGTATCTGTTGCTCACCTGATGGCCAGTATGGCCTAAACGACAGCACCCAGCTTTTCTGGCTGGCGGGGTTTTCTCTGGCCTTAGTCTCCTCTTGAAATCTCATCGCTTGAGATCCGATGGGATTTTCCCAGGGGAAGATTCTCGATGAGCCAACTAGCCATTACTGTACTGCAGGATACCAGCCCGGCTGAAAGGAGCTAAAGGACTGCCTATTTCAAGGGCAATGTTTTCCTCCTCTTCTACACACAACCTGCCAAGGAACATCTCCTCATGGAATGCACTTCATCGGTAAAATTAGAAAAGAAATAAACAGATAGCTTGAGTTGAGGAGGATAAGCAGCAGAGTTTGGGCAGCATTAGCTCTGCAGGGTGAAGCCTGCTGAAGACCTGGGTAGTAGGAAGTGTGAGATAAGGCAGCCTTGATAGAGACAAACCCTATCATGGGGTCAATCAAGGCCAGTCCAAGGTAGTGAAGAATAGGAGGCTGTATTAGAAGGACAGGAGGACTGAGCAGGGTGAAGAAAGAACCAGAAAAAAAGGAGGATGACTGGAACAGGGAGATGCTGCAGCTTACTTCCAGACACCTTTGTGATAAGAAAGTTCAGAAAAAGACAGGGTAGTTCATCTATTCCTTCCCGTATTACACAGCCTACAGCCATTCTCTCATGTCCTTTTGAAAAGCCTTTTGAGACTGGACCCGTTTATGCTGCTCTTTAGTGTTGCGGGGACTGTCATTGAGCGCACTGTCTATGGGTTTCTTTGGATCATAAACAGCTCTGTTTCTTTTGAATTTGTCTGGAAAAGGACAGACACTTTTACTGTAAAAGCATGGATTACTGCTATATTAGCAAATTATGGGGGCAATGGGTCATCCGGCTCTAAAACCTATGACATCTCATCCTTTTCATCCACATCCCAAACAGGAGAGCCATGTCCCAAACAGGAGAGCCACATCCATACGGTCTGTTAGGAACAACTGCTGGCTCAAGCTGTCATGTCTTTGGGAAGTGCCCGTTGGCGTGGGCAGAAGAGGGGGACTTTGAGAGGGACTCCGTGTGGGAGATCTGAAACACAGCAGCAATATGTCCTGCCCCAGGTTGGAGAGGAAGGGACTGAACAGAAAGATGCTGAGCTGTAGATGAATTTGAGACTAAGTGGGATCCTCCTTTCTCTCCTCTAACAAAACAGTAGCAAGATTGTCTTAAACACTTCTAAGATCTCCTTTAATAACAAGTTTGAGGTTTTCTTAGTTGCTATCTGGTTTCGGAGCTTTGAGTTCGTGCTTTCAGGTGTTTCTCCATGACCATCAGGACTAGGGCACCTCTCCTTTCTTCAACAGGATGGGATTGCCACATCATTGTGTCATTTCACGCAATAATACCAACCCTACATCACTGAGATCTTCCAACCCTTTAAGGCCCAGCCCATCCTGGAGGTAGTGCATTACACTGAGAGACACGCAAAGTGTTATCCTGGTCACTCTTTGAGAACAGGGACCAAGTTCAGGTGTTGTCTGGACTCTGACCCTCTTTGGGACCCAGGAAGGTGCATATTCAGAGAACCGGAGGAAAAATCAGCCAATTCCCAGCTTCTCCAGTGCCAAGGAGTTTGGCACTAAGCAGCTTTTTGCTGCGTGGTGTCTGGCAGTGCTGGGTCTTATTTTCAACAAGCCCCGTTAAAGGATTACAAGAGCCTAGTTAAAATAATGCCCTTCAAGCTTATTCATTATTGGAAAGAAAACAAGAATAAACATAAAGGGTTCTATCATCCACAGTGTTATTGCTTGTAGTGCTTTGAAAGAGCAAAACTGGCAAGTATTAGAGAAATATATAAACACACACACTTGTCTACAAATATAAAGTAAGTTTTGTTTCATTTCTGGTTTATAGCTCTCAAAAAAAATATAAAATCAACTGCCCCCCCCCCCCCGCCTTAATCTAATTACTCCTGATATTTTGCCATTGCATTAAAAGTTTTACCTCTAAGAAATAATCAATTAAAAATGAAAAGGAAAGGAAGAAATTCCAAAAGGGAGTTGCTATATTTATCCTTTTAATAGACTTTATTAAACCTGCGTTGTAAAGCCAAGAAGTTTCACATCAGCCGGAACAACAACAACAAAAAGTTAAATCGTAAATACTGTTTGCCACAAGTGGTCACGTTTTCCAAATAAAACAGCCTTGCATGGAAGCCTGGATGCCTCAACGGAGAACTAATGGGGTAGGGAGCCTTTCCCCTTAGGGCTGCCAAGATGAACCTTATCCAAACTGGGACAACAGCAAACGAGAGAAGTCCCAGTTCTGCTGTTCACAGGCCGCAGACCCTGCTGAAGTCTCCTGTGCTTTTCAGCAGATAAGACACACTCTATACCTTCTGCAGGTAGAGCAATTGAGGACCTCAAGTAAATGGGAACTGAGCAGGGTTCTCCAAGAAACCATCCCAAGACAGCAGCTCAGAGGACTCTGGACACCCTGAGAACTTCAGCTTTGGTTCGTTGCCACATCCCTTCATCTCCAGAGCAGGGATAGCATCATGCCAGGTCACACATCTGGTGCACATCAGCAGTGATGCATCTTGTGCACTAGGCCATTTAACAGGAAAAGGTCCTCATGGTGCCATGTGATGAGAGCAGGAGCGGTGATGGGTTTGGTGGAAGTGCCATGCTGAGCTACAATGAGGTGGGCTCCTTCGAGGGAGGACCCTGCTAGATGATTTATCAGCAGCAGATGTAGTTCCATGGCATTTCACTTACCAGGTTGGTTGCTGGAATAGGTTTCCCTCCCTAAATCCATGTCCGACCAGAGCAATGGCCACACTGGGCCAGCCCAAAGACCCACCTTGCCTAGGACATCGGCTGATTCCTTATAAGGAGGAATGTAACAACAGGGCAAGTATGAGGTGCTTTTCTCCCAGATAATGCCCCGGCTTCCAATACTTCATGGCCTGAGGTAGCATCCTTGTTTAAAAGCCATAGATAAACCTGCTTTTCGAATCATGCTGGCTATAGGCACCCACAGATTCTTGTGGCAAGGAATTTCGAAGTTTGTTCAAACACTGGACATGCCACATGCTGATTTAATTTGATCACCTCTGGTTCTTGCACTGGAGGAAACCAGTAACAGTCAATCGCCTTTAACTTTTTCTTTTCCCCTAACTATTTTATAGCCCTCCATCATCTCCCAACAACCTACGCTGAATAGTTCTATTCTTTTTAATGATTCCTCACAAGCACAACTTTCCTTCCTTGTGGTCCCTTGCGTTGCCTTTAACCAAAAGTGTATTTTAATCTAGTTTATTGAGGTTTTCAGATCTCGTTTAGCTTTATGACCCTCAATGAGCAGAAACGCTTGGCAGAAATGTACTGGTCGGAGACAGACAGGGAAGGAGATGTTTTCTTCAGCCCAGTGGCCTGTTCCAATGCATCTGCATCACACAGTCACACCTGCACTGGCATCTATTCCCACCAATTTCAGCAGCCTACATTAATCAGATTAAAAGAACAGGCAGAAAGGCTCACCCTTTAATTAAATTATGGATTTTATATTATGATCAGGTCCATTGTTTTCTTTGCTGTACACAAGCCCGAATCCCCTGGAGATGGGAATTCTGCCATGACAATCCCAGCCAGGCTCCAAGGTCTGCACTCTGGCCCTGAGGCCATGGTATAAAAAGTTCCACATTTGTACTATTAAGCCCTTTTACCTCCAGAAGAGGGTAGCCACATCTCGATTGCCTTTGGGTTCAGTCCCTGCAAAATTCAAATTCCCAGAGTATCCAGGAAAGGTTTGGGAAGCTGATGCTTCACCAAAACTAAAACTGTGCCAGGGATTGTTCTAACAGTTTATTAGTATTTATTCAGGGTTGAGTGTCTGGGAACATTCCTTGGCACAATCAATTTACTAAAAGCAGTGCAACCATCCAGCCTTGAGGTTGAAGACAGAAAAGATCAGGCTCCTCTTCAGATCCATCAAGTTTCATTTAATGACTATGAAAAGCACAACTGTTCTTTCCTCAAGCTGCCCCACAGCTACATCAGTGAGCCCTTGGTCAAAGGTCAGAAGACTGGCTATACCCCAAATGGTTAATATTTGAGATTTAATCTGATATAATCTCAGGTGCAGCCAGCCAGAGGAGACTTTAATCTGCTCATCACCTATAACTCATTACCTTCTCCAGCTTTGTGGCTGCAGAGTGGATCTCTGGCCATGTAGAGGTTAGCTTCCGATTTTGAATGTTATGTTTACATATTGAATTTCCTCCATACCTGAGAAGTTCCACTCATTTTCATTCTTGTTGCATATCTTCCTAAATTCCCGAGGCCACACTTTCTGTCTTCTTCTGCCAGAATATGCTAAATCAGAGTCCCCTGTCTGAAGAAGATGCAATGAGGTGCAAGACCTCTATTCTTCTATCCTTTTGCCCAACATGGGGCAGAGGGAGGAAGACGTAGGACATAGCATGGAAAACACTGGAGGTGCATCGTCACCAAGAGTGGAGTTGACCAGGCATGTGTGTACCGCATCTGAAACAGCTGCCCAATCTTTTTTCTTGTTCAGAATAGAAGAAAGCAACCCTTTTGCCACGCAGTTACAGAATTGTTAAATTTATAATCAACAGTATATTGTTTACCAAAAGACCTTCTGATTGCTTGCAGCTAAAGGAGAAAAAAATCTGCAGGCCAAGAAAATGATTGTATAAGGGAAAGACAATATTTCTGAAAAGACAGTCTGGCTTAGTGTCAAATTCCTGCTTGGCACATTCAACAAGCATCGAAAGTCAATCCGTCCACAAGTAGGATCGAAAAATGAGCAAGCTCTTGAGATCCTGAACTGCAAAGATGTCGAGGTGGCTCTGTCCAATATTCTTGATTTAGCAACTTCACCAGCTAGTGCAAATATGGGTTTCTCCAAGGATCGGGCTTAATCCAAACCCTTCTGCAGCCGGTTGAAAGGGGACACGTATTTCTGTCAGATTTTTTGCATCAACTTCCTTAGAATGAAAAGGTGGGAAGGATGCTCCTGAGGCCAGGGCTCTATCTATAAAAACTCTTGAAGTTTAACCCTGTCAAAAATAAAAATAAAAAAAATAAACAAATAAAAAGTAAAAGCAAAAGTAGGATAAAAGCAGAAGGAAAATTTTATTGAAATTTGGCAGAGGAAAAAGAGAATAGAAAGTGGAAAATGCTAATAAATTGTTTCATTTCAATGGACATGTGGGTGGTGTGGAGTGGATGGTTCTGCAGTCTTTTTCAGACAGCAGAATTTATACTTGAGTTCTTTCCTTTATCTTTGTTCCAACAAAGCATTTCTAAGCATGTGCGTAACTTTGCGAGTGCATCAGCATTCTCATAGAAATCAGTGGTACCATATGTTCCAAGATAAGCAAGTGTTTAAGCACTTCAAACATTCAGGATTCAAAACAGATCAGGGACAACAAAGCAAGCATGTGATAAACACAAATGCTCCCTCCTAAAAAGGAGTTTTGAAATATTTTATGTTTCTTTTTGTTCTTTTCTGAGAAAATCCCATCTCCTGAAGTCTGGTGATTTGGGGAAAACCTCAGATTTTGTTGGGAGCCAGGAGCATATTCCCAGCTCGTGTAATTGCCAAGCGATTCTCAAAAAGGCTACCATCAAAGTCCAAAGTTTTGCCTTTTTGTTGATGAAAATGCTAATAGTTTTACAGGCAATCTTATGACTTTTTAACCATGAGGGGTAAAACAGCATAACTGCAGAACAGAGGAAACTGCAGCTTTGCTGCAGCAGAGCACAGTGTGTTCCTTCTCATTCAGGCAAGGAAGGAAAGGGAGAGATGTGGGAGAGAGCAAGACCTCCAGGTTTTAGCAGTATGGATCTCTCAGGCTCAGACGTTTGGTCTAATGGCTAAATCATGTCAGTCATTGTCAGAGGATTTAGGCTTAAAATATTTTTAGGGAGGCGTACCGATCATTTAGGATGAATGTAAAAGAATATCCATTAAGTTTCTTTACAGAATAAAGTATGGAATTATCAGAGCATACTTGCAAAGCTAGAAGTTTGGCTACAGCAATAGTAAGGTTTGTTTGGGTCTAGTTATAAAATGCCAAAGACACAGAGAAAAACCCCATTCTGATCATATGATCTTGAGAAAAAAAACAAACTACATGAGAGAACATTTTTGCTATCTAGTAAGAGATTTTGAACAGTGAGTAAAGACCTTTTGCTGCCACGTTCTGCAGTCGCTGTAAATTCACAGATCTCATCCTTGCAATACCTGATGCTCATTTCTCAAAATCCTAAATATTGACTAATTTCTCAGCATGAAAAATGCCAATGTTAGCACTGCCAGGGGGTTGTACTGTCCAAAAAGGGAAACTGTGGCTTATTCTTCAAGGAGGAAATAACGGTGCAGCTCACGGAATGTGAAAGCATCCAAGACTTTATGAAAGCGGATTTAAAACTACAAGACAAAGAGACTCAAGCTTTGCAGAAAGAAAAACAATTACAGCATGAGCCAGCTAGGAAGAACCAAGAAAAAACTACATATTTAGCCTGAAAACTGGGGGAGCTTGAAAATAATAAATACTTAATAAAAGCATTTCTGTTAATATCTGGGAATATTCAGAAAACTGGCTACCTAAAGAAGAATTTTTTTTCCCCCTTGAACAAAAATTAAAGCTTGCCAAGACTGACCAGCTGTGTCTAGTGTGCATACACAAAAGCATTCACCCAGTTTGGGAAAAGAGACATATATATATAAACTGAAAAAGATTAGATGGAGAAGTTGCAGCCAAAAGTTTGGAGGAACAAGGGTTAACTGGATCTTCTTCTTTAGGCTGGAGCATAGAAGTGAATATTGAGGGAATATAGGCTACTCAATGTTTAATGGACATGTGAAAGGGCAGATAAGCATTGATATTGGCTTCAATATGGCAAACTTTGGAATAGGCAGAGAACTCATGGAGTCACAAAACTGAACCTCTGGATTTATCGCTAATGGAGATGGTCACTGGGGAACGTGTACAACTCCAGAAGTGGGAAAAACTGAGTCTGAAAGTTAGATGGTTGCAATACGAGATAGCCTAGTGAGGTGGTGAGCTCATAATCCGTCTGGATTTGCAGATGGCTAATAACCTTGTGATCAGTGCCCAGAAAAGCTGTGGAAATTCCTTTCAGAGATGTGGTCCATTTGAAGCCAATGATTTGTAGGCGATCTCTTCGCAGTACATAAGGGCTCTTGCTGCCAGAAGGAGAAACTGTTACACCAGGCATGTTCAGGGATGGTTGTCCAGAAGAGCTGGGAAATCCCAGAAGACCTCAGATTTTGGATTTTTAACTGTTAAAATTCTTGGTGGCTGGAGGCCAGTGAAAGTTCCTGTCTCCTGTCTCCATCCATGAGACCAGTGGATGGCACTGGCCACGTTAGCACATCTTTAGCCGCTCCTGATAAGTGATCCAAGGCTAGCTACGTAAATGAAGCCAATTAATTTGGACTGAAATGAACTAGGAAATGATTGTACAAGTACCTAAACCAGCATTTTCAAGAACAAAAATATATTTCAGCCATGATAACTGCGGGAGGTAGACTGTGAAGTGTCTGTGAACAATTCCTGGCTCAGAGTAGCTATAGCCTCTTCATACCACCTAAGTTTTCTTCCCCAAGTTGTTTAATTTATATTAGGTACATATTAATTTAATATCAGGTAAAATGAATCAAGTCCTAATTAATTTTCACAGTCCACCATCTTCTAGAGAGTATGAGTAGCCCCAATTTGCAGTGAGGGACACAGAGGCACAGAGGAAGGACAACTCATACAGTAAGCCACTGTTAGGACCTGCCAGGGGATTCATTGCATGTAGAGGTCAGCCCAGCCTTGGGTTTCATACCTGGATCACCACAGGTCAGATCAGTATTTTGCTACCATATGAACACCGGGTCTTCTGTCGTCTCTGAAACACTCAGACGTATACAGAAAGGAAAGACAATAGCTGAGGACTAGCTCAGAGATTTTAGATATGTAACTCCAGGCTCTGCTCTGAGAGGCGTAAATCCTTGGAAACCCATGCAGTTCCTCAAGGTCCATACCCAAGCTATTTGGACCAGAAGCTGACTTTTCAGCCTTCACGTAAGAAGCCCATAATTCCCCCATGAAAATGGGTAGTTTCACCCATTTCAGGAGGCTCAGGTCACTCAGATCCTGGAGCGAGGGTACCCCTCCTCTTCTCTTGATGTCACGAAGAGATTAAAGCAATGCTGCTGGCTGAATACACCCGCATCACCGCTGCCTGTAATGGGGAGATTTACAGCTCTCATTTCATACCAGAGGAGTTAAAGGCCATGCACCTCATCAGGACCTGTTCCCAGTTTATAGCTGCCGCCCACCAGCCCCACTAATGATCCCAGATAATCGCTCCTTGAACGTTCCCAGTCACCTTGACTTACTGCTCTCTCCCCGTGAGTCACGCTATGAGTCTACGATATGGTATGCAGGGAAAAAAAAAAAAAAAAAAGTGCTTTCTTGCATCTGGCTTTAATTACTTTCATTTTTAATTAAGTTCTGTGGTTTTAATATCAATAACCCTGGCCTGGAAAGACTTGCTTTGCTTGGATGTTTGTTCTCCATACAGGGAAATGTTGCTGGTCACTTGTGCCATCCCATCCCCTGTAACCTTTGGGAGTCTTTGCCAAATGCTACTGGAATTCAAAGTTCCTGAAGGGTATGGATCATAAAGACTGGACTGGTCAGTTCAGGATCCTCTGATTCACTTTGAGGCAACTGCAAAGTCTTCTCTCTCTCTCTCTGATTTTTACTTCAGTGGGTTATAATTCCTCATGTGGCCAAAAATACCAATGGAAGCTGATGGTCTTCTCAAAGGATTTGAGAGCCATTGACAGCTGGAGTAAGGAGTGAGCTCCCTTGGCCCAGGACCACATTTTAGCTTTTATGTGTAACCTTACCTACCACTAGCACCTTGACCCGTGGCAAAGACACCTTGGTGATACAGTCAGAATAAATAAAAAGATGGGAAAAATAAAACCTGATGAAAGGAAATGCTTTTCCAGACACTGTGGAAGTAGACCATGGAGAGCACTAACACAGGAATATAACAAGATTCAAGGACCAGACTGGCTATCAAAAACAGGCACTCCGTCACTAAATATGAATGGATTAAAAGCTGTTATTAAACCTCAAGTTCGAGGCAATCTTTATCTATGAAAGACCTGGGACAAGCCTTAGCAGGTCAAAGATTTTTCCAAAGTCTCCTCTGCAAGAGCTGGCACTGCTCACAGTACGAGAGGGAGTGCATGCCAGGGCCAGACTCTTATGTCCTTACATAGTTTGTTTTCAAGAGGGACAATGAAACACAGTAGACATGTCAAAGCTGGGCTCCTAAAGTCATTGAAGTGTAAAGAATCGTCTAAGCTATGACCGAGAATTTACATAGCACTTGGAAAGTTACTGTTCATTGTGTTGGAGTGTGAAAATCAGGGGGTTCTTCAAGCTCAGGGGACACTTTAATTTTCAGACATCCTTCTAACACTTGGTAGCGTTAGGTTAACAGTTGGAGTTGATGATCTTAAGGGTCTTTTCTGACCTAAATGCTTCTACAATTCTGGTGGCCAGGCCTGTAAAGTCAGATCTGCAGAGATTCTGCATCTCTCCTAAAAATCCCTGCTTAGATTTGAATCCTACATGTTTCAAGGCCATGAATGCACCAATGGACCTTAATGACCCTGACCATCTGCACACCCTCCACCCGTTAGCCCAGGAGCTAGATATAAACACAAGCTCCTGGTCATCCTGATCTGGGGTGGATGTCCCAAATGTGGCTGGTAAGGACAATTAATAGCCATTGATGTCGTCCTGATGACATGCACACAAAACCAACATCATTCCCCAGCTATATCCCATCTCAGGTTGTCCTGGTGACTGATACATCTTGGAAGCATGAGAAAACATCATGGGGTATGCGGTCCAAGTTGGCCAGATTCATCCAAGTGTCCCTGGCTGGATTGGCACCTCTGTGGCTGAAGCAGAACTCTGTATTTTGGGAGGTGCTAAATGTTATTGCTGCTGACACCAAACTATGAGAAGGTGCTTCAACATGAATATGCTGAGAGAAACACATGGTATCTTTTAATTAGCAGATTGCTTGTTGGTGCTGTACCCTTAAGCTACAATCAAGATAGTTTTCCAACCACCTGAAACCCTCTACAAATTCCTGGGGGGGTGGAAGTGCCCTGTGTCACCTGGAGAAGAGAAGCAATGGCTCAGAGTACCAGGGAGTAAATAAATAACATGGGCATATCACTGTACTAGTGCAGCACTCCATCCAAGTGAAAGATCAGCTCACCTATTAACTATACTATTATAATTATATTATTTCAAGGACACGTGTTTACACCCTGGTGCAACTCTGGGTGATGTAGATGCAATTAGTGCAGACATTTCTCAACAGTTGCAGGCAATAAAGTGTCAACATGCTAAAGGAACTATCATTTTAGTGGAAACACCTGTGACTTTGGGATTACAACCAACACTGAGCACCAGAAAAAGGGCTGAAATATTAGGGAAGCAGCAGAAAGGAGAAGCTGGAGGATGATAGAGTTGAATGTGTTGAAAAAACCTCGCTGAACTTAAAAATAAGTGTGAGGGACATGAGGGAGCATATAAAATAAGTAATTGCAGTAAGCCTGCAATCCTTTGGGGCTTAAACAGCCAGCAAGCAGAAAACATCTTGAAGAAAGCATCTCAAGAAAAAAATCATTGAAAATATTTAACAGCCAATGCCAAGACTCTGCTGCCCAAAATGCCCCAGGGGAAATTCCAGGGCACAATGGCTGGTTTCAGGTTCCCTGAGCGGCTGCATTTCGGCTTCCCAGAAGAGGTCAGTCTTTCCCAAGGATTTGTGGTAGGTTGCCCAACTCTTCCAAAGGAAAGCACTGCACTGAACAATGCCTGGGTGGGTAAAAATAGGGAATAGCAAGGACCTGCCCGGACCCCAGCTGCAGCCTCAGGTGAAAGCGAGCTCATTGCAAGTGTGAACTCACCTGGGTAATCTGACAAACAATTGACCTAATGTTCCCAGGATGTGGGAATTAGCACTGCCTTGGAGCTAGCTGGGAGACAAGATGGGAACAACGTGCTCAGAAAAATGCTCAAAATTCACACTTTCTTTCGGCAAAATCTACTCTCACGTGCGTGCGTGGTGGAAATCCTCTCCCCTCCTTTAATGCTTTGGCCTAGACCTGGAAGAGTCTTACTCTGACAGCAAAGATGGGTCTTAAGAAAATATAATGAAGTCGCGCTCCCTATGCAGCAGTTGTGCAGTTACTAAATCTGGATTCTGCGTGGAGCCCAGGGAAAAGTCCTAGCACCCCCAGTCCTTCAGCTGAAAAAGCATAGGGTGCTTCCACCTGCACTCTCAGGTAACACCTTTACCTTGTCCCAGTGTGTTTTTAGTTCTCCTGTGGGCTAAGCTTTCACCGTGGGCTGTCACAAGTCCCGTAGAGTAGATCCATCCTTCTGGGTTTATATTTTTGTAGTTTGTAGCTGCTGTGATAAATTTCTCAACAAACTGATACTGTGATGATTGCCTAAATTTGGAGAGACCCTCAAACCTTTTTGCTGAAAGACCATCTCTCCTCATTTCCACCGGTGTCTTATCCAAATTTTAACTTGAAAGCCCTGGATGATCACACTGATGTCAACCGTTTCAACACTGGTGATTCTGGTAGGTTTAATGCCTGTAAAGTTGGGCATGAAACCCATGGCAACCTTGGGCTTACTGCAAGGAGGGAGATATAACAAGAAGGTCCGATATAACAAGAAGGTCCAATATAAGAAACAAAGCACAGAAGAAAGGAGGATGAGGAAGAAACCAACACCCAAAAGGTACTTTAGCTAGTCACAACAACAACAAACTTTTTTTGCTGCATGGTGAACTGAGCTATAAATCACTAGGGAAATAATAGTTAAGAGCCATATATGAAAAGATATTTCAGTCCTTAAACACTGGTACTAAATATTTCACCTCATAAAGGCTAATGCTTTCTCCTTGATCTCCGGATCTCCCGTTGACTCTGCACTACTTGCAGAACACAGCCCTTATTTGTACCCAAAGCCATTTTGAATGCAGGATGCTGCCTGCTTCCTTGTATGGGTTGGCATTGCCGGGCAACCCGACACTCACGTCACAACACGAGCTCGTCAAAATCTTTCAAATCAGGTCAAAATGTTCCATTAGGATATTTACAAAAAAACAGAGGGGAAACTATGTCCTTTCATTTTAATGCTGTTCTCTTTTCTTCACATGTCAAAATGGCAGTCAAGGATAGAAAATGATTCAAATCTTGTTTCAGCTATTTTTTTCTCCCTTGTTATTCAAGCACATTGCTTTACTGCCAGAAGGACAATATCTTGGGTTTCAAGGATTTGTATATGGTTATCAGAACTGCATGAGCAAAGGAGGTAGCTGTGTGATTTATGGCTCTGGCCTGATCGTGTCTTGTTCCATTTCTCTGTGTATATCGTATGACTGTCTTAAGTACATCTTGCCTGGGTGCAACTGCGAAAATCAGGCTTCTACCATGAAATTACTCTGATTAGATACAGACACCTACATCTGCACTGATAACCTGTCTCCTTCCATGTCAATGGAGCTCCAGGATGAGCTAGAGTTCACGGATGTAACCCATCCCATCCTAAAATAGGAATATGAACTGGATGAGAAGAGACATGCTCATTACTCGTTTGTCTTTGTAGGTTATTAGTGGAATCTACATGGAGTAGCTTGTCTATAGGCACCTGAATTTAAAGTTAGATGAGGTTAATCCCCTCCCAAATGTTCATCAAAGCTCCGTCATTAACAGGAAGTCCAGACTAAACAGTAATGATTGGAGCAGCACTGTTGCAATAACCTAGAGAAGGTTTTTATTTATATGGAACTTACCTGGGACAAAAAATCCTATTCTGATTTCAATGTCTAGGTATTAGAATAAGAGAATTCACAAACTCATCAGTGTGTGTTTCAGATTGTGAGAAAGAAAATTTAATGAGTGAGGTCAGTCTCATCACATTTTAGATATCTATTGCATCAAGGTCTCCATCTGAGCTAGTGACCCCTGGTTCACTTTCTAGTCAGTGGAAAGAATTATTGCTCTTGAAGGTTGCAATTAATTAATTAGATCTATTTTTAGACATCCATTTTTGAATGAGATGGAATGCTCCCCTCAGGAATCTATCTTATGCCATTTAGGGACGTTGTCCAGACAGCAACATCTGCATTGCACGAATCTATCTGGTCAGAGAAACCCCTTCAGCAACAGGTGGATAGAGAAGAGAGATCGGAGGGTTGGCAAGAATCCTTCATATAAATACAAAGCTAACAAATGTGTTTAGAGTTTGAAAGTAATCAAAATACAATGACAGGAAGGATAGTTTGGTGGGGGAAAAATTTAATTTGCAGCTTGGGAAACACCTGTGATTTACCCATATATGGCACACTACCTCCAGAGTTGTTCTGGGTATTTTCCACTAAATTAAATAGTGATTAAGACAGTGACCAAATATGCTGAGCAATGTTAGATAACAAGGAGGTGAGTTTCAGGCCCATCTGGGAAAGGGAGCACATTTGGACTGTAGGACTGAAAAAAAAAAAAAAAAAGGAAAGGAAAATCATCTTTTTTTGTGTGTGTTGAGAAAGGACAGTATGAACTAATGATCAGTTACTCTGGAGTTCCGTGTTTAGGTCCTAACATTCCCTAGGACTTTCTATGTGCCCCTTGACACATAACTTCAGCACTCAGTCTCTCCTCATCTGCAAAAATGCTATAATATTTTTATTTTTTTTTTTAATCAGCCTTTTCTACTTTGAGTATAACCTTCATTTTTCCTGGGAATGTTTTTTAAAGAGAAAACCAGAACACACATGTCTTTTGGAAGACTTACCATGTTGGTTGAAGGGGGCATGTGCTTACACTGAGCATGTGCCCTCTGACAGGGTCCTTTTGAGCCACTGATCCCTTTTGGAGACACAGCCCAGAACTTTAACACAGTACTGAGGCTCTGCTTACATTTCATTGCCCCATTGGCCCTGTGTGACAAATGTGGTGGCTTGACCTTGGCTGGCTGCTGGGTGCCCACCCAGCCATTCTCTCACTCCCCCTCCTCAGCTGGGTAGGGGGACAAAATAAGATCTCATGGGTTAAGCTAAAGGCATTTTAATAAAGAAAGCAAAGGACACGCTTGGAAATAAAGAAAAGCAAAAATGTTTGTTCTCTATTCCCCATCAGCAGGTGATGTCCAGCCACTTCCTGGGAAGCAGAGCCTCAGTACAGGAAGTGGTTTCTTCTGAAGACAAACACATTGATAGTCAAAGCCTCCCCCACCTCCTCCTTTCACTTAACCTTTATTGCTGAGTGCATTGTGCAGTGTGGAATACCCCTTTGGTCAGTTTGGGTCAGCTGTCCTGGCTGTGTCCCTTCCCACCCCTTGCCTACTGGCCTTTGGTGGGTGGGTTGGAGAGACAACCTTGGTGCTGTTTGAGCACTGCTCAGCAGAAGCCAAAACACAGGGGTGTTATCGACACCTTCCTAGCTACAAATGCAAAGCATGGCACTTTGAGGGCTGCAGTGGGGAATGTTAACTCCATTCCAGCCAGATCCAATACAGCCATGATCTACTTACCTTAGGGAAATCCATCAGAAGATGCCAATGCTGTGGCAGCTTGCAGTTAACTACACCAAGCAGTTACTATGAAGCTTGGGAGAAGCAGTTAGCGGTAAATTCAAACTGTTGGTATATTTTACCTATTTCAGATACCAGCTTTGGGGGGATGAACTGCATTAAGGTACCACTGATGTCTAACATGGTGTGGGATTTCTGGCTGGATCCATAAACAGGAGTTGAGGGAGCAGAAAAGCTCAGTGAGAAGTTTCCAATGTGCTTAAACAGAATATTTTGACTGAGTTAACTCACAGCTCCATGGATCTTACTACCACGTAACACTCTCCCTCTGCAGGTGACTGTTTTAGGAGTGAGTGGTGCAGGTCCCGAAGGACTGATCATCTCATTTGTTTTTGTAGGACATCAACTTCTGACCACATGACTGGTAACGTGCCTGAGGAAGGAGTCAGTTTAGTCTCAGCTGTGGATGACCCTCAGATAAGTCTTCGTTGTGCATCAAAACCCAGGTAAATACTGAGAGGCAAGAGTGTCTCTCTGAAGTTTCTTTTTCCGAAGTTTTTTTCTCAAATAAGCAGTTACTTTCACATACAGTTTGGTTTTATAGTCAAATTAAAGCCAAGGTGGTTTGTTTGTCCTCCAGCTTAGCTCTCCATGTCAGCCACATAGGCACTGGTGCCTAGTTTTCAAGAAGAGGAAGAAGCACTTTGGCCATGTTCTCAAGGTTGTCTTCTGCTAAGTCTGTATCAGAGGCCAAAGAGCTCTGGCTAATATTCCTCCACACCAGGTGTGCCATGCATGTGGTGAAGCCGGGGTCCACATCTTCCTTTCCCCTTCACTTTGTCCTTGGCACAGCTCATGCCCTACCCATTCCAGGGTAGCTGGTGCCTCGCTCTTCTCCAGATGCAGCTTGGAAGGGTTTTAGCTCTTTATTTCTGGTCCTCCCTCACCTCCAATTTGTATTTTTCATCTTACCAGCACCAGGAACAAGTTTCCCTTTTCTTTTCTTCTTCCTTTCTGAAGAAAGGAATCGATTAGAAATTTAAATACCATGAGTTGCTCCCTTTTGCCCCCTTCCCCCATCCTGCTCTCCCTTCCCCCACCATCCCGACTCCTGGAGTATAAATCATTTTCTGTGGTCTGCAACTCAGCTGGAAAAACTAACAAAACGGGTCTATAATGTCACCAGCATCTAATTTAGTGGATTTATGGGGTCTGGCCTTAAGCACTTGCTGCTTTACAGCATGTGAGTTCACTCCTGCAGGAACACGCTCCAGACTACAGATTTTTATCCTTGGCTGTGGCTGTCCGCAGTCTCTGGAGCTTTGCAATGGGCAGATCCCTCTCCCTTGGAAAATGGGAGCTCTCCTTTCTGCCCCACCCATTGCCCCTCCCTGATGGCCCAAAAGAGGATCACAACACATTCCTGCAGCCGGGAAGGGCTTAGCATTGGTGATGTGCTGGTCACAGTGGGAAAACGTAGTAATTAACCATGGCAGAGCTGCTGAGGTTCACATGTTGAGCAGAAGTCACGCTGCTGGCTCTCTTTTTCGGCTCCCTCACACACAGGCTTGTCCTTCAGTTTTTTAAATTTTTATTTTAATCTTTTTTGGTGACTGGCATTGTCAAATAAAGGAGAACCACCAAGCAGGAGCACGTGTTTATGAAGCCCTGCTTTCAAAGGAGCCTAGCTGGAAAGTCTCACTCCCTGTTGCATAGCTTGACCAAGGCAAAGGAAGCACAAGGTGTCGTGGAAACATGTAGTGGCAAACATCCCCCAGCTGAAACCCTTCTGGCTGCAGTAGGGTTGTGACCACTTTTAAGGAGCAACCTGTCCCCTGGAAGACCCAGTGCTGGTGAGCGTTAGCTCTAACAGTCTGTTAACACCCTGGCATTTGCTCCACAGGAACTAGCTTAAAGTTCTTTTGAGCCAGTCCATGCATCCAAGCCAGCTGCTGGTCAATGGCAAGCCTCCCTTTAGGTCCCCTACTCTGTTATTGAGCAGCTCAAAGTGGCAGTGGTGGGGTGCTGGGAGTTAAATTTGCCGGTTGCAAGCTGGCTCGGCCTCGGTGAATGCTCTGGAGGGGCATCTGCAGGATGTTCATGATGCTTGAAGTGTAGGACTGAAACCAAACTGGCTCTGGCAGCAGGAGAGCCATCTTCTCAACGTTCTCAGCCATCTTCTCACACCTGTGACTGTGCAAGTATGTGTGTGTGTGTGTGTGTATTTGTACTTACGTATGTAGTTATTTATATCCCAGGTATAAAGACTAGGATAATTCAGATACCAGGGTCTGAACTGAAGAAGTGTTGGCTCTCTTTCCTACGCTTTTACTTATATATTTGCAATCTGGACATATATCTGTTTTCCAGTATAAACATACTTTTGGACAGAAGTATGTGCTGCAGCGTGGGTCAGGAAAGGGATGACAGCTCTGATTTGCATGCCATTTCCCTCGCCTCAGCCTATTAAGCAGGTTTCTTCTCTGGGGCATCACATCTCATGGAAACCAGCAATGCTTTGTGGAAAGCTGGGGAGAAGGCCCTCTTTGGGGGGACAATCTGTCTTGTACCTAAACTATGAGTGACATGTTGCTACCTCGAGTCCCTGTGTGTATAGCTGCAGGGATCATAGAATCATAGAATGGTGTAGGTTGGAAAGGACCTTAAAGATCATTTAGTTCCAACCCCCCCTGCCATGGGAAGGGACACCTCCCACTAGACCAGGTTGCTCAAAGCCCCATCCAACCTGGCCTTGAACACCTCCCGGGGTGGGCCAGCCACAGCTTCTCTGGGAAATTTGTCTGGTTCAGACTCCTGCTTTAGACACTGATAAGATGTGCATTAAATATTGAGCTTTCCCCATGAAATAATGCAGATGCAGGTCCTCATGGAGCCTTGATCTATCAAGTCTAGTCATTCTCGCCACCTTCAGGAGCCTATAAAACTTCCCAGCTGCATGAGAAAAGGGAGTATTGCAACCCTCAAAGGATGGAGAAACTGAGGAATGGCTTGTGGATGGGAACCAGTCCAAAACTGCACCACAAATTTCTGGGAGAGCCAGAAGGAAAAGCCAGATCTGTGGACTCCCACCAGTTTACGTATGTGCACAAACCACAGGGGCCATCCCGACTCACTTCTGAAACCCACAAAATGCCCACAGCTCCTGTTGCTGTGCCGACACCATTCTGAATAGTTTTATTGGTGCTGTTTGCCTTTCCTGTCATGGTCGTTGAGGGGAAAGGCAGTTTTATGGTGAGGGTACTGATCTAAGATTAAGGAGGAAAAAGACTTTGGAAAATATTCTTTGTTTTGGTGACAATTTTTGGTAGAGCTAAGAAAGGGCTTGTCGACATTAGTTTTTGTTTAATGTGAAACAATTTTCTACTCTTTGAAAAATGTTGCCAGAATATTTAATTCTTTAATTCTATTTTTTTGACAACTATAAATTAAAAAATATATATATATTTATAGGATGAAATATTTTGGCACCTTTTTCCCGTCAACTTCTCTCCCAATGAAAAGCATTCAGTGTTGGAATTTTATGCAAAAAATTTCCATCAACAAATAAACATATTTTCCTTTCCCTCTGAGATGTTAGTAACTCGGTACAACTAGTTTTTATTACTTGGGTTCTCACCAGACCCATTCTCATCTCAGAGCAGTTGCTCAGATGAACAAACTTGTTAGAGGAACTGACACCATAATTTTTTGTGATAGTAAAGGGCCTTCCACTCAGCCACACAATTTCTGTGTTCATCAGTTCTTAATAAGTCAAAAGAGATACCGCCCTTTCTCTTTCTCCGTGGTGATACGGGCAGCAAATGGTTCAATTTGTGACTGGTAATTCTGATGTCATTTAAACAGCTGCCTCTACAGAAGCCAAGCCCTTGCTATTAAATAACCTTTCTGTCATTCCTTAGCAGCTCTGGAAAGCCTTTTAGAGTAGTAAGGAGCAAAATTATTGCGCCAGCCGTGTCTAGATAATACGTTGCCATTAAAGTCTCTCGTCTCGGGGTCTCAGGCTGTTTAACAAAGCTGAATTCTGCCAAAATCTGTGAGAAAGTTTTATTACTTTTGGGTACATGGAAAAAGGGAATTGTAATAACGGAGTGGTATTCATCTCGCTTAGGGTCGGTCATCTAAGAGGTCCAAGGTAAATCTGAGCTCTCTGGAGCTGAGGGACAGAGGGACCTCCAGGAGATGATGTGCCTCATCAGTATTAAGGCAAGATGCATCAAAACTCTCTTTTTGACTCCCTAGAGTGTGGAGGGAGCCAAAAGCACTGGCTTAAACTGTCTGCCTAGCTTTAGTTGGCTAAAGGTGGTAAGATAAATGCGGTCCAAGATGTCAAGGAAATAAGGGATATGTTGAACACGTTACCTCACCACAGTTAATCGTTTATTTCTTAGGATTTTTGTCTTTTCCTTTGTCTTGCTCCTGTTCGAGGGATGATGCTGCTGGTGGGTTCTTCATTGGTGGCCGCTTGTTGATCTTAGGGCTGAAGTGAAGTTGTGGCATGGAGTGATGTCCACCAGCTAATAAGACCCACTTTAATGTGATCAGCTACACAGAATTGCACTTGCTGAGGCTCGTGGCATTCATTTGACAGATCTGAACTCCTCCAGAGCTCATGGAGGTGGCTTCTGCCATTGCTGAGCCTGTGGGGTCTCAAGAGATGAATTCACTCTTTCAGACCCCTTTTTAGGGCTCTGTGATGATCAGGAGGCAGGAAGGAAAGACCTCAGGAGTGAAATTGTCTCAACAAATCCCTCAGAGACATCCTACTCCCGTAGCAGTCCTTGCAGCAGCGGAGCGCCGGCATGCATTTTCCTGTCAACACCCTCAGAGAGAAATCTGAGCCCCGGTGTCTAAAGCCAGATGCTCAGCTTCCTTCCCTGCCTGCACACATGCCAATCTGTTAGGCTGGCCTCCTGCCTGTTCCCAGGTGGTGTGCCAGCATCAACAAGCCCCAGATACCAAGGAAAGAGATGTGGCCCAGGAGAGCCTCTCGAAAACCTCGTGCTGACATACCCTCTGAAAGAGGATCCTCACAGTGACGACTGAGAGCAAATGGCTGCCCCATGCTTCACGATGAGGAACATGAGCGTTTTGCCGACTAGCTGTCTGGCCTGCTTTACTATTTTCGTTCCTAGCAAGGGCCCAAGTTACCGGAGGGGAAGACCAGGCTCTTTGCCATATTTGGAAAAGCAAAGCCCTGGGAGCAGAAGCTGTGCTACTGGACTGTATTATGGTCAAATGGCTTCTTTCAACCCGTGCGGTGGTGTGACCAGCTGAGACACTGACCTGGGACTGATGGACACGGGTCTTGTTGTTCCCCTAGCACTGCAGTGCTCTTTGACCTTGACCAGGTCTCCTTGCTGTGCTCTCTTTCATGCCATTTGTTTTTTTAGACAGGGTGGCAGATGTCAGATGCGTGTTGTCCCTACAGTAACTCAGGCTGTGGGACCTGGATCTCAGTTGAGTCTCTGATGGGCTCCTATAGCAGCCCATAGAAACACAAGTATTGGGAGGCTTCCCATTCAGCCTGGAGAAGAGAAGACCCCACGGAGACCTTATAGCAGCTTTCCAGTATCTGAAGGGCGCCTACAAGAAAGCTGGAGAAGGACTTTTTACAAGGGGTAAAAAGTACGGTAGGACGAGGGGTGATGGCTTCAAACTGGAAGAGGGGAGATTTAGATTAGATATTAGGAAGAAATTTTTCACTCTGAGGGTGGTGAGCCCCTGGGGCAGGTTGCCCAGAGAAGCTGTGGCTGCCCCATCCCTGGAGGTGTTCAAGGCCAGGCTGGATGGGGCTTGGAGCAACCTGGGCTGGTGGGAGGTGTCCTTGCCCAGGGGAGAGGGGTTGGAACCAGATGGTCTTTAAGGTCCCTTCCAACATAAACAATTCTATGATTCTATGATTATGAAGGAGTCCTGGCCCCAGCTAACCTAAACCACTGACTTCTGCAGAAACTTCAGGAATAAATACAGGAGTGTAGAGGCCCATATTGCCCAGCAACCTGTCTCTAAGAGTCAGCAGCAGTAAAAAGCGAGGGAAGGTTGAATTGCAGGAATCTTCTTCCTGGTTCATGTTTTGTAAATGAAATGTTTAGGAACTTGCTGATATTATTATATTTGCTGCCCCTCATGGACTCACTGTTTGGGTGTTTGTCTATGCTTCTTAGAGGTTTTCTTTTTTTTTTTTTTTCTAGCCTTCACAAAGTCCTGTATTTACAAAAGCCACAGTTTTCACAAAGCTGTAGATAGCTCGGTATGAGATGAATATGGAATAACCTGCTTTCAAGGTGATTTTTCTTCTTGCAGACAGAGTGTGGTCCATGCTAAAAGTAGGAATCCCCATAAACTAGACTAGAGCTTCCTACCGAGCAACTAGGGATTATGACAATCAACTCGTATTTGTTTCGGGAAAGACACTGCATGGGAGAGAAAATTCTGATAAAGATGGTTGTATTGGAATACCAAGAGGTTATGCATGATAACACCTGATTTAAACATCAAAATAGAATGGGAGGGGTATAACTGGCATTCACGTGGTGCCAAAACCAAAAGAAGAGAAAGCTCCACGAAGATCTGAAAATGAGAAAGAGCCTAGTCTGTTAGCTTTTTTCTCGTCATTTCATACGGGCACAGTAAGTAACTACACGTCTCAGTATGTTGGCTTTGCAGGAGACCTAAAAATGAGGTAATGAGGTCTGCAGAAAGGGAAAGGAGGGCAGAATAAAGCACTTACAGGACTGCTATGTTCCTCCTTCCAAGCTGGAAAATGTCATGAGTTAAATTGTCTTGCTGAGTCAGCGGGTTCATCTTTCTGTATAGGATACATTTCACTTAACTTCAGCCAAATTAAATAGGTTTACTGTAAGTAGTCATCCAGTCCTTCCCTGTGCCTAATGGAGAATGACACCTCCAGAAGGCAAGTATCTCCACCAGATTTGAATACATCTCAGAAGGTGAGATGAACCAGCTCTCATTGTCTGAACTGACCTCACAGGCTTTCAGGCTATGATACCTGGGATGTGATTATCTGAAGAAGGTGTCCAGGACAGCACAACTGACCTTCTCCCTGGACATCCAGGGAGAGAGCTTCTCCGGGGAGCTTATTTCTCTCCAGCGCTTGCAGAAAGAGCCTGGGGTGATCAGTTCAGCCATGTTGCAGATAACCATATAATGAATCTGACCCTCTTAAATTTCACTTCTGCGTCAGCTTTTTTTTTCAGCCCCCCTGCCTCTAGCAGGGAGCTCTGTGTTGGTCAAAACAGGACCTCTCGCTCAACAGCTGTGTACATCCACTGGGGCAATACTGGAAGTTTACTGGGAGTACTAACCTCTGCTCACCTTCTTCCAGAGGATACGAGACCTCTTTCTATTGAACCATTTCTGGATTTCTGATCAGCGTTTTGGGTTTCTGTTTCTCATCAACTGCGCATCACAAATCTGACCAGATAGTTGGCTTCCTTTTGAAAACATTTCCAAGTAAAAACAAAATCTGAAGCTTAATTATACAGTAGTAAATTACCCATTGAAAACTTCTGCTCATGAAAAACAGAGCAATTTCATCTCCCAACACCACCACCTCCACCCTTGGAATAAATCCTGAGAAGTATAAATAGTGAGAAGCCAAAGAATTAGGGGGGATGCTAAACAGTGGGACTCTTGTTCTGCAACGCTGAAGTGTGAGAACCGAGGAGGGTGAGTCTGTCTGGGTGAATCATGAGCTGACCGTGTTTCACTTACAGCCCATTCCTTGATGTATAGTCGCGTTGCCTTCAAATGTTAAACCGTTCCCCTGCAGACAATCAGCGAGGGGAGAGTTGGGATTTTCCATGAAAAAAGGGAAATAAAATAAATTGACCATCTGTTAGATATACCAGTTGGAGGCCGAACTTTTAATTAATGCCGGTTCATAATAGTGACGTCGGCCAGGGGAGGGTACCATTGATAGCACCTCTACCAATTGAATATTTACAGGGCTGTTCTCTGGCACTAAGGCCAGCTGGGCTAAGATAGACTGTGTCCACACTGTTAAAAAGTCTTAGCTCCCAAATCAGGGTGGCTTCATACAGTCAGTCAGTGTGAAGTAGTCCCTGTCTCGTGCTAATTTCTAAGCTCAATTTAAAATTAAGCTTTTTTTTGTGTGTGTGTGTGTGTGTGTTTTTGTATGGTGCTGGGCCCACACAGCAAATGGAGTAGCTCACTGCTAGCTGGGCTCCAGTTTCACCTCCAGCTGGCGTGGAAAATCAAACTGGAGTATTAGATAAGAGGTCTGGATTTTTGTCTTCATAAAACATGGGTGTGATTCAACGACCAAAGTATGTTAATTTATTGAAAATACTTATTATATGATTCATCTTTCTAACTTCAGCCCCTAAAAGGTGTGTGTCTCAAAGAATCTATATATCTAGCCTCTCTTCATAGCTGATAGAGAAAGGACTCTGCAGGTGGCAATTTGTCCCACCAGTGATGATTTTTAAAATGTGTCAGCCTCGCTTGTGCTTTTATTCAAAAAAAGGAGCATGTTGCAGTTGGTTTTGTTTCTTTGGGTTTTTTGTTTGTTTGTTTGGTTGGTTTGGTTTTTTGTTTTTTGTTTTTTGTTTTTTAATTGGTTGTTGATCTGATTTAGCATATAGCTAGCAGAGAAAAGGAGTATGGGTCAGGAAACTGAGAAGGAGAGCAAAAAGTAAAAACGGGTAGGTATATTTTAAATCAATTTTGCCTTGACAGCAGTCACAATGTGGTTGATTTGGTAAAATATTGAGTGATCAAACAATAAATTAGTGATTTTAAATTTTTGAACATAAGGAATGGGGATCTATTTCTGCTACCGTCAATGTCTCCATCTTAGTAAGTCATCCTGGGCTTCCCTTACAGCTGAGAAACTCTAGTTAGCACACCGCAGAAATATGGGTGTGCTGTTTGGAGGTGATCTCTAGTCCAACCTACCACTCAGAGCAGGAATTGCTGACAGTATTGTCAGTATTGCCATCGGACATATCATCAAGGTCCACAACAAAGGCTGACATGGCAGCATCACAGGCTTATGCAGATGGACTTCATGTGGGATAGTGTGTACATATGATACTCAGATGAAGCCAGTTTACACAAGGATGAACAAAACCCAAGAGCTCAGCGCTGAAAGGTCACACAAACATAGTGTACATCAAACAACTGTACTCTAGAATTTTTTTAGCTGCTTATTATATCAAGTTGAGCTCTTCTTCCCAACCACTCTCACAGACGGACTATTTCTGAGCGCCCCCTTTTGCTAATTAGAAAAGAGAAGCATAAGGAAAAATAAATCCCATGAGGCACTGCAGCTGTACATCTTTACCAAAATATTTCACTTATTTCTCTCTCTCACAGTTAGGTTAAAATACATATCTTTAGTTCTTGGTTTGTTGGGTGTTGTTTTTGTGGTTTTTTTTTTTTTTTTCTGGAGGAAGTAGGCACATTTCACAAGTCACAAAATCAAAATCCAAAAGCCCAGTTTCCCATTAGAAGTTGGTTTTGACGGAGCATTTTGCTGAGGCCACGTTGACAAAACTGCAGGGAAGAACGTGGCTGTCCTTTTTGCAAAGCAACAACAAGCCCAAAAAATAGCAAACCAAAAAAAAAAAAAAAAAAGATAGAGACTAAAAGGCCTGAGAAACACTGACTAGCAGGAGACAAAGAGAAGGCAACACATCTGACTTGCCCTGTGCCCGCTCTTGAAGAGGCTTTGTCCAGCCTGAGCTGCCTGATTTCACAAAGCTGACATGTCTTCCCGCCGTCTTTTCCCAGCAGCGCGACGCAGCCCCGACCAGGCTTGCTCTCTTTTGCCTTTCATGTTGCTGAGAAGGGCAGGTCGGCGTTAGCAATCCCTCTGCAGCTCTGGTTTGATGCCTCGCTGAAGGGCGATAACGTTTCACCGCTGAAAGGTGGAGGGGTGATTAGCAGGGATATAATGAAGGTAAGTGTGCGGTAAGGAATGCTTCGGTGCAGTTGGTCACCGATGGCCTCAAAGCCTCTATTGTTGCTCATACCGGGGCTAACAATTTGTCCCTCTGAAGCACGCAGATACTGATCTTTGCCATCTCTCCGGAGAGCCATCCGACTGGGCTGCCTGAAGAAGGAGATACCGATCAGCCGCGCGGTGACTCCTTCAGCCTGCTGGAACGGCTTCAGAGGGCGTCGGATGTCAAAAGTGGCATGGAGCCTCCCTGCATCACCGCATCTTGTCAGCTACGGGCTCCAAATGGGGCTCCTGGGGTTCAGTTATGCAAGTACTGCATAAAGAAGCCAAGCTTCATGTTGCAGTGATATTCCCAGTAATTCCTCCAGGTAGAACTTTCATTTGGGTATTTCCTCATTCTGAGATTTTTTTCTTTATTAGTGTAAGCCAGGTGAGAGTTTTGGGGGTCTAATTCCCTGTGTAATTGTGGGGCTTTACACTGTCTGGCTTGCTTGGGCTTGGGCCAAATGAAGCCATGGCCAAACTGGAGAACCAGAATGGTCCTTGTCCTGATCTCCTTTGGTCCAGCAAAGTTTCCGATAAGCCTTGGCAGTCCTACCTGTGTTCACCTGGACAGCAATCTCCATGGGGGACTTCCACACCTGAAGTGGCTTGATGCAACATGCACCCAGCACTATTTCTAATGCAGAGTGTGAGATGGACGTCTAAGCCCCGACTCTCTTGGTACCAGCTACCTAGATGGCTCAGGGGCCAAACATCTGGGTGGTACCACCAGTTTTTACAGGCAGTAGGAGATGTGATCTGGTCCTTGTGCGTTTAGAGGCTTTGATAGCATAGATCAGCATAGTTTCTGCTGCGCTATGTGTATTTTCACCAGCTCAGGATCAATCCCTAATACCTTTTAAAGACATTAAATTAAGTTTTGGCCACCAGGGGAGGCACTGTAATGGGACTTTGTGTGATTTGCCATCTCTCTTCCAAGGCAAGCAACATAAAAAAAAAAAAAAAAGGGTGGAAAAAAAAGGAAAAAGGACCCGGTAAAGTGGCAACAACTGAATTTAAAAACCAGAGAAAACAGATTGAATGACCGGCTCTACATCATGTCCCACTTCAGAAAGTGAAGGAGGATGTGGTTTGTCTTTGTTTTATTCCCATCGCTCGGTGCTATAGGTTTATCCCAGCTTGGGAAAAGGGGGATATTAGCTCCACTTGACGCATCAGTTGAGGGGGTCAGAAAACTTTTCTGGTACTGTATTAAAATCCTTGAGTTGTGTGTGTGTGTGTGTCTGTGGTGGTTATTTTTTTTTTTTTCCCCTCAGTGAGAATTTATGACTGGTGATTCAGAAAGTGAACTGGTGTTTATTTTCCTTTTCCTATGATACTCCACATTGCCTATGTTCCAGGAAACATGACATAGCTGTTATTGCTAGAAATGAGCTTTCTGCCAGTGGTTTACATTCACAACTGGCTTCTGAAGGAATTCCTGGCAGTGCTCCTCAAACTGTATAGTTTTGTCCCTTGCAATATTCCTAATTTTTTTTTTTCTCCAGATTTGCAAATCCAAACAGAAGATAATTAAGAATTACCACTTGGGACTGGGGATTGGATGTATGTCTCCTCTCCTCACTTTGATTAATCTCTGAAAGAGCTTAACACATCCCCCAGTGTTTGTACTCTGCAAGATCCAGAAGAATTTGCATCCATTTATGGTCATGTGCTACACCCTCAGTGGGGCAAAATGGCATCACCTTCATTGACAGCCACATGGGTGAATTCTGCCTATGCAAGCAGATGCAGCTCCAATAACATCGGCAGCATTAGATCCAGAAGGGGTATAAGTCAGTTTTATAACAGTGCTGCCCAGCATCCAACAGTTTTGGGCAAAAATCTGGCTGAAAAGGGAAATTGTAACTAGTGCACTTGAAATGACCAATTGCGTTAGGAAACTTGAATTCTCTTTGTGTGTTGGTAGAACAGCAAGAGCAGATGACAAAGGAAGACTGAAAGTGATGTATTCATAGGAAGATTCACTAAAAGGCAGCTTGTCATGTGAAAGTGATTCTTAAACTGAAGCTCTGAATGGAGATGAAGACGAAATCCACGGCAGAAGGATGCAAGGACATTCAAATAAATCTGGATTCTCTTTCGCATTTCTGTGCGTCGACATGAACAAATATGGTCAATAGGAAGACAAATCAGTCCACATGCCAGCAGAGGTGGACAATGTTTTCTTAATGCCTTTTCCCCACAGTTTTCATCAAAATCTTGAAATTTGCTGGCCTCGAACAGCAATTCACTAAACACCATTTGATTTTGCTGGTTTTGGCTGGCATCAGTCTGCCCTGTGGTGTCTATCTGGGTCTTAAGGAAATTACAAGCGGTTAACAAATAAAAGCCTAATTGTGCCAGATGTGGGACGTTTTGGCAGTCTTTGAGTTCCAACAGTCTGATTATGATTCTTTTATTCATTCATTTCAGGGAACAAAACCTTGTAACAAAGTCTTCTTGGAAATACCACCAAAATTGATGCTTTTAATTAAAAAAACAAAGAAACAGAGCAAATGAAAAGAGTAATTGCAATTGAGGCTTTTTGGTTTGAATTTTCCTACTGGAAAGTTGGAAAAGGTCATTGAAATAAACACTTTTTTGCCTATGTCTAAACATTTTTATTACAAAGAATCAATGTATTTCCTGGACTGTGAAAAGAAAAATACGGGGCGAAGCAGCTTCACTTTCAATGGTGGTATTCTAAGCCAGTTAAAGCAGACAGACAGAGTTCTCGGATCCATTTAGAAGAGGTTAACAGACCATGTAGCTATGAGCATGGCCTTTAAACTTTAAATGTTTTGTGTCCCACCAGGCAGAGACTTACTCCCACGAAGGACTTTCTGTTTAGAAGTACATCCAGAACACTGAGCAACGGTGACACCAATTTTGCGCTGAGAATTTGATATGCAGGTGAGCAATGACCTTTTTTTTTTTGTTTGTTTTTGAGATTTCTGTACCCCTTCTATCTCCTCAAAGCTCAGCTGCTGTGACTAAAGCCGAATAATCAGATTCAGGTTTTACCTGAAAACTACGGAAAAAGAAACCTGTGTGATAGTCCTATACTGACCAGGGCTGATGGAGGTGATATTTCTGCTGGCTTCAGTGGGTAAAAATGGGCTTTAATGGAAGAAACGCCCTTTTATGGATGGGAAAATTAAGGCATGAAGTGAGTTATTGCATCTCTTTCTTCTCCACTTCAGGAACACTCTTCTGCTTTCCCGATTGCCTTACTCATGGTAACTTTACTGCTCTTTACCTTAAATAACGTTGTCCTCCCCTGTTCTTGTTTCCCCTGGTGTATTTCTTATCAGCAATTTTATCAATTTTCCATCTTTAGCCTCCTTGAACCAGCCAGATTCTTCACTCCCGGTGTCCAAATAACCCTTCTCTACACCTCCTTTAGCTGGAGTCCCAACACTAGATTTGCACATTATATTTTAACAATCAAACTTACACAGCTGGAAAAACAGCAACAGCAACAACAAAAATAAAACACATGCAACCCCTCCTCTCCTCCCCAAATAGGCAATCTTTCACCCATGAAATTAGGCACCTAGAAGGGATGACCACAAAATAGGCCAGAAAGAGAAAATTTGTAATTGCTTCTATATTCCAGCAGCTAAAGAGTTCATGTGGTGGGTTAGGATGCAGTCCCTGCATTAATGAGCACTTAATTGTTGTTGTTATCGTTCTATGATTCTATGATCCTTAATTGTTATACCTCAGAGGAACAGGTTTGATAGCAGATAATGAAAAAAGGCTCTTAGGAGACATAGGGCCACCCTGTGGGAGATGGGGACCCCAGCTTCTGCCCCAGATAAGCAGAGAGGGATTTGAATGCGGGTTTTTTGCGTTTTGTTGAGTAGTTTAGCACTGGACTCTAAAACTGGCATTGTTACAGTTTCTGCTAATGCTGCTCTGTGAGCGATTACGTGCGTTTGCACTTAAAAGATGAGGTCGTGCTCAGCCTGTGTATTGCGCAGTGCTTTCTGAACACTTTAGCGCCCGTAATTCAAGGGTTTGTGGGACCTCGGCACCACCAGGATTAGATGGGATTTGGAGAATCTACCTTTTTGACACAAGCTTAGAAAAGGTATGTCTGTATTATACATGAAATACACGTAGATGTCCTTTCACTTGGAGGTTAACTAGTGTAGGACAGCCTAAACTTATGCTGGCAAACTCACAGTCCTCCAAAACAAGGTGGCTGATGTCTAGCAAGTTGGTTGCCATAGATACTGCTTTGCACCTCCTCGCCAAAATGACGTGGCCTAATCCATACCAGAAAAGGGGACCGTTCTTTGGCCTGTGCTGACCCTAGACTGCTGAAGAGCTGTTTAGGCGAGCGCTGGTTGACCTACATCAAAAACGTGCCAGGGAGCATATAGACATTTGCATACCAGTGGCAGTGGGTGATTTAATAATATGGACGTTGCCAGGTGGCTTTTACACTGCTTTGAAAAGCCGGACTCACATTCAGCGATTACCACACCAAGCATAAAACATGTAGAAGGAAAATTCCCGAGCCCAGGGCTTAGACACCTAACTCAAGCATTGGAGAAGACAATTCCATTACTCATTTCTCTGGGGGAAATGGGTGGGGAAGGAGATGCCACTTTGGGCAGGCGAGACATGTCTCTAGGGCACACACCCGAGAAATGGGAAACCTGGATTTCAGGTCTCTGCCCAGCTTGAGAAGGTCCAACCTTTGAATGCCTCCATCTCAGGAAGGCCATTAACTTCATTGTTGAGGGCTAAGGGGTGGGAGGTGTCCCTTTGTTATTTTTGGTGTGAAAGGTAGGCTGCTGGGATGAAGAGATGGAGCAGAAACCTGTGGCCCAGAGCATGAGAAGAAGGTTTCTTTGGGAGCGGGTGCAATGTATTCAAAATACCCAGTATCCTGGTGTTTATGACACCAATGCAAAGATGGAGCTGTCGTTTTGAGGGAGTTGTCAATGTCTGAGCTTGTAAAAAACACCAGGCAGAATTAAGTCTGATGAAGTAGCTGCGAATCCTAATAAAATCCTAATAACACTTACGAACGTCTTCAGAAGAGAAGCCTTTCAGTGCAGCTATTCTGATGTGAAGTTACCATTTTTGAATGAAAGTTGACCCACGTTTTTTTGCAACACGGTGGAGACCAGTGGTGATGAATAAAATATATATTCATATTTTTACATCACTAAGTGGCCCTAAGGCTATTTGCCATCTGGCTCTTATTTAATAAACAAAATGAATCAAATTAGGCTAGCAGAATAGTCAAGGACTCGTTTGACTTCCATTTGGGGTTAAATACACACATCCCTCAACATCCTGAGGAGAAGTATTTTCAACACAAATAGACACTGGAGAAGGCTTTCAATGACAGCTTTCAATATTTATTCCAGTGGAGAATTACAGGGAAAAGAGAAAACATGCCTTGGATTAATCATGTTCAAAATAACACAGCAGTAAACACAGACAAGTTGAAGTGGATGTCTGATTATTATATAATTATATAAAACCTGATGAGAGACATCCAGAAATATAATTACTCTAATTCTAGATTTTGGGGTGATAAAGCAGCTGTGGTTTGTCCTGTCTAACTCACCGTAAAACACAAATCTTATAATTTTACTCAGTGAAACCTGGGTTTTTTTTTTCTTATTTCTGTCTTCAAGAAAGGCACCTGTCTGTGTGGATTAATCTCTGCATGTACTTTTATCAACCAGACTCATTCAATCAAAACACAATGTGGTCTCATCTGAAAATATTTTCTCCCCCACCTTCAAATCATGCTGACGGGCACCAGTGGTAGTCTCATATACAAATTCCTTATCTATTGGATCCCGTACTGTCTCTGCCGTAAGCCTTCCTGAATTCATGTCAGATGAATTAGTGCATAGTTATGCCACTTATTCCACTTTTCCTTTTTTGAGGAGGGAAGGAGATCCAGAAAATGAGGTTTCATATAAAAACCTAAGCCTGGCCATTCTGGGTCTAGTCTAAGGTTTCCCCTGTCCCAATTATCCTCTCTGCAACCGTGGCCAATAGCGGTTATCTAGAGAAGAGCATAAGAATAGCTCAAACGTATATTAATGTTTTGCTATGATATTTTCTGTGTTTTTCTTTGTGATACTCACTAGTCACACTCCCCACACAAGCAATGACCAGACTGGATTTCCAGCGTTCAGCCCCAGGTAGAAAAGAAAAAAAAAAAAAAAAAAAAAAAAGGCAGGAGGGCAGGAGTCTATTTGTGACCCCTGAAATCAGTTGCACATGTCTGGGGAATGGCTTGCTTTGCTTAGGAAAGTGCCAAAGTGCTGGTCCTGCAGCCAGTCATCTCTCCGAGGAGTTATCTGGGCCTACTGACTTGTAAATATATAACCCTCGGAGATGATATTAAACACCGTTTTTCATTACAGGTGGGTTGGCAAGTTGTTTCTCCTGATACGAATCCAGCTTCCTGCGCCTTGCTAACGACAGGACACAAATATGTATTGAATGCCCCACCATCATTCCTCAAAGCTTGATCATCTACGTCTGGAAATGGGCATTTATTTTTATTACAATGTCTGTCTTTTCTAAAAATATTCAAACCAAATTCCTAGGGTCCTGACAGCTGTGGAATGTAGCTTCTCTCATCGTATTTCTCCGTTTAATGACTTCAAAATTGTTGGCCTCGTGCCTTCTTCCCCTTTCCCTCGTTAGATTTTAACCTGGATTGTGCAGGGCACAGGGCTGATAGCATCACGCTGATTCTCCCTCTGCCCGTCTGCCTCTCCCTCTTGCTGGTTGAACCCACTGGCTGCACCAGACAGAGGGGTAGAACTCTCCAAGGAATTAGGTACCTACAAGACTTACGAAGGTTGATGAGTGATTAGAGGAGCGAGGAACAGAATACCAGCAGTTATATTTCAGTCCCTCGTCTTTTCTGAGATGAAAGCTGGGCAGCCACCAAGAACAGTCCTGCTGCCTGACCGGCTGGAGCAGCATGTGGGGTAGAGAGAAGGAGGTGGTTTGGGAAAGGAGAGGATGCTGCTTGCAAAGGAGAGGCCGGGACACCGTGGTGAGGCAGGGACAGAGCGCAGAACCCAAATCCATGAAACTTGGCATCATTAACTCCCCCGATAGTGCTGTGGTGCTGCTATAAACAAAAATTATCTTGTTTATATATTTTACTTCTTGCAATGTTAATTTCCTCCGTATGCCAGCTGGGCTTTTATGAAAAGACATTTTTTGACTGAGAATTATGACTATTTAATACACTTGTTTTAACAACTCCCAGTTCTGAACTGCATTTGTTCAGTCTGTTTGTCTTGTGGTCCGGCTCACCATCAGCTCTCCTTAGCACAGACATATTGCGGAACCACACGCAGTCAAATCACTGACAAATATAAATGTGCAAAGCAGATCTCCGAGACTTACATTGGATTTCTACACTCTGCATCACATGGGCCTTACAAAGCAATTTTTATCAAAAGCAATGTTGTAACAGGAATAGAGAGAAATAGGAGAGGCCAGTCTTTACTATCTTTGCTTCAACCACCTGGCAGAGCTGAAAGAAGAGACCGGCTTTTGGGGTGCCCAGGCTTTTCAGGAGTATTGTCATATGGGAAAACTGTGCCAAAGCAACGGGAAGCACCTTGATGATCATCTTCCATTAGACTGAGACAATCAAAATCTCTTGGATGTCTTTAGCTTGAATGTCACACTATGTCACCTTCCTCCCTCGCAGACAAGAGACCACTTGCACAAGTCACTTATTGGACGATGTGATCAAAACGGGTAAAAATTCTTGCTCAGGATAAATATATTGTGCCCGAATAGTTGGGAACTGTTCAAACCATCATCCTAAATGGAGACGGGTGTCCCTGCCATAATTTATTTATGCTACCTATTAGGTAATACTGACTTTTTTTTCTTGTTGCCTATAAAATACAAATATTTCCCAACTAAACAGGGTTAGGATTGAGTAAGCACAACACTATCACCGTCCCTTCATAGCTAGTTTCCTGGCAGGAGCTGTACTGAAATACAGCACAGGCAAGTAGCATCTCTTTGAAGGTTGGACATAGCACAGGCAAGTAGTGTCCCTTTGAAGGCTGGAGGGGGTTGCTTTTAGGACAGTGTCTGGGAAGGCAGGAAAGAGACAATGTGCTGACAGGAAATGGCTTCTCTCATGGAGAAACAGAGACAAGCTTTTGGGATTCAAAATGACTTTGAATTCCCGGTGCTTCTGAGCTTTCACTTGGAAATGTGAAAGCATGGCAGGGAGGTTGGAACTCAATGATCTTCAAGGTCCTTTCCAACCTAAACCATTCTATGATTCTATGATTCTAATTCTAGGAGCTGGCTTAATTTACAGTTATGGTTATGAATATTTTAGCTCATTTCTGGATTTCATATGGCCATTTACATAAGCCCGACACTTGCCCATGACTACATGAGGTCAGTCAACACGAATCACCTCACAACCTGCCGTGAAGGCTGACACATGGCGAAGGGTGGGGTTCCTGGGCTTGTTTTCCCCTCTGGCAGCTGAGGACATGGATGGGGGACAGCAAGGACACACCCTGCGACATCAAGGCTGGAGATGATAAAGAGTCTCTCTTCCAGGGACAGCAGGATTTCAAACCAGGCTACCAGGCCACAAACTGAAGAGCCAGGGTGGTTGGATGGGTAGAGACCTGAGAAGGGTGCATCTGCCCTAAGGTGCCCCAAAGCCACAGGGACTAATGACAATCATCACAGGGATGATGTCTTCACCAGCTCAGATGAATTGCTCTATGATATTCTTTTAATTGCTCTGTGACCAACTGAGACTTGTGGGTCTGAATGTAGTGAAACTAATCCTGCCTCAGATCTCCTGTTGTGTCCTGTATCATTTTTCTTTATGGTACAAAAGGCGGCACCTTTCTGGTTTTAGCTAGCAAGTGATTGTCAATAATGTTGGAAAAAACTGTCAGCAGATTTTGAAGGATGGAGCACCAAGGGGTATTAACCTTTCCCCAAACTTGGAGCTTGGAGATGCTTCCATTTGTGTGATCTTTCCTTTGGGAAAAGGTGTCAGCTCTTATTTCTCCTTTAGTCCAGAATGCAAAACTACTTTTTCAGTGCTGTCCAGAGCAACTATTTCCCCTAGTGCCTCCTGCAGTCCTGGTACCAGGACTGAGCCCTGGCTTGTCCCAACTGCAGACTCAAAAAAACTATACATTTTTGCTCCTCACACCAGACTTTCCTTTCAGAGGGCAGAGTTATAAGCTGCAGAACATTTGAGCAGGTCTTCTGGTCTGCAAGAGCAGGAAACGAAAAGGTAGGCTGGCTACAGATTTAGCTACTCTCACATCTATAACAGTAACTCACAACAGAGGATCTGTGGTACAATGCAAGTACTGTGTCTGGAGACAATTTCTGGAGCAGTGCTGTGTGGACACACTTTTATGTTTTATGGAGGAATATTCCAACATCTACAGCTTAAGTTCTGATCATGCACATGTCCTGGACAGTTCCTTCATGTGTGCATGAAGCCTAGTTACTGCTGACACTGACCGTGAAACATTGGTGAGCTTTTCCTTGGACTTCAGCCTCTTGTGGGATTTGTTTGTAGTCCTTTTCTGCTCAAAAACTTAAGCAAAAACCCGGACAATGTTGTGAGAGAGGCAAGAAGGATAACCAAGGATATGGAAAGACTCTCAAGTCAGAAAAAAGGCAGAAGGTTTGGGTATTTCAGCCAGATGAAAAGAAAACTGAAGAGGGGGGTGACAGAAGTCATCAATTATGAGTGATACAGAAGGGTTGGGCAGGGATTTGACTCTTCACCATTTCTTGCAATACAATAACTAGGAGTCAACAAAAGAAGCTAGGAGGAGAGGCAGTTCATGCAAAAGATAACTCTAGAACTTCC
>NW_009647422.1:2385495-2388911 GCF_000708025.1 Charadrius vociferus | reverse complement strand
ACTGTGGATGCAAATAACTTGTGTGAGTTTAAGGTGAAACTGGCAGTGGCTGTCACCAGCACCTTTCAACAAATAAAACTTAACTAGCTGGACATCATGAGATGGAAATATCTACAATAATGAGCAACATGGGCTCAGTGTTTGTAAGAGTCAATGTGTCACATCCTGCATTTTTCTGAGATTTTTTTTTCCCAGAGTACTGCTGGATATGTCCATTCTAGTAAGCATATGATGCAGTAGGACATGGCAGAGCAAAAGGCTGTAGAGCAAAGTGGTTGGTGCTGTGGACTCAACACTCACATTATACTTTTCAGGGCATTTTACTTTTGTCTAATTTTAATTTGGTCCCAAGATTTTTGGCTTCCTGAACTTACTCCCTCAGATCTGAATCAGTGCAGATTTTTCATAGACCTGAATCTGGTAAGGTTTTTTAAGCAGAAGGGTTTGAATGCCTCCATGGGTGCGTGGAAATACGGCAAATAATGTTATTTTTCATGAACGTAAAAACTGGGACATGAATAATGAATTGAGCAACCTGGTCTAGCAGAAGGTGTCCCTGCCCATGGCAGGGGGCTGGAACTAGATGATCTTTAAGGTCCCTTCCAACCTAAACCATTCTATGATTCTATAATTTTCCTACTTTTGTTCACATTCTGTGTCTTACAAATAGTCAACATTTCAACCTGTTTAACAAATCAAGTCAATAAGTCAGTGGAAAGTTAGTGGAAAGAAAGCTGAAGAGAGTGATCTAAGAGGTCAATGCAGTTGCCCAAACATTGATGTTCAGCTCTATTTAAGATGCTGTGGGGGATTCTGCCTTCACTTGCTGCGCCAAAAGAGCACTGGTCTCCCACCGGTCATCTAACGTATGTGACAGCCTAATGCTATTGTCACCTTATAGTGTCCCAAGTGGCGCTAGATGCCTATATCTGTGCAAGAGATTTGAGACCCGAACATTCCTCACTAAGCCACAGGGAAATTCTAAATAGAGTCATGAGCTGAGGGATCTGTTGAACTAAGTCAGGTGGCAAGTTTGGATAATTCTTTATTACCTAAAGATGGACGGGCTGTCGAACTGAGGAGACTGTCCATCAAGAAAGGCCGTAGTGATTTGATTCATCCAGGACCCATGTTTGCTATCCTAAGAAATTGTTCTGCCTTGACAGAGATACCTCTAATCTGATCTCTCTGAAAGCCAAGTGAGTCATACCTGAATTTGTAATATGAGAAAACAGTCCCTGGACTTCAGAAATCACTGTAACTCCTTTCTCAGACAGAATACAGAAAGGTAAAAAAGTGGAGAGAGCAAATTGAGCAGCCTTCTGGCCCACAGGTGCCTGGGAGGGCTTGAAGGAGAATCTATCCTAGGGTGGGTGAATGCTTCCCCCAGAGGAGCTGTAGTGGTTGTTCTGAGGTTTGAAAAAACTCCTTCCAGCTCTTTTCCTACTGTTCAGTTCATATCGAAGCTACACATGACAGTGAGTCAACGGTTCTTTTGCACTGTGGAAATGCACGGGACCTGACACAGCGGGGCAATTTGCTGGCGTTTGAGAGGCAGTGCTTATGGGAATATTACTACAGCTATTTCTCCTGTAGCCAGGTTTTTGTTCAGATGCTTTCCTGAACCACAATGCCAGCAATTTTCAGGTTTATGACCTACAAACGTGGAGCCTGTCCTTCACAAGAATTAAGTGTATCAGTAGCCATTCATAAATATACCGCGCTTAACACACGGCTTTTGAGCCTCTGGAATAGTAAAGAAAAGAGGCAGAATGATAGATCTCATGGCTGAAGATGTTCTGTCAGCAGATAGGAAAACACAATGTCTGTCAGGCAATGCAGAACAGATCAACAGGTCTCTTTCTTTGGAAAGGGTCTGTATGTGCTTCCTCCACTCCATCACAGCTCCTAAAGAGTAACCTTCTGTCTCCTCTAAGCAGGGGAGGGACAGTCCTTGTCTTTGCCAGGTGAGTTAATCTGAACTCTAACATGAATTCTCCTCATAAAAAACAAATTTTTCATCACTTCATGGGTTAACACCGGTTATATTAAATTGACTTTGTTGGCCATTGCATGAGCATCTGCAGCATCTCTGCTGTGTGTGTGCACAATGCACAGGTATCTTTCCAAAAGGTTTGCCAGAGCTCCTGTCTCTTGACCATCATGCCCAGGAAGTGTGGATAATTTTTCACATGATTCACAGGGGCACAATTTCCAGACTGAGTCAGTTTCTTGCAGCATGGAGAAACACGGGTTGGGCCTCCAAAAGCCCTGGTGTTGTTCACTAATGTGGATGCAATAAAACCAATTCCGTTGCACAATAAGGTTGGACTCATTTGATGGGAGCTGACTTTAGAGAATAAGTGTGGATGTAGATAACCAAGTTTATATTGCAACGGCAGGAGATTAAATGTTGTGGCTCTGGCATCCTCCCTCAAAGGTGTTCAAAGGGTAACATGAATCTGCCTAAGACCAGTCTGTGCACCACAAAGGCTATTTTTCCATGAGGGAATTAGAAAATGAACGTCATCCATTCCTGGGAAAGCACTGAAGCAAAGAACTGGGGTTCAGGATAAAAGACCCAGAACTGGAGATCAGGATTCATTCAGAGCAGCAGCCCCCAAAGACGTTTGCATTCCAGTCCCTTTATGTCAAGATCCCATGAAAACCAGATGCAAAAATATTTATGTCTTCTAACATCATAAAGAACTGAGTATTTATCTCCCAGTCCCGAGGGAGCGTTAGCAGCAGGGGTTATCAGGGAATCAGATGAGGGTTTCATCCCTCAGTGGCAACCTCAGGCACCCGCACTGATGTTGGCGTGACAGGGCAGAACGAATCGGCATGCACAGAGGAATGTGTTTTCCCATCTGCAGAGCAGACACGGGGTTAGGAGAGAGGCAGCGAGTGAAGCATTCGCTCCACTAAATGCCAACTCATGGCTCTGGCACACCAGCTGACCTCACCGCTCTGAGCCCACCCTTTGAACAATATTGTTTCTGCTGACAACCCCCTGGCTCTGCTCCATCCCCAGGATCAGGTGTCTGGAGGCTTTTATTTGCCACATGGATAACGCGTTGGCCCACAGGATCTTGAAAAAGCACAGCGTGAGGCTGTAATAACACTGAGGAAAGATCAGATGATGTGGGTAGTCTTCCACTTCAAGAAGCGAGAATGTGACTGAGATCATCACATTCCTCAGGCACCTTCTTTCCAGTAAAGGAAAACTAAACCAAGTCTGTGGAGGAAGTTTAATCAGTTCGGGCCAGACCCTCAGGAGGTATAACTCAGCATCATTCCCCTCATATCCATGGCACCCTGTTGGCTGCCACCAGCAGAGGGGTTGGCTCTGTGGGTTGCAGAGAAGGACTAAGGCTCTGGAGAGGATTGATCAAGGCTGAAGTGACATGATGAAT
>NW_009647422.1:2378198-2385394 GCF_000708025.1 Charadrius vociferus | reverse complement strand
CAGAGCAGGGGCACAGCCTGCCCGGAGGGGTGGGGGAGTCTCCCCCTCGGGAGCCATTCCAACCCTGCCTGGACGCCATCCTGTGCTGCTGCTGGAGGTGCCCCTGCTCTGGCAGGGGGTTGGAGGAGATGATCTCCAGAGGTCCCTTCCAACCCTCACCATTCTGTGATTCTGTGAAAGACCTGTGTTGTTGTGTTCTGGTATGAATGGTGTAACCTGGTGTTTCAACTGTGGCATGGGAACCATATGCCCATGCAGGCAACATTTATATTATTGAGTTAAAAATGCCAGGGAATATTCCGAAGCACTCAAAGATGGCTGAGTTTATACTTTTGAATTGTTAGCATGTTCCCTGGCATGGTTTTGTCCTGGGCCAACAGGCAATCTTCCAAAAAAAATACCTATGCACAATTTGAGGTTAGTATAAACCAGGGACCATTCCCAATATACAGTCTGAGATATTTACCACCACCCTGTGTTTGCAAGAGAGTTTGACTGGAAGGACATGGGCCTTTCTCTGCCAGCTGGTATCACTGCCAGAAAATTATTTTTGGGTGCATATAATTATTTAAAAGTATGGTTGTCATCTCAGGTAACCTGACTGTAGGCAGGGGTTGACATTAGCCAAGGTAGAAATGTATGTGGGGAACCAGGCTGGTTCTTCTAGGAACCTCAGTTGTCTATATGTCATGTGTCACCATCTTCCAAAAGTCAGATCTGTGTTCCCTCTCTGTTAATGATGAAGAGATGTCCAGAGGGAGTGTATAAAAATGGATGCATGCCTAAGACAGGCAGGATACTGTTCTCCATTATTTGTAGAGAAAACATGGACATCAGTATTCGGAAGTCATCTCCACAAAATGCCTTGGAGATAAATAGTCCTCCCTCTGTTTCTTCCTTCCTTGGGTTTCCTCCTTCAATCTGCTGAAATCTTGGGGTGGATAGTATGATTTACCAAGCAGTGTGATCTGAAGTGAGCAACTGGCACCTCCCACAGCCCAAATCTTAAAGTGAAAGTCAGTCAAAATTCATAGATGTTCAGGAGATTTTATCTGAATTCCTAAAAGCATTTACATTTGCTCACAAAAAAGCTGGTAGTCATTGGAGACATTGCTAAATCCCAGTGTGTTGCAACCTTTGCAGCATTTAACCAAGGCAGTGTGACCCCAAGGTATTAAGTAGGGCAATTCATAATTTGAAATAAAAATTGTTAGAGAGGCATGAATAATTCCTCCCAGAATTACTGCCAGAAATGACACTTCTGCGTATTAAGCCATGTTGTAACTAAACATGGTAAGAGTAATTATCTGATAAAATTGAAGTATTTGCATAGTTGCGAATGAAATCAAAGAGAGTTTTCAATCAACACGTCATTTGGCTCAGGCATTGATGAGCTTTCTTGTCTTAAAGTTTGGGGTCACTGGGGAGAAAAAGAAAAAGCTAAAAAATGCTTGTACTTCTGAAGTTTAAACATTGTGTGAAGGCTGAAGCATGAGAAAATAACACTAGAGGATAAACTAGTGGCTTTGGATGCCCAGGGAGTTGCAAGCTTTTTTGGTATTTCTAACTGCAGACAGGTTTCACTTATGCATTCCTGTTTGGGAAATTCAGAGTGAAATATGGTAACTGTTGTCTGTATTACTGTTGCTGCAATTATTATTATTATTACAGTAATGCTTTGAATTCATCACCATAGAGCAGAACCCAGTCAGGCAAGGTGCTGCATAAAGGCAGGAGCAATGGCAAGCACTTGTTCCAAAATCAACTTACTCTGCTCATTCAAATGCGTAATTGTAATGGGGAGAGGTGACGTATAAATGTAGTAGGGGAAAGAAACTGGGTAAAACTGGGCAAAACATTATGGTTTCGGATGGATACAGACAGACAGATTCTGACAAATTGAAAGGGATGAGAAATAAAACATCCGATACATTTCCTTCTCACCTCATTTGAAAGAGAAAACGAGAGAAATAAAGAAAGGTATGTCAGGAAGGGAGGAAGGGATGGAGGGATAATGAAAGGGCTGAATGCTTATAATGCATCCCCTTCCTCCTCCGCTCAAAACACACTGCAGAGCCGGTGAGGCAACATATGATTTCCAGCTGTGTAAAGCCACAAACACTCGTCTGGTTTACAAATATTTACCCAAGGATATTTTTTCATTGCAGGACTATCCTTGTTTTGTCTTCATATTCAAATGAACTACTTCTTAAAAGGAGGCTTTTCTGAGACACATTTTAGGCAGGACACATATCAGAATAAGCAACGCCCTTGATCAGTGTTTTCTTCTCTTGCTGTAGGTAGAAGATCAGCAGGCATAGGGATACTCAACAGGCAGCCAAGTCAAACTAACCCAAAATTACAGCCTTGCCTCGAGTGAGAGCACGGGTTACTAACAACCTTCCCAGCCTTTTATCAGGAGATCTGGGGAGCAATGGGACCAAAACGTCTGGCTGTTTCTGTAGAGGGATACTCATGCCATGGAGGTCCGTCTGGGTGTATTCTGCACCCTTTATTGAGGGACAATCTCTATGCATTGAAAAAAGTTGGTTGGGTGTTCACGTAAAACCAGGTTGTGTCCACTCGATTCAGATTAACATCTCTCCAGTGATGTCCATAGCTAATCTCCTCAGCTGGATGTAAAATATGGATGATGCCAGTGTAGGCGCGTCATGGCTGGTGCAAGAAAAACATAGCTCTGCTGCAGGCTGCTCAAGGAATATGTGCTTGATCTCAGGAGGGATTTATAGACCCTTTCCAGCAGGACAATAGCTACCCTGAAAGGAGGTGTATACACTCACAGGTATAAAAGGTGGCCATAACATACACCTTATTTATCTTATCCAAGAGAGAACAGACCTGAGATTGGAAAGACGGAATCAAGACTGGATGGATTTTCATTTGTTTTCTACTCCCAGCCCCTGTCAGAGTGAGTGTCTGTGGGGGAAGGTGAGGGCAAGGGGAAGGAGGCGTTTCTGAGCGCAATAGCTATTACATTAATGAGAGTTAAATGTGCGAACTGCCTTTGTTTGCAAGAGCTCTGGGTGATAATGCTGGAGTGAGTGTTAGATGCATCCACGGACAATTGCCAGGGGTAGCCAACTGCTCTTGCAGAGGTTAATATTAGGAGAAACAAAAGCCCCACCTATGTAGTTAAACTGCGCTGGCTCAAGTGACCCCCCGTGCACTTTCTTCAGCCTGGATGAATTTAACAGATGACAGTACTGGTAAGGTACGGGGATGGTTATGTGGTCAGCAAGAGGAGGTGGCAGGACCAGTGTCTTGTGAACTCTTGTTCAGATCATCACCTCATCTTCATGTGTCTCTGCTTTCAGAATAATAGAAAATTTTACCTGCAGGTAGGGCAGGAACTGGGTATAGCCACGAGACTGGTGGTGATAGGTGGTGGAGGATGACGCTTCTTATCCAATATCCTGGTGCCTCCCTTCCATTGATGCAGATGACATCAAGTAAACACTGTTTAAGCAGGACTTCATCTTGCAGGACTTCCTCTTGCAGGACTTCCAGTCAGTGTGTTGGTGAAATTAATCTGAACTACTGGATTTTTCTCCAGGATGAGATGGGTTGATCTGTGGTTGACATCCATATTTAGCCAGATGAACTCAGTGCTCCTGTCTCCCAGTTCCCCTTTGGTGAGGAAGGGTTGATAATGCTGCCTAATCTGTCAGAGAGTGTTCAGTCCCTCAACTAGCATGGGTAGCAGTAAGTGCTGTGGGAATCTTAGTATCTTATTATGAATAGTAAACCTTACAACATTACTTTGGAAAGCCCTATCTTTGTCAAATTCTCAAATTCTGATCTTTTTCTTTTTTTGCATTTGCCCTTTTCTTAAATTCCATTAAGTCTGCCTGGGTAGTCTTACCAGGTATTTGTTTTTACATTTCTAAAAACATTTTCAAAACAATTCCAGGCAGAATAAAAGACTGGAGTTCAATTGCACATCAGTAAATTATCCACTGAAACCTTCCACAAAAGCAAATTAGTGCAAATTCTTCCCAGACTTTGTATAAAGTCTTCTGGCATTGTCGATAACTACATTTGTTGAGATGAAACTATGTGAGTCTTTCCATTACATTTGGGATATATAGAACACATATTATTTTTTTATGAATTAAGAGAGGGAAGGCATGTCTGAAGAACTAGCATTTATAAATAGGCACTTGACTACAACTGAGATCTACGGGTACAGCATTTAATTAACTCACCTGCTTGCATCAGTGATTGCAATGGGCCAAACGGACTTTGCTGCACGCTGCGTTGCATAGTGGCCCACTGTTCTGCAAGGATTTGTTTCCGAGATTGACCTTGCAGTTCTTTGGATGCCTAAATCGTATGTCCTTAGGGCAGCAAACAGGCTGGAGACTGCTTGGTTTGTACAAGAAAGAGCTTGGTTAATCTTGAATTGTTAAGGCCTATTCTTTCTGTTGTTGGCAACATGTCCACAAAGCAGGACATGCTGTCACAGAAGGAAATAAAGAGATGGATGAATGTCTTTGAGGAAGAGCCAGATGGTTAAGTGAGACAGCTGGCCACAGACAAACAAAAATTATGGCTAATGATCAAGCCAGGTACCAGCCAGAGTCAACAAACTCCATACTGGCTCATTCCAAATGTAGTGTCTAAACTTAGCAGGGCACCCTGATGTGCATGTAAACCTCCAAACTCTTCCTCTCCTGGAAAATGTTTTCCCTTCTCTAATTTCATGCAGCAGACGTCTACATTTCCAAGAGCAGCATGGGTGACATGTTTCAGAGTTTAAACAGCAGAAAAAAAAAAAAGGAGAGTATCTCATCTGATTATTCCCAAATGCCTATATTAATATCAAAAGCTCAAAACTTCTGATGGAGTTTCAACTTCCATCTGTTGTCACTCAAAACCTTCCCTTTTGTTCGGTTGATAGTATCCTTAACTTTTTCTGATAAAGGAGATTGATGCAAACATCCCGCCTTTCTGACAGACACCCGGTAAAGGATACCTCTGAACTCATGGTTCATCCTGAGGGCACCAACACTGGAGGAAAAAATTTTTCTTGCATAAGGAGGTCAACACTGGAAAAGTTATATTTTTGTAGGCAAAATTATATTTTTATAATGAAAGAATGTCTCCTTCTCTGTGTCACAATTTCTTCTTTTTTTTTTTTTAATTTTTTAATGATAAAGAACATTACTACATATAATTTGATTCAGAGTATAGACAGGTTGAGACACTGTAAATTGTTTGGAGAAAACACTTGGCTCATTTAAATCCGATTTCCTGGCTCATTTAAATCTGGTTTCCTTAACAAAAACCAGTAACTCCCATTTCAAGACAAAAAGCCAAATCTTCTGTCAGCCGGACCCGACTGTTGCTTTTGCTTGTAGAATGACACCCTGGTGTGGTGGCGTGACCTCAAGCGACATTAACACACCTCACGCCAATGCAACTTGTTCCCACGTTTAAGGAGATTGATCTTCTTTCCTATTGCGTAGTTCCAATCCCTGTCCTCTAATTCTCCCTTTTCTTTCCAAGAGTAAAGATTGCTTTGCCAGACCCTCCTCCATAAGACTTCGCATAAACCGCTGGAAACTCAAACCCACCAGCAAACGAGAGAACCTCGAGCTTGCCCTTTACCCTGCAAACGCACGCGTTTTCTTTACCAATACCAGCAATCCCAGGGGCTCCCCCCACACTAATAAAGGTAAGTATGTACATAAACATTGGCAAGGGTGGTGGTGGGGGAGGGGGGCAGTGATGAGGTGGCAAGAGGAAATTTCTTTACTTAGCAGTGTTGATTTGTGAGTCTTCAGGGAAATATGCTAGGGGCCTCTATGAAGAGGCTCTGGATTTCTTCTACTCTTATCCCCTTCTGTCAGCCAGAGCAGTAATAAATAAATAATAATAATAATAATGATTATATTTTTGCTCGGTTGTAGCGCTCTTCATCTGGAGAGCCCAGAATCTGTGTAAAAGAATCGTTGCTATCTCCAGTTAAATAATTTATCTATAGTTTCACAGCAAGCTGCTGAGGATAGAGCCTCCGTCTCTGCATCCTGAAACGCTGAGCTCCGAGCAATGAGGGGGTTATTAAGACGAGGCTGCCTGCATTTAAATAAAACTTATCATGCATACTTCAGCTATTGAAACCCAGGCTGGCTGGAATGCTGGGGTTAGCCAGATTACATTTCATACATGCACGCCTGACAATTTCACTTACCTAATTCCTACATTCAAAGGAAAAAAAAAAATAAAAATTCTGGTGCCTCTTTCGCACAACAAATGGATCCTATTAACTCAGAATAGCTTTGGTTTTAACTTTATAGTTTCAGGCTTCCTGGTAGTGTGTTGTAGGGTTTATACCTCAGTTCTTCATGGCAAAGTAAAAATATATGGCCAGGTTTTAGCTAGGGCATGCTGTTTCCTTTTGGGGAAGAGGGATATGTTTGTGCATTTGAAAAAATAAAAAAAGTATAAATATTTATGCACACAGTTTCAGTGATTCAAATTGGCTCTCTCTCTGGTAGGTCAGAAGTTCAATTCCGAAATCATCTGAGGTTGAAGCTTTCGTGTCTCGGGATCTGTTTGGTATGAAATGGACTGAATTTTTCCCTATGCTGGTCCCACCCATATCCTGGTGAGATTAATCTGGTTCATATGCCTCTGCACTGGCCTGGGATCTCAACCCCTGAGAATGTGCTTTCATTTTGAGAAAAGATTAGCAAGGGGGTTGAGTTGGGTCAAGTTAACAGTGAGACAAGATTGTCCCTCACCAATTCAAAGATAGTTTGCCCTCCTGGAGCCCGTGTCCAGGCATGCAGCTGGAGATGAGTGGAAGTAAATGGAATTTTCCCACATTTAATGCCACATGGATATTGTTTCTCCGAATGTTCCACCATGGAGGTTGCAAAGATCGGACAACTATTCTGACTTCTTCCCTTTTCAGCTGCAAAGAAAGTGAATTGACTTGCTTTGTCTCACTGCAGAACAGGCTCACCCTGTATTCCTAAGTCAAAATGCTGTGGGGGATTTGGGGTAAAGACCACTGAAAACCCAAAGCCAGAACAGGGCTTTCCTGTAGAATCACAGAATCCCAGACTGGTCAGGGTTGGAAGGGCCCTCTGGAGCTCCCCCAGTGCCACCCCCTGCCAGAGCAGGGGCACCTCCAGCAGTGGCACAGGACGGCGTCCAGGCGGGTTTGG
>NW_009647422.1:2332298-2378184 GCF_000708025.1 Charadrius vociferus | reverse complement strand
TTTGTGCCCATTCCCTCTTGTCCTGTCACTGGGCATCACTGCAAAAAGACTGTTCCCATCCCCCTGGCACCCTCCCTTTAAGGATTTATAAGCATTGAGAAGATCCCTCCTCAGTCTTCTCTTCTCCGGACTAAAAAGCCCCAAGTCCCTCAGCCTTTCCTCATCAGAAAGATGCTCCAGTCCCCTCATCATCTCTGTAGCCCTTTGCTGGACCCTCTCCAGCAGTTCCTTGTCCTTCTTGAACCAAGCAGCCCAGAACTGGACACAGTGCTCCAGATGTGGCCTCCCCAGGGCAGCTCAGAAAGGGAGGATGACCTCCCTCGACCTGCTGGCCACACTCTTCTTGATGCCCCCCAGGATGCCATTGGCCTTCTTGGCCACCAGGGCATATTGCTGGCTCACGGTCATCCTGTTGTCCACCAGGAGTCCCAGGTCCCTCTCCACAGAGCTGCTCTCCAGGAGGTCAGCCCCCAACCTGTACTGGTGCATGGGGTTATTCCTCCCCAAATGCAGTACCTACACTTGCCCTTGTTGAATTACATAAGGTTCCTCTCTGCCCAACTCTTCAGCCTGTCCAGGTCACGCTGTATGGCGGCACAGCCTTCTGGCATGTAAGCTACCCCTCCTAGTTTTGTGTCATCAGCAAACTTGCTGATAGTACACTCTTATGTAGAAGTGATGCCTGCCTTGCTTTTGGGATCTTCTCTGCCCTCCGCAGCAGCTCTTGCATTCCCTACTGGCAGTGTGTGCCCCCAATTTGGGAATCTTAAGTAAGTGAAAGCCATTCACCGAGTTGCTGTGACTCCTGACTTCAACCGAGTGGGAAAGAATCAGGCCCTGAATCTACACAACCATTACTTGACTCTCTTTAACAAAGTGGAAGGTTTGCTAAACATTAGGGTATGGAAGGACCTCAGCTGGGCTACACCAAAAGGAGTTGATTTTTCAAAATACAGTGAGTATCTGTCCTCTGAGAAACAGACTTTTTAAAGTCTCTCTTCTTCAGATCCATAAACGACCTGACAGTCTCAAACTTCTGAGATACATTTTCTCTCTCATTTTTTTCAAGGTCAGTTACCAAGCACTGAATTTCCCCTAAAAATATTGCTTCTGTAGGTTGTAGCACCCTCTTTTTACCTTCCCATGATGGAATGCATCCACACAACTTTTGATATCCTTTTTCTTTTTTTTTTTTTTTTTTAAAGGCATATGTCAAATAAAAGCAGTTGAAGTTAGAATAAACCATGCCACCAAATCCCCTCCCCCTTTTCACCTCCTGCTTTGTTCATTGCATGAGATGTTTTCAAGTTTCATTGCTTTCCTTCTGTATCAGAATGGAGATAGTTCTACATAAATAGGTAATTCCAAACAAATGGGAAAAAGCTTCTCATCCTGCTCTTGCAAATCCTGGTTTCTTCCAAAGTATGGAAAAAGGCTGGAAAGGAGGATGAGGTGGACCCATAAGTCAAAGGCCTGATGAACAGACAGTGGGATCTCCTCTCTTAGTTCATTCAGCCTGACAAAACAATCCTTTTCTGAAAGCCATCAAGAGCAAAACTCCATCAGTTCTACTGTGGCCAGGCTTCCCCTTTTGATTTCTGTGGATAACTCCATTCCTGTGGCTGGTGAGTTCTTCTGAAGAATAACAAATAATGGCTTCATCTGCACTAGTAAACTAAACAGAGCTAAGCTCTGGCTCAGGGATTTCTCTGGCTCTGAAGCCAGCTAAGCATGGTCTGACCACATTTAAATTATTAAACTTCCATAGTCTATAAAACGGGGTGTCTCCATCTGAATTGTCTATGGAGAAACGGTCCCTGGACGGTGCTAATTTCTGAAGCCTGCCTGCTTGGGAGTGTGCTGGTTGGTCTGGGCCAAAACCATGCTGGGGACTGTTCCAGCAATTTACCCATCTGAGGGATTGAATTCCAGGGCCTGGGAATGCTCCCTGGTGCTGATATATATATATATTTTTTTTAATCTTTTCTTGGTGAGATGTATCCAAAGTGTCCTTACAGCACACTTAACGGGAGAGAAACTCCTTCTGCACCTAGTTTACACCACTGTGTTTTATTCTCTCATTTCACAGGTGAGCTGTGGATGAACCAAACAGAGAAGGTGTCCAGAGAAAGCAGAAATGACCCGGCTTAGTCTTATGAGCAGCTCATTTCATCTCCTATGGCCAATGCCAACTGCTTTGAGCCATGACAACAAACTTCACTTGTTAACCAGCTGCCTCTGGGGCCATTTTGTCCTGGATGATGGCTTCTGGGAGCCATGCAGCTCTCCCAGACCTCTTCTCTGTTGCCCTGTACCTTGGACTACTTTTTTTAGCTGGGGTAAAACATTTGCAACCCACCTCTGCAGCAAAAAAAGGGAGGGTTTTTTTATTATTATTTTTAATTTATTATTCCCAGAGGAGTGTCTGTGTTTTAGTGAGTCTTAGGTGTCAGGGTCAAGATTGGGCTCTGTTATATTGGGGTCTGGAAGACAGGAAAGATGACTTTGTTTGGTAAAGTTGCCTGTCTAAACGGAGGGTGTGAGGATGGAGTATTAAAGAAGAATGGGATTTTTATCCATTCTCCAAAACCCTTTCAGCTCTACCCCGTGATCCCTCTGTCTCTGAGTTTTAACCAAAGGGCTGATATCAGAGCAAGACTCGCTTCTCATTCGACCCGAGCAGGAAAACAGAAAAAAATAAGAAAAGATCCCGAAAACCCTCGTCCAACCCGAGGGCTGGCAGGGCGCCAGGGAATGTGGGGAGGACCAGTCTGTGGGGTCGGAGGAATGCAGGCCTTCCTATCTTTTTTCCCAAACATTCCCTTCTGCAGCAGACTAAATATTTTCACATGCTGCTGCTGGAACACCCAGGTTCATGGTCAAACAGAGGCGCAGCGAGCAGGGACAGCTTCGCGCTCTCGGGGCGATGGTCCTCATTACAGCCTGGCCTGGGGCCAACTGCCTGGCACAGGGAATCACATTGCACTTTACCTTTCTTCATCCAATATTTTTCAGGCTTTCATCTCTCTTTTGTGTTGTGGTTGTTTTTTTGTTTTTTTGTTTTTTTTTCATTGCCCTACTCTATTTTCACTTTGTATTGCTCAGTAACAATTGATTTCACCCCACTTTTTGGTGGGTTCTGTTGTCCTCAGGGCATCTGGTAAGGAAGGACCCTCAAGGAAAGTCATTGTCTGACCTTAGAAAAGCCTGTGACCCACATATGTCAGGGTCCTTTGTCCATAACACATGGCTGACCACAATTATTGTGACTTCAGGAGTTCAAGGTGGGCCACTGTTTGGGAATGGCAGAATGAAGGTTGTGTTGCAGACCCTTGCCAAAGACTTCTTGACATGGTCTTGGGCAATTCACTTGATGACTCTCGCTCACCTTGTGCGATTGAGATGAAAGTGGTTTCCTTACTTTATAAAGGATATTCCAGGGCATATTTATTTATGATTGTGAAGTGCTTCAGTGTTACATGGAGAAAGTAATAAGAGAGAGACAAATTCTTGGTAAGAGAGGTGCTGGGGGAAGCCTGATTATGGTTTCTCTTTAAGCATGTAAAGTAATGAACGGTATTGACCCTCAGTGATGATCTTCACCTCCTCGTGTGGGATTCAGTAAGTGTATTCATCCACATAAAGAGAGCTAGTTAAGTGTGGGCTGCTTTATTCTGACCTCATTATAATTGAGGAACATCTAATTAATAAGGTTAAGCCATACATCTCTCCCTAAAGCAAAGAAGGATCTGTATTTTGTGAGCTGAATTTGTGTCTAGACTCTGCTGTATAAAATTACTAGCTTTACACCACCTATCTAAGATGCATAAGGAGTTTTGTTCACTAGTGTGAGATTCAGTGGCCCAGAGACAGAAGTTTGGGACCATTTCCAGCACCCTGGGCTATTCTGTCTGGACTGCAGGTACTTGCCAGAGGGGAGGAGGTTTCCTATAGATCCTCTGTTATATCTGCAAGCCCCACGTAGATGACGTGGCTAATATAAGGTATTTCAAACTACATCAGGGACCAAAGTATAGGAAACAGAGTCCCATCTCTAGGGCATATGCAGGCAGTTTCCTGTGGCCTTATTTAGGGATATGTGTCTGTACAGTAGCTGCAATGCAGCTTTAACAACAGAACAGTAATGTTGTGGATCTTTTTGGACAATGTATGCTCAGTAAAAGCATGACCAAACTGTTGTGCAAATCCATGGTTTGAGTTTCAGCTTCTTACGTTGCAGAGTCTTCTTCTGGAGACCCAGCAGGATGTGTCTTGGTGCCTAAAATGACTGCAGACGCTTGCATTTAGGCCATGTCCTGGTTCCGGCAGGGATGGGGTTAATTTCTCCGAGGAGCTGGCAGGGGGTAGGTATTCCATACCACGTGACCCATGCCCGGGCTATAAGAGGAGCTAGCCAGGGAGAGGAGAGCAGTTGCCACTTGGGAGTGGGCTGTGATGGTGTGGATCTGGTCGGTGCACTGTGCAGCGGTACTGTAATTGCGTCTTTATATCCCTTTATCTGTGTTATTGTTTTGTTTTCATCTTCCCTTTTGCTGTTCTGTTAAATTGCACTATTTTAACCCACAAGTTTTGCCCTTTCCTGTCATTTTTCCCATGGCTGTGGGAGTTGAGCGAGTGGCTGCGTGGTTCTTTGTTGCTAGCTGAGGCCAAACCACGACAGCCATGAACTGCCATCTGGAGGAAAATGCAGCTACAAATTAAGGCACATTTGTATTTCCACATATTAGTGTCTGTGTTTAAACTAGATTTCTGATCTCCCTTCCCTCCATCGAGTCCCCCAGTGGAGAAGTAGTCTTGTTTTGTTTGGAGGACTTGGCCCTCCTTGCACCTGGAGTGGATGGCAGTGCAGTGCTCAGTAGTCCCTTATGACTACAGATGATGGTTCCCACCTTCAGACAGGCTTTTCTAAGTCTAGCCTACCCTTCTCCCTCTCCCCGGGATATGTATTTGTCCCTTAATTTGGTGACAAATAAAAGTTTCCAGAATCTTTCAGTAAGATACAGATTTTCCTAACACAAGTAACTCACTTCCCATAGTAAAACTGAGTTCCAGCTCAGAAGGGACCAGGGAATTCAGGTAGAAAGACTTTCCATCTAACGAAACTCTGTCAACAAAGAGGTGTTACTCTGACTTCACATGGAACCTGCTAACTGTCACCTCTTTCAGGACAGATTTTCCCTGATTTGCTTCTGGCAAACCAACATATATTCAAAGCTGTCCCAAGATGTACCTGGATGGTGCTATGCTATATACATAACAGAATCTGAGGCTGTCATATCTTCCCCTGATGCACCAGGCATTGGCCATTCTCAGAGACAGAACATACTGCTATGTGAACTACTAGATAGCCAAATATGTTGATAATATATTTGAAGTCCTGAAGTCCATCAAGGTGGGAAAATATCACATGATAATCATTGATATATGTGAGGAAAGTTTTGAGTTTTCACAGTATACTTTCTGTACTGGCCATGGGGGACATTTGAAATCAGGGACATGTAGCGTGTTCTTTTTCCGCTGCCCTCCTGTGATGTTTTCAGAACCCTTGTGTATTAGGAAAGGAGAAAATTATACTAAGAGCACATTTTAGGTTTCCAGGTATTCTTATCATAGGGTCATTTATGTTAAGATAGGTTTTGAGGTGGGTTTCTTTACATTCCTGCAGCCTTTGTTCATTGTAGTTCTGGAGACTTGTTATAATCCTCAAAGAGACATCTCATTGCATGCTAAATAGTTCGAATGATTTTCTCTATAATTCCCACAGCTCAGGCACTCACCCTGAAACTCGAGAAACTGTGTGTGCCTGGCTAAAAAAGTCACTACCAAGGTAGAAAGGCAAATATTTCTGAATATTGCGACCTTTGTCTTTGGGGTGTGTGTTGGCACATGTGTGTGACTTACCTTGCTTTTTCTAAGGAAAGAATGTCTTTAATATTAGCATTAAAGGAAAACCAGTGTAGTGGGGTGTGATAATGAGTTGAAACATTTGGATTCTCTGTAGAATCAGAAACAGGGCTTCCTCATCGTAGCCCTGTTATGAAATGTTCAGAAAAAACTTTAAAGACATGTCTACCTATCAACTGAAGATGGGTTTGTAACCCGCCATAATGTATTAGCTGAATCCAGATGGCACAGGAGATGGGAGTTGTAAGAGAACAGTGATTTAAGTTTATGTGAGAAAACAGACGACTTGCCCAGGAGGGTCTGTGTGTTATTGCTAACATTACTGTTAGCTAAAACCTTTACCATCTGCGTAACCTTTATAATTGTCCATGGAAACTAATGCCACCAGATTAGAGCCACCATTTGTCAATCTGATGGAGCTCTAGTGGCTCCATCAAAAAGCACGTTGACATAAGAGACCAAATTTTCCATGGAAGAGAGTCCGAAAATTCTTTAACAATTGCTGGAGCTCAAAAGTTGTCACACTCCATTATGTGCAATTCACTCCACACCCATTTTTCATTCCACGTTCACATTTTTTGCATTTTCTTCCTCCTATTTTCAATCTGTTTGCTATTTCCTCCATGTTCCCATTATCAGAGCTGAGCTCTGGAAAAGGAGAACATTTCCCACTGGTTCTTCCTGCGCTTGCTCAGGACAGAAGCGTTCTAGCTTTGACTTCTCTTGGGAGGACATTTTATCTTAAGTAAATATTGAATTTCTGGGATTAATATACCAGCTGGTTAGGAAACAAAACAAGCCAGTTCCAAGAAGCATTTGCTTACTGATAGAGAGCAAGATAGAGTGTGTTGATTGGGCCTTGATGACTTCTAATTATAGAAGACCAAATTATAAACATTAATAACCTGCAAATTTGAAATCAGTACTTTAGCCAGTCCCCTAAGTCAATACAACTATAGTGATTTGCATTAGCAAATGTCCCAGGCTCAGTCTACATGGTTATTTGGGTACCTTACTCCCAGCTAACTGAATGGAGCATGACAATTAAAGTCACATACAGACACAGATACAATTCCATGGCCCTGACTGTGCCATCACGTTGAACTTAAGTGAAATCCTGATACAAAGGTACAATTACCAGACTAAAAATAGGTGTCCTGTTTATGAAAACTAAGGTTTTGTTCCTCGTGTTGCCACAGAGCTTTTTGTAGACTCTAACAAACTCTTTCACCTTTTTGAGGACGGTCTTCCCCATCCATGGCAAGAAGCAAGAAATATCTTCCTCCCTTACATATCCATGCCATGAATAAACCTGTCATGACAGTGAGCCTTGTATTCTTCTTGCTGCTTATCGACAACTTGAATTTTCCTGACTTCTAGTGCGAGCTAAGCCTGTAAAATTCCTTAGACTTAACAGACAGTGGCCGCAATTCCTCTCAAGTTGCCTAATTAAAGTCAAGAGGACTGGTAGAGTGTTTTCCTCTACAGCCATAATCTCTCTCACATTCTGTTCTGCTTTGATTGTATTGGACACAAGTGGGCTGTGAAAGTCTGTGCCGGGTCGTATGGCAGGCGACAGGCTTTGGCTACGGCTGTGGCTAGGGAGGGAACATACCTTGCAGGAGGCTCCACGGAGGTCAAAAAACCTTGCAAAGTCCTCTGCTCCCTTGTTTCAGCAAACCCTGCCTGTAGCATCCAGGGAGCAGCCAAAGGGACCTCATCATGCAGTTGTGCCCGGTCAATGGGGTCACGAAGCCCAAGTGAGACCACATCAACGACCACGGTGGGAAGCACAGGTCTAGTTGAGTTGGGTCGTAAAGCAAGGACCATTCTGAGAATCTCACGTGTAACATACAGGTTTTGATGATATTTCTGCACTGAACTGAAAAAATAGTATCCAGCCACAGAAAATCTAAAGCACTCGGAATTCGGGATGATATTAAAGTAGCCTGTTTACAAGGCTCAGAGAAGTTCAGAAACTGCTTCTCCTTCCCCCATTCTTTTTCAGCATTTCATGCCACCTTGACAAAGTGATCAACTCCTTATTAATTTTGGCCAGGTAGTCACAAGTAGAGTAACTCAGAGGAAAATATGACTGGACCCTTCTTTATTTTACTTCCATTAGTTAAAGCAATATCTGTCTCTCTTTTTTTTTTTTTTTTTTTTTTAATGAAGAAGTATTTAAATATTTGGAGGAATCAGCTGGGAAACTGGAAGCTAAGATGTTTATTGAGTATGTTGAACTTCATTATAAGACATGATAGACGGTCAGTTTATCTCATCTATCTCATGAATTTGTTTGCTTATGATGCTCTCAATTGTATTGAACAGAAATCAGCTTTTGGCCCACTGTGTCATCTATGCCATGCAGGGAGACTTGAGGTACGGCTGAAAATCTTTGGCATTATCACAGCACATTTCTTACACAGCAAAACCAGGGTGATTTATTCACACACTTTTTCACCTCCTTGCTAATGTTTTGCTATGAAAAGGACCTGAGGAGCGTGATGCAACAGAAGACCTCGGATCACTGACAACAGACCTACAGGTCTGGAGCCCTCTCAAGTACCATGCCATGCCACCTTCTCAGCATTCAAAACTGTATGCCCTTCTTCCCTCCATTGCCTCAGACATCAGCAGGTACCTGTTCAGCTTATCTCTTTGTCCCAAATAACCTCTCATTTCTTTGCTTACCTGGATTTACAGATTCAGTTCGCATTGGCAAGAACATCTTCACTTTTTTGGGTGGTGTCCACAAGGCTGCACAGCCCGTTCCTCACTCTGTTTAACCCTGCCTCCAAACACGCACATTCAACCAACACTCTGGAAGTACAATTTCTTCATTTCACTGGAGCAGCATCAAGTAAACTTCACCATGAGGACAGAAAAGTATAATTCCTCACATTACTTTGAGATAAGTAGATGGACGCACGGCTATTGAATTAGTCAGCAACAGGGTCTCAGATGCACTGCCCCGGACCTAATTTAATGGTGAAGACAATATTTAGACGTCACCCCTTGTCATAAGAAGGGCTTGTGCCCAAGGGTTTGTCACTTTTTCTCCTACTGACATTGATAGGTCTAATAAGAGAAACTACGTCTGCCTGTAACCCTTGTCTCCTACATGCTTTCATGCTATTGTGGCTATAGACACATTACAGCGATTCCTGCCTGTGGTCGTGACACGGGTGAGCAAATCCGATTTTCTCATTCCAGTGACCAAATGCCAGCCTGCATGGCACTCCCTGTGGCCAAAGTCCAAATAATCTGGAATTCATATGGAATGATTCAGGACACATATGTGGCCATGGAGAAAAAGCTCCTCTAAAAATTGCAGATGTCTACAGTGTAATCACCAAAGGTTGAAATGGTCCCTCATATATCTCATAGAAAATAGGAACAGGTAGTTTAGGATAAGATTAATTTGATTTCAGACATCAGGTTTAGGAATAGCGTCTTCAACTCCAATGACTAAATTGAAAAACCTTGACTGTAAAGGGAATTTTGGCTTACTGGCTCAGATGGTGATGTCTGCATTGTAGACTCTCTAAAGTTAAATGTAATGAATGCCACTCTGAAATCCTTTATTATTATTATTATTTCAGTGGGGACTTCTTTTAGCATTAATTTCTTCATGCTAAAAGACGTGTTTTCCATAAAAGCTTTTAAAGTCTTCTAATTTCCAGAAGATTTCCCACCTCAGAGCAGAAAGTGACAGCTAACAAGTGGGTGACATTGGGGAAATCATATTTTTTGTATTCCTCAACTAGTAAACACAAACTGCTTCCTGGGCAGTATAAAACCCCCATAGTTGTGCAGAAATACTATTCATTACACTAATTGTCACCTGTTAAGGTTTTACTTCGAAGTTTCACAGTGCGCTTTGGAGAACACCTTCTTTTTGAGCTAAAGGCCCTACATACACGGAAAAGTTGTGGTGCCATCATGGAGCAATTCTTCTTATTGGCTGAGTGACTATAATTCCTTCCATGAGCTGTAAAGCTACACATATGGCTTTACTGCTTTGGAGTTATTTTAATAAGGATTCCCCTTAGGGCTGTCCAGACAGCAGATGGCATCGTACGTGAAAATTAAACTCCTGAACCGAGGCTCCAAACCTATTATGAGGCTTATAAAATACACCTGGAGGCTTTAGGTGAAGTGGGAAAGCCAGGAGGTTCTCGGTGCAAACAGGGATTGCTGAATGCACAGATAGAAAAGGTCCCTTTTTATTTCCCAGCACTAGCCCAAGGACTGACTTGTCTCTGACTTCTTTTCACGAGTCCCAAGGCAGAGCTAAACGCTCTCTCATTTCTTGAGCTGCCTGTGCTTTGGGCCATATAAATTTCAAGACAAACCACTCAGGTTTTTTTTTGTTGTTGCTGCTTCAGTTCTGTTTTAGTTGCTGTAGGGCAGGTGTGGAGTTGGTTAATAAACAAAACATTGTGTAGTGATGTTGAAAGTTTGTCCTTCCACACAAAACCTATAGAGTCTGGGAATAAGCAAATAAATACTGATCTGCCTGTGTGGTTATAAGCAGAAGAGGGCAGGTGATATCTGAGCCCATCAGCAGCAGAAAGTTGGCAGAGCCCTACAATATTTTCTCATCCAGAAATGCTTTTCTACTGACCTCTATGTCCTTCCACTTTGTTGCAGCTTTTTTGGTTATGGTGTCTCGGTTATATTAAGGGTTAAGTGCAAAGAGCGCGAGGTGGAGAGGAGCAGACATTAGATTATCTGCCCAGGCCTTCAGGACAGCTTGCAGTGGCTGAGACAGCAGGTTTATGAAATGATCCACATTCATTTGTGCTTTGCGTATTGCAGTAGTATGAAGAAAGGAGATGTTCCAGAGTGCTGTGCAATGCAGTGAAACCTCTCTGAAAGCTGTGAAAAAGAAAAAAGAAAAGAAAGAAAAAAAAAAAAGAAAATAAAGAAAATGCTGAAACCACTCATTACTCATCCTGCCTCCATCCATCTCTCAGGCAAACCAACAAAACATTCACGGGATGATGGAGGTCTAGAACTTAATTTTCCTACCACCACCTTTACAGCCCACTCTGGCCCCAAATCCTACTACAAATGGTATGATTGAGCTTGGTCTTCAAAGTAATAGAAGTTGGTAATCTAGGGTGGGATTTAGCTCGCAGGTTAAGTTTCCTAAATTGACATGCCTACACATGAGGAAGTGCAAATCCACAATGTAGTTGCCTATAGCTGAGCTAATTCACCGTAACTCCCTTTGTGGTTGATGGAGAGAATCAAACACTGCCTATATATGCACTAAGTATCTAAACTCTCTTGGTAGTCAATGGAGATCGAGTCTCAACAGTCAGACATTGTTATTGCTGTGATATTTCTAGAAATGCACATTGCAGAACATAGTATAACACAACTGCTTTGCAAGATAAGTGACATACAGGGGTTTGTTCTCCATAATTTTTAGGAGAAGAATTAGGAAGTGATATCCACAATTGCATGTCCTCATGTACGCTGGGTTTCTGAGCTCTTCATAAAACCAGTATTTATCTGGGATGCTTTGTTTAAACATAGAGGTGGCTGGTATCATGTAAGCATCCCTCCTCACCTCCACGTTTCCTCACCACAGGGGTGAGGACAGCCTATAAACCCTCTGTCAGTCTGCCAGATATGACATCTGTACGGGTGACTTGGACCCTCTCAAATGGCATTAGGTGGCTGTGTTTAGACAGGTGAATCGCACCCCTGCGTGTGTTTAGTGGTTGCTTGCGAGACTCTGTTGGCTCTGTTGACTGCTATAATGTGAGCCCAGACTCCAGCTCACTTGCAGACACCTATACGCAAAACCAGTATTTTGTCTTGCTCTTTGGAATCAGTCCTGCACCTGGTGTGCCACACTACTGGAGCTGCTCCTACTCAGGTGAATAAGGCTCTTGCTTAACATCCCTAATGAAATATCTCCTGGAAACACAGGAAATGAGAATTATTCTCTCGTGGATTAAATGTCAATTTGCAAAGTGCATTGAGGTACACTGGAAGGAACAATACTAAGTAAAGGAAAGGATCATCCACAAATTTTTACGGTGGTCCTGAGCTATCAAGACCTGTACCAGCTGTTGAACAGCAGATGTGCTTTTCATAGAGTCATAGAATCATTGAATGGGTTGGGTTGGGTTGGAAGTGACCTTAAAGGTCACCTATTTCCAGCCCACCAGCCATGGGCAGGGACACCTCCCACCAGCCCGGGTTGCTCCAAGCCCCGTCCAACCTGGCCTTGAACACCTCCAGGGATGGGGCAGCCACAGCTTCTCTGGGCAACCTGCCCCAGGGGCTCACCACCCTCAGAGCGAAAAATTTCTTCCTGATATCTCATCTAAATCTGCCCTCTTGCAGTTTAAAACCGTTATTCCTCATCCCATGGCTCCACTCCCTGATCAAAACTCCCTTCCCAGCTTCCCTGTAGTCCCTTTAGGTATTGGAAGGGTCTTTAAGGTCTCCCTGGAGCCTTCTCTTCTCCAGGCTGAACACCCCCAACTCTCTCAGCCTGTCCTCACAGCAGAAGTGCTCCAACTCTCTGGCCTCCTCTGGATTTGCTCCAACAGGTCCATGTCCTTCTTATGTTGGGGGCCCCAGAGCTGGATGCAGTACTTCAGCTGGGGAGTATTTTTTAAAGTAAATTTTAAAATGTTCCTGCCTAGTCTTGTGGGCATGTCAAGATTCCCATTTACAAAAAAGTAACTCTCCAAGTGTTCAGTTTTGTGTATACAAGATGCAGCACACTGAGCCTTCGTGATGGATGTGATTTTCACAGAAGGTATTTTTTCCTTCCTGCAAGAGAGTTTATCTCCAAAGACAACTTCAGGAAGAAGGATAGTCCATTCCAAATAGCTAAACAAAACTATCTAAGGTTCTATTCCTCTCACCTAGCTTTGGGTAACTACAACATAGTTATCTACTGCTGAGCCAGGCGCTCTGGGCTCCATTTATAGTCAACAAAGAGAAGTAGCCACTTTTAGATGTGATTCATCAGATCTGTTTTAGACTTCTATTTTAGGAGTGAGTGAATCATAACCTAAACTCTATTGACCAGATCTTCATTGAATCCAAGGGGAGCAAAGTTCAGCTTTGGTGGCTAGTTCAGCTGCAAAAGTCTTTCTCTATATTTGGTTAAATCTGTCCTATTTCCAAGGTAGTGGCTTGACCAGAACAGTCCAACAGTATAGATGCTTTTCCCAACATCCTAACAAAAATCCTCAAGACCAAATCAAGAGATTTATCCACAGTTTTGGAGATTTTGAAGTGTGTGTGTGTGTGCGCGCGTTTGTCCACAAATGATTTTCTTGTCTGTGAGTCCAGGTGGATGTCAATCTAGGAGGGTATCATAGATGCCTTTACTGTTTCCACAGATAAATTGGGAACTGCAAGAGCCATCTGGTGCGTATCTGGGATAATAACTGCGGTATATGTATCACTGGTGCAGTGGTCATGACTCAGTCAGATGCATTTGAACAAACTGGAGCTCCACATGGTTGGCACCAGCTGTCCATACATTAACCTCCTTGGAAACCTATGTAACTGCTGTGCCTGTGTCAAAGAAAACTCACCATGAACGTCAGTGAGGACTTAAAAGATGCCAGCAGGTAGTCTTCTAGCCGTAAATCCCACAGCCCAAGGACATATCTGTCTGTCAGACTGGGACCCACGGATGAGAGGAAGTGCTGACACAGGGCAAACACAGTAACAGAACGAAGGGGGATGTAATGGCAGGAACGGGAGACCATTTCTTTTCATGTCTGATGGTTATTTTCAGCAATGCAATGGTACTGACCACAGAAAAGAGTTTTACAGAAAAAGCGAAACCACAAATCCGTCCTTTTCTCACCATTCCTTCGCGGCACAGGGAAAATTTTATTCCCTCTTTTAATTATCTCTGGCACAACCCTCCCAAGTGTATGGCCGTGCATTTGGGGATTCTTTAATGAATAAGCTGAAGTGACACACACACAACAGATAGGATAATGAATTCTGAGGGCATAAGATTGCATTGCAGATATTTCAAAGGATGTGGTTTACACAGAGACATTCATTTTGTTTTTCTTGGAGGCTCTTTGCATTAGTCTTCTCCACGCTTATTACAGCTTACTCTTTATCTTTTGTCCTTTAAATATGCCCAGGCTTGATGAGGTAGAGGAGAGGGCATGACAAAAGTGTAGATTTCTACCAAAGCATGTCTTTGAACAGCAAGTCTCCCAGGTGAAATGACTATATTCTCTCCAAAAATATGTATTTTTTTAAATCATTTTTTTATTTTACAGTCAGGGTGCTGGATGAACCAATTGATTGACTGACAAGTTGACACTGATATGAGCAGGTTCGTGCTGTAATTCTGAAGAGGCTCTAGTAATCTTTCATGGTCTACATGTATCTAAAACTTGAACTGAGGCCAGTCAGTGTCCCCACTGATGTCAATCAAACAGCACAGGTTTATAAGTGTTATATTTGGTGATGGGCTTAGCGGGGCTGTTGAAACAAGGCCTTAAAATGCAACTGAAGGAAAAGATTTTTTAAAAAATAAAGTTCTCGCCCTGTTTTTGCCTTGTCCAAGCCAGACTACATAGGCTGGAGTTAAACTGATGCCAGTACTCTGTTCCTGGGATGGCTAGAAGGGCTGATGGTGGTTTGATGTTCCCTGAGCTGGAGAACATAAACCATAAACTAAAATGTGATGTAAGAAGTTTTGCCCACTTCATATTTGCCTCACCCACATCGGGGATTAATGACTCCAGACAGGCTGAAACAGTTCCTGCAGTGAAAGAGTGAAAGCCATGGTGTGTATCTCCTCTCCTTCAAAAACTTGCCAATGAGGCATTTTTATTGGAAATACTGGCATTTTCTCAAACTTCTAGATTTAATATACATACATTTATATTAATTTCAATCTTAGAAATGTCATCATTGTGTTTCTCCAGCACCAAAAATTGACCTTATATTATCCGAAAGCGTTGGCTGGACAGTTGCTAGATGATGGTACAGGATGTACTCTGCATTTTCTCATAGACCCCAACTACAAGGTGAAGGATATGTTCTGGGAATATGGGATATGTGAGATGTTCTGAGGAAAAGTCTGTGCTAAGGCACTACTTCTTTGTGATGCTTGGTTGCCATTTTTTTCCCCTTTCTTCCCAATTTCTCTGTTGGGTTCTGAATTTTGATAGTTGGACATCAGGGAAATTATTATGTTAGTAGAAAATAGACAACATTATACAAACCCACAAAAGCTTATATCTAGGAACAAGAAAAAGAGAATTGTCTCTCTCAAATGGAAATCAGGTGAAAGGAATCCTCTGAGAGGTCATTTGCATTTTCATTTAAACCAAACCGTCTTTTTAGTTGCCTCCCTCATCAACATCTCAGGTGCTGGAAACACATTTAAATTCACATACTCACAGTGACCTCAAAATTTTTCGAAGGTTGTATCACGTTTTTCTCTTCCCGTGTACTAGTGAAAATCTGCTGTCCCTTCTGTGACGCTATAGGTCATGCATCATGTAAAATGACATATTTGTGTTTGTTTTAGAGCTGTGTGCCTTTATACCAGTTAAAGAAAAGATCCCGCATGAACCAATGCAAACCCATGAACCAATGCAAAATCGCAGACAAGTCTCACACCTTGAGACTCACACTGTTGGCTTCTGCTTTACGCTCCCCCACGAGTAAGGACATGCTGTATGCATCTGCAGATCCATGTCATGGCTTTGGACAACAGTTTATGAGGGAGATTTTTAAAGGTATGAAAAAAAGTATAACTTAGAGTAAAATGAATATAAGCAGAACATCTATGTCATTAAAAAAAAAATAAATGTCTTAATCTTTGCATCTCATTTTCTCTTTTGGTAAATATGCATTATGACCTTTCCCTAGGTAACGATGGAATTTCAGAAGGAGGCATATTTAAGACTTTAGAGGTGCCGCACTGACAAGATTTACGGAAGCACCTTAGACAGACACAACCTGAATTCCACTTTTTTTCCTGGGTTTTAACATCACGTGCAAGCTGTACAATTCCAATTCACTGCAGATATTTGCTTGAGGGCAAATAATGCAAGCACAGTCTATTCTGGCTTGGCACTGGCAGAATTCAGAACAGAGATTTTTCCTTGACACATTTGCAGGATTTGCCAGGAGAAATTCCAATCCCCGGCATATTTTATGCAGCTAAATAAATACCATAACATGAATAAACATCATTAGTAATTGCTGATTGAGTTCAAGCCCCTCCAGTTTTGTAGGGGAAATGTTTTATTATAAACTTCTGTGAAGTCTAACCTCAGACTTGGTGACTGACTTGAAAAAAAAGAGAATATTTTTTGGCAGTGAAAATACCTAACAGATGAATACTTTTCCATCTTCTTTCCGAAGTATACCAAGATTTTGCCATGAAAACATGGAGTGAGAAAACAGTAGCAAACCAGTAGTGGTGCTCTGTGTTTTTATAGTGCCGGCTACCTAATGGGCCCAACAGGAACGGAGCGTAGTCCTGTGCATCATTCACCCTGTGGGAAGGGTTTTGCGATCTTAGCTGTGCTGTAGTGAATTTTTGTACTGTAATAAGTTTGAGATGGCAAAAATGTCTCCGGTCTGCATGAAACAAAGGCCTTCTAAAGTCTTCCTCTTTAAAAAAAAAAAAGGATAAAAGAGAAAGTTCTCAACAGTCCAATGGTTGTGTACGTCATTGAACTATGAAACATCAAGGCCGTCGTCTGTTTTTATTTGTTTGAAAAATGCAACGGTGTCTTCCACATTTCAGATATGTACTCTATCCACTACACTTCTAGCTGCTTTCTAATGTGTCTGTTCCTCTTTGGTTTTGATTGTAAATTCCAGCCCAGAGCAGTGTGACCTTTCCCAAGAAAGGCTCTGGTGAAACTGGCACACTAGAATCTTAAAGACCTGTTTGGGATTGTATTAATTGGAGGGACATTGCTTTTCCAGAATTTATTAATCCAAATATTAAACCAGAAAGTGAGTCTTCCACTAGTGCAAGCATTATGAAAATTGGAAATTGGATTTCTGTCCTATGGGAAATCTGGATAATTTAATATTCACAGACTTTTAAAACAGCAATAAAGAAGCCAAAGGATCAAACCTTTAATTGAACACAGTTCTAAAAATTTAGGCTGATGATTTTGAGGCCGGATGAGCAGGGACCTGTCATCTTCCTGAACTGCTGCAGTGCCTCATGGGAGCTGAAGTTTTCCTTTCTCTGTTGCGAGCGGTAGTCCCTCTAGTTTCCAAAATGGACCTTTGCTGTTGTTTGCCATTTTTTTTCATGCCGGCTTAAGCTACATCAAAAATTTATTTCTGAGAAAATAATGCTAAATTATATCTTTCCCATTTTTTATTTTTGTGAAAAAAAACCAAAAACAACAAAACCAAACCAAAGCAAAAAGAAAAAAAAAAAAAAAAAAAAAAGCTACAATCAAATCCATGATTGTAGCCATGATTTATTTGGGAAAATTTAGTTTTCCTAGTAAGTCCCATATGTATTCATGTGACCATAGACTTCATTGTCTACATATATAAGTGCCAGTCTCCAACTGGTATATTTTGTTTGCCTCAGTCTTTTCTTAATGTTCCCTTTGTCGTTTGTTTTTACTTTTATGTGATTTAAGAGAGAACATCGTCTTGTCACATTTACAGTTCCTGTTCTATCCACAAGCTTAACCTAACAACACCATGGATAAGCTTATGCCATGGTATAAGAGCTACTGAGATCCCATTCAAAGTCAGCCTTGGAGAAGAGGGGCCATCACAATTCTTCCTAAGCCATCATGGTACTTCATAGGTTTGCATTCACATGTCCTTTATGGAAAAACGTAGTTATTTATAGAGAGGTGGAATCAAGCACCTCATTGCAAAACCCACTACTGTCACCAATGAGGCTATACTGGAAAATTGCAGAACCAGGTATTTATAGGATTCCTCTTGATTCTGCTAAACCTGTCTGCCTGGTGCCTGTTGTCAAAGCACCTTTGTCCACATGGGAAACACAGCTTCTGTTCTCAATGTGCTCTTTGGATGCTGTGCCCCAGCCAATGAGGTGAGAGCAGCAGGAGCTTTGAAGTTCAGCACTCTGCTGTTGGGGCAAAAGACAGGAGGAAGTTTAGACCGTCCTCCCAGTCCCTCCATTTCAGAAGTCCCTGTCACCTCCAGGACCACTTACAGTAGAAATACTGCTCCATTGCAGTCATTAGGGATGAATGCTCAAAGCCCTCAAAGAAAAATCTTCCTGTGTTGCCTTCCAATTTGCTCCACAACCATTATAAAATCTGTGTTCCTGCTCATTGTGCCCCACTTTGGGAGGCTCAGTTCTCCCCAAAGTGGGGAGAGGTTTTTCAAAACTAATATAACGACCACTTTTATTGACAGACTTTTCAGGCAGGAGTTGGTGACCCTGCCAACACTGGACTAGCAATTAAACCAGCGCAACACTCTTACGTGTTCAGAAATGAATATGATGTGACATCTAGACTTGTTTTTCTTCTAGGGATATCATGACAAATTATTCTGCTCTTGTTTATCTCAGCACAGCCTGCAAAGCCATGAAGATTATTCAAGTCACTCTGGATTTGCTGTGGGACAAAGAACGCAGGATGTGGCTAGATCCAGCAAACATATTTTTCAATCAAATTTCCATAAAATCCCCCACCCCCCTACCCCAGACACACACAAAGAAAATAATCATAATATTGAAATAGAGCTGGTTGAGAAACTTCCTTTTGTCCTGTGAGAACTTCAGATTTCAAAAGTTTTCCTGTCAAAACTTGACAATTTTTGCAGTCCAGTAATCTGTGAAAAATTCAGAATGGGTCATTTGAGATATTTTTGGTCTTTTAGGTCCCTTTAAAAAAAATAAAAAATAAAGTAATAAGATTCTTAAAGCAAAAGCCATTTCAAAGCAAAATTAAAACATTTTCTTCAAAGAAGCTCAAAGCTGTATATGAAAACTTAAAAAGAAACATTTTTTTTTTCTTTTATTTTTTAATGACAATTTTTTAACAACCTGAAGGAAATGGCTGCAGTTTGTTGAATCGGGGCTCTTTCTAGGAAAAGAGTGTTAGCAGAAAATTCTCAGCCAGTTCTAATTCACAAATTCCGTTGTTCATCATTTCCTGAACAAGCAAGTGTGAGAAGGAGGAAAGAGAGAGAAAAATGCACCAAGGGTTGCCAATGAAATGAAAAGTGCCAGTTTTAGACTCTTTTTTGTTTTTTCTCCAGTGACCTAGTCATCTCTTGAGAGCCCCTCGTCCCACTCTCGGCTGCTTTGCAAAGGAAGGGGAGTGGGAGCTGCAAGGACGGATCCCGCATGTGGGATAGGAGCAGGTTTACTTGGACATATTATGGATGAGGAATTGTGGCACAGGGAATTAGTAACTTGCCCTGGTCTACAAGAATTTAGCAGGGACTTGAACCTCACCTGGCATCTAGATTAATGACCAGAGCACAAGAGCCATTCTCTGCAATTCCTGTTCACTCTCTGATCATGTTTCTGGGGTAACATTAATTATATCAGACAGTAGTTGCCTTGCCTGCCCTTTTCCCACCTTGTTTTCATATGTTTGTTCTACTCCGAGCCAAATCTATTTTAAACGCTGTCCCAAAATGGAGTAGAAACTTTCTTAATAAGCGGTTTTTGAGAAAATTTAAGACATGTCGAAAAATCCATTTTCAGTGAATTTTCTCTAAAATGCAGGTAGGATCCCAGCTATTAACCAGGATATATTCCTTGACAAAACTGTGAGGTTTCCACTCCTCAGGACCCCATTATATGTTCTGTCCCAGAACGGGGAGTTGAGGATTTCCAGACCACTTGGACACACCATAGTGGAGATGGTTGTCTGTATCCTGGGGACTCAGCCATAGTGAGAGCTTTGTTACTCCAGCCCTTGATATTTTTGGACCCTTCTGCAAAATGGAAGGAACTTTTCCCAGTTATTCAAAGCCTCTCTAGGTGACTCAACTGTATGTTCAATGCAGGAGCAGGCTGCCCATCCCATGGAGGTAGCTCAAGGTGCAGCAGGAGGAATCGGGAAGGAAAGGACTCCATTGGTAGTGGGAGGGAAATCAACCCACATGCCCTGCAACAGAAGTAGTTTGATTTTTCCAGTTTTCTTTCCCTGGAAATCTCAATTCAGAGTCTGCTTGAAAAACAGTCATCTTTGTGTTCATGTTCAGTTTAAACTGGGTTTTTACTGAATGCTGAAAATTTTCAACATTGGACTAATGTCATCATAGACATCATCTTGCTCTGTTGCCCAAATGTTTTCCTCCATCGAGAAGATGGCACAGATGACACTAGCAAAGAATAAAACCAGGGACTGCAATAAATAACTAAATCCCACTCCCAACAATTAATATGCCATGGGAATCATTCAATAGCAGGTTTGAAAGAAGGAAATCCCTGCGCATTAATTTCTGCTTGTTTTCTAAGTTCAGACCTAACACCAAGACAGTCCTTGTGTACGTTGAGACAATGACTGAATCTGTCCTCATGACAATAATGGAAGGTGAAACTCATATAATTGCACTTGAGTGAAAGTCGAGGATGTGGGCTAATGCCAAGAAGGAGGAACCTGCATCTCCAGAGCATGATTCAAACCCTGTCAGATAAAGTAGTTTCAGGGAGAGGAGCACCTGCTGAAATCTCAGCTGCGCTATCAGGGTCACGTTCCTTACCTTGGCCCTTCCATTTGGACTACAGAGAAGTTGTCCTACAGATGCATATTAATAACTCTTTTTTTCTCCTAATTTCTGACCAAATCGAGGGAAAGTACATAGATTTAAAAGACTTAATTTCATCTGAATTTTTCAAATTATTTTTTATCCAATATTCTTAAGAATATTTGAGTACAAACCCAGTGTTTTCCTATCTCTGCTCCATTGTCGATGGAGGGTGCCCACATACGTTTGGTGCAACATAACATATGGAAGGTCTGAATCCAGAAATTGGAAATTTTAAGGTCGTAATTTACCTTATGTGAGCTGCTTTGTGATGGCTTATCTCTTCCATCAGATAACTGCAAGTTTCCTTAAGGTTATGAAAGCCTCAGTGAAAGAAATTCAAGCTGCCTTGCCTTTTCTGTAGGGCAGGAGCCTCACAAAGCACTTAGCTCATCCTGAGTCAGGACTTAAGCCTGGAAGGAGGCAAAGCCTGTGGGCTGTTAGGATGAGGGAAACTGGAAACGGCCTCTCGCTGTCAGATTTCACTCATTCGTGTTAACCCAAGGTTTCCCCAAAGGCTGCCGAACAAATTCCTTCTGTGCAGGAAGCGCTCGGGCTGTGAACGAAAGTGCTAATCCAGAAGTTCAAAGCCTGTGTGAGGAAATATAATGCTTCCTCCAGAGACTTTTCAGGGGAGAGTGGTTGACCACAAGAAAATAAAAGCTCCTGCAGCTGATCATAAGCCTGTGTGAGAGAGCTGTTGAGGAGGCACCTAGGAATGACTGCCATTCCAGTTTATGAATCAGCAGGGAGGGAGCAGCCCAGGCCAGCTTTTGCGAGATGCCTGGGCTGTCTGCCGCCTCTCAGACCACGGGAATCCTGCAGGGAAACAAAGGGGAGACAGAGGAGTTTGGGGACTGTGGAAATTCAAGGCACTATAGATCCCGATGACGGCCGGACTGACACAAGTGCCGTGTGGGCATGATGGCGCCTGCTTTGAGCAGAGACCTGAGCTCTAGTCCAACAGTGCTGTGTCATGTAAAGGTAGGGCACTTTGATTTTCTTCCTTCCTTTGGTATTTAAAGACAGAAAGTTCTTGTAGGCATGAGTTGCCTTGAGCTATTTCTGTATAATATCTATTTTGGTGAATCTGTATTTCCTCTGGATTTTCCCACGTGAGTGGGAAGCCCTATGGATCCAAACCTAGAGCTCCTCCCATTAAGAGGTCTTCAGGGTTCATTCATGGTTCCAATAGCTTCAGAGGGATTTTCTCTAAGCACCACCACCCTTCCTAGCACAGACAGAGCTCAGGACTGAGAATTCAAATGTAACTGAAGTTCCATAAACCTCAAAATTTTTAACCTGCCTAGACATGTTCACTCAATTTTAGATATTTTCTGAACTGAGATTATTCTTGGGTAATGGATACCACATCAGAGCGCTGCTATGTTTGAAAGCACTGAACAATATGTAACGTCAGAATAGAATCATAACAAAACATGTCAGGATGAGACTTTGAGAAATAACCTTCCTCATCATTTTTTCCTCCTTCCAGAATGGGATCAACCCTACCTACAATATGTTGGATATGTGTTTTCTAACCTGCTAAAACCTTCTGTTCATAGAAGTCTCCCAACAAACTTTGACATGTCTACATTAGACAGATGAATCCAGCCCTTGGCTGTTTGAGAAGTATGGTAATAATATTTAGGAATGTTTTGACTTCACTTTTTTTGGCCTGGGAAAGGTGGGTGTGTTGAAATGGAATATTTTCTTAGGAATGTACAGGTCCTGGTGAAGCTTTCTTCATGGGAGGTTCTTCCAGTTGAATTTCTGAGCACAGTGTAAGTACGAGATTTCGCCCAAGAACAGATATTTCCTGCCTGTCAGGGATCTCAGTCATTTTCTGTGTAAGTCATCGCTGCTCAGGCTCTTTCTCTGCCTAATTCAGGTGAATTGCTCGAAACTGAATCTCTTGTGACTTCGATGAATGCTTTATCTGCCAGCCTGTTGCCTCCTTTTGGTCAATTCTCCTGTGGTGCTTTGTACTACTGCTTCTTCTGTTTTAGCTTTCCTAAATACAGTCTTGTTTTGAACTTGGTATGGACTGCACATCAAAGGAACGTCCTTCCCTTTCCTAAATAATGTTTTTAGCATTAATGCAAGGCTGATAGCAGGTGGCTTTTGGAACATGAGTCACAACACCTCCAAAACAATTTGTGATGTCCCCTTGGGGATTACACAGGTTGGTCATGTGTTGGCTTGAAGTCTGGGCTGAAACCGGTTCAGCTCAATTGAAATCAACTTTCCAAATGTATTTACTCAGAGTGAGATCCATGAAGTGCAAACACCCCAGGCCTAATGGTGCATGGAAAATAGAAAACACAACTGCCACTCGTTTGCTGTGATAAATGATCACCTCCGAATCCTAATGACCATGGCAGTCTATCACTGTGTTCAGCTCCTACCCAGCACCAGGTGAATGGTGGTGGTGGGTGAGCGTGGAGCTGAAATTATATTGCTGATCTTGGCAGGGCCTGGATAATTTAACAAGCCTGATTAGATACTAAATAAATATTGGCTTTGCAATATGCTCACCAGTGTTTAACTTGGATAAAAGGGGCCGCAAATACTGTTGCACTGGGTGATCTGGCAACAGGCACAAACACTTTAAAACATCCATTCAGACTGTGACAAAAATGTTTGAGAAGGAAATTTTTGGTGGAATCATGTTTTGTCCTAATGAAAACCCTCTGTTCTGCAGTAACTGAAGAAAATCAGTTAGCTCTACCCCTCATTACTTCAATTTACATATTATTGCAATTCAAAGCTAACCTGGTTTGGTGAAAGAATGAAGTCCCCCAACAGACCTTGGACAACAGGTTAACAGCTACGGGCAGTTTCACAATGATGCAGAAAATTTCATGATCCCACTTAAATTGCAGAGTGTGCTGGAGCAGGGAGGAGCAAAAATTGAGATATCATCAGAAATGAGACTTTGTGTGAGTCCCAGCATCCTGTAGATGAGCTCACTTCTTTTAATACCATATTCATTGACTTTGGTAAAGTTTCAACAAGGCTCATCACATCTGGCTGTATGCATACAATCATTTAGTATCATTTGGGGTGCTTGTAAGTTATCTCAGATGTGGAAGTGGCAGATAGGATAGAAGACGTACGGGAGAACCAACACTTTTTGGAACAGTAAATAGAAGAATAACACTTTAAAGTATTAATGATACCTTAAGGCCTTTAAAATGTCCCATCTTTAGGCAACTGAATCCTGCCCTGTGTGTCTCCACTTGAGCTGGGTGTTTATTACAGTCTACCAACATTTAGCCAATATTGCAACAAAGCCTAAGAGCACCAAGAACCACATTTGAGTAAAATCAGGACCAATCGGAGAAAGTCTGGGGAGGAATTACTGGAAAGACCAGAAGCTAAGAAAAAATGATGAGATCAGACCAAAAGAGAGAGGGCTTTTAATCTAGAGAATCTGAGGGAATAAGCAAAAGTTTTTTGCACAGAAGAAGAAAATAATCAGCTTTTCACATCCATAGGTAGATCACATCAAATTCAGCCAGTGTGAGTGGGCTGATAGAAGAAGAAGAAGAGGAAGAAGAAGAAGAGGAAGAAGAAGAAAAGAAGAGGAGGAAGAGGAAGAAGAAGGAGGAGAGGAAGAAGAGGAAGAAGAAGAAGAGGAAGAAGAAGAGGAAGAAAAAGAGGAAGAAAAAGAAGAAGAGGAAGAAGAAGAAGAAGAAGAAGAAGAAGAAGAGGAAGAAGAAGAGGAAGAAGAAGAAGAAGAAGAAGCAGTAGTAATAATAGTAGTAGTAATAATATGCCCATCCAGCACCCCCATAACAGTAAAAAGGTATGGAACTGACTACCTGGAGAGGAGGAGGTAGCGTCTCTTTATCAGGATATTTAGAAGCTAGCTGGACAGCCAAGGAAAGCATTATTGGAAACGTTTCTGCCTTTAGTCTTGTAAGGACTCCTCCAGCTCTGTTAATATCTGATTCTCTGTCCCCTGGCAGACAGCACAGGACTTTACAAGTGCAAATCACTATTGTTCAATTATGTCAACAGAGTTGTGTTAATATACTTCTACCTTAGGTTTGCTCTCAGGATTATCTGTATAACGACAGCCAGGACGAGACAGCTACTGTGCTTTTTTAACTATACATAGATGCTTTCGCTTACAAGTTTTTATTTCCTTACTCAGTTAAGATGTGTCATCTTATCCTCCCGTTTTCTCAAAAGCCGTTTCTCAAAAGCCCACAAAAAGTGAAGAAACCAGATCTTCTACTGGCATCAACCAGTGTGGCCATCCTGCCTTACAGAAAAGAGTTTGGATTTCTCTAAGAAGAAGCACTTGCTCACCAAGACTTCAACACACTTAAGATTTCTATTTTAAACACCTTTTGCCTATTTTAGAATTTGAACTCATTGCAATGTGGTATTATTATTTTTTTTTTTTTTGCGTCTTCTTTGAGCCATCCCTCAGGCCAGTATAAATCACATTGAACTTGAGCGGAACTACATCCAGTTAGGTCAGCAAGACTTTTAGCACACTACCCTGCCCAATCAATTTTAATTCCAGCTCTCCACAAGGGGAATGTCAGTCAACAAACCTGTGCATCAAGGATCTTGTTGTTTCAAACCTCCCCCAAATTTAGGTTCCCACAGGGCTGTGCAACATAGCACATTACCCCTGCTCCCAGTAGTGAGCAAAGCAGACCTGCAGCACCCTGGGTGCTTATCAGCATTTAATCCTGCCAAACTAAAATCTCACTCTGGTTAATTAGGTGCTGCTCCAGGTGTTTGGTAACCATTTTCTTAGACTAGCCCCTCCAAGATCAAGAAATGAAGGGGGAGGCTTCTCCCCTCCCTCATCTCATCTCCAAGCTCCTCTAGTTTATTAGCTCTAGTCCACAAGGAGCGACCCAGTTTGAGCTGGAGAGATGTGTGTGCTTCCACTCCCCATGGCACTATAAATTATATGGGGTAAAGCATTACCTAATTCATTTAACTTGTCATGTTTTGCTCCCCTCAGAGGAAAACTTGATGATTTTAAGAGCAAATGTTTGGGGCTGTGATGGTGGAGGTTTTGTGTTAAACTGGGAAAAAAAACAACAAAGTGGGATTGAAGGGAGGGCTGGCAGTCAGGTAGGTCTCAGAAACTTGAGATTCGGTAGTTTCTGTCTTACCCTGGAGAAGACCTACATGGACGTTGTGGCTGACAGTGTCAGATTTATGCCAAATGGCATCACATATGCTGTTATTGTTCATATCTCCACTGACTACTTCTTGTAAGTAATTGTATGTACAACTATATGTCTGTGTCTACATCCTCACCCAGGCATTAGGCATTCTTTAGCATATTTTTTTTCATTAATCGTCCAATAAAAAGTGTTGTGTCACGTTCAGCTTCCTAAATGTCCAAGCTGAAATAGCAACTGAGCTAGTGCCTTTCATATAATGGAGTTATGTTGACTTCCTATTTTTGCAAATAAGGGGCTTTTCTTGTAGTCCTCACTTCCTTTGTTTTCACTATATGCATCAGTATATATTTTCAGTAAAATGTATGTACACACATGGAGTTGTATGAGCAAAAGTTGAGTTCAAGACTGAGCTAAAATGCCTTTCCAATACTTTCCGCTTAAAATGAGATGGACAAAACCTCAGATAAGATACATTCCACTCTGTCTTGTGCAAATATGAGAGACAGATTACAGAAATTTTGGTGGACGCTTGCTTCTGTAACCCAGCAGCCATCATGTGGTGCTAAGTCCACATCCATAGTGGGTACGGATTACAGATACGTAAGCTAATACATGAGTTCATGTTGAAGGGACTCACACCTTTACTTCTGAAGTCTGGTTCAGCATCACACTGGTGGTCTTCATTGTGCACTCTCCTTTACCGCATGCACCAATCTTTGCCCTTGGCTTGATATGAACTGTATTGTTTGCTTCAAATACAATGGTCCTGACCTTCTGCTGGAGTAATTTTCTGTAAATTAACTTCTATGGAGTTATACCAAATCGTGTCATTTTCCGAAGTGTGTCCTACTGTTTCAAAATTATGACATAGTGGTTTGCACTCAGAGATATCATGGAGGCATCCAGATGTAAGTGTTGTTCTCTTGATAAGGGATGCAGAAACGCTGAAAACTGCAATTTAGCATTGGAGACAGGGATTGAATTCTTCAGAGGATTTTGCAGTTCTTATTTTCCTGTATTTTCAACTAACTTTTTTCTTTAAAAAGAGATAAAATACAGGTAGTGTCATCCTTGTCATAAACATAAGAAATTATGTAGGAAGATTGTGTATGTAAAAGCAAGTATTGATGTTGAAGATAAAGCTATTAAAGGCGATACGGCAGTAAAAGATAGCAATTGTCTGGGAAGGTGCTGGGGAGTCATGCTAAGCATTTGGAAAGATGGGAAGCAGTTCCTCTCATGATTAAAGAGGAATTAAAAATAGGATTTGTCATCTTTCTTAGAGGAGGCCAATACACAATGGATCACTCCTGTTATGTGAGACATGCTTGCTGTTTTGTACTTCCAACTAAACAGTCAGAGGCTGTGTCCCATGAGTTGCAAATCTTTTCCTCCAAAAGGCAAGAGGAGAAAACATAATTAACAATTTTTTGGAACCTGACACCCTCCTCATCTGCAAAAACCTTTTCTCTACCTTTGGAGGCTCACCAGCCATTTTACTTCATCTCACCATGGTGATGCCTATAGTTTCATGACCACATGAAGTCTTCCTTTGCAAAGATCTGCTTGGCAGCCCTTCAGAAGCTGTCATGCAGCAGCTCATACACAGACCCTAAATTTCCCAGCTTCTAGCTGTGGGCAGCCTCTCCTTTCCCCCCCCCCTCCCCCCCTTCTCAGTTGCACACAACCTCACTTGTGCCTGGCTCCTCTTTCTGGGATGCCCCGGGGGAGAAGCTGTTAAAAAGAAAGTCCCAAAGGGTGAAATGTGTTTTTACTCGTGCATAATTCACCACCCTGTTCCCATGGGCTCTGCTACGGTGCAAAATAAGTCGTTCCCACCGACAGTGAAAATCCTACAGAAGTCTTAAAATCAGTTACAAGACACCAGGCTTTCCTGGCACTCTCCAACACTTGACGACAGCTCTGTATTAAGGTAGAAAGAACCATCCTCCTTGAGATAACGCAGTGGGTGGGGTTGGAGTAGCGAGATCCTGTATTCCTCACTTGGCATGAAACTTCCTCCCCTACCCTCATCCCCCTACCCCGCAGCCAACACTTGATTTTTATTGCTATGCTGGTTGTCATGGAAACAGCCTAAAAAAGAGGTAAGGTAATGTTGCAAGGCTAAATATAAGCAAAGCATTGAAAGAACTTAGGCCTAGGACTCCCCTGTGGCTGCCCTCAGAGCTCATATAGCTCTGCTTCCCGAATGGGACCCAAGGAGGGTGTTCAGCTGCAGGAGGCCACCATGGTTTACAATTATGGGGACAAACAGCTAAAAAAGGACTGACCTGGTTTTAGGGAACTTCCAAGCCGATAGACACCATGTGGGCGGCAAGGTCCCACGGAAAGGAAGAATTTTTTATTTTGTATTTGTTTACTACAGGTGAAAGTAGAACCCATGCCCACTGCTCAATGGGGTGGTGTCTCAGGATTCTTCGCAGCACAGACTCATTGATGCCAATACCTTTCTCATTACCCTTCCTAATGCTACAGGGTAAGTGTAAGACTTTGACAACAGAAAAACAAGAATACATACCTTGGGAGGAGAGCGGGAAGGAGAGTCTACAGGACAGAATATGTGAAGAAGTGTCCTGATGGTCCTCTGGGCTTTTCCTTTGCCCTCTGGGTAACATCTATCAGCCAAACTGGATACAGAATGTCCCAAATAAAAACAAACATGAGGGATCAGGATGATAACGATGCAAAAAGTGCTTCCCTGAAAAGTTTTAAGCAGCAAATGAGGGTGAATGCTGGAACTATAATTTAGCTCATGGCAAAGGGGACTTGCCTGTGACAGCAGAGCAGGTCTGGCTCCATCGATGAAGAGGAATCTGCTGATGCTCTCAGGCGTTAAATGGGGCTGAGCTGTTCTGAGATGTCCTAGAAGAAAGCAATCATGTACACACAATCTGTCACAAGGCAGCAGGTCACTTCTGATTGGGCTGTTTACCATCTTGAAGAACCTAGCGATTTCCAAGACATGCAGTTTAAATCTCCATTTGACCCTGAAATGTCAGACTGTCTGAGTCCATAGCTGGTGTTGGTGGTGGCTACTTCTCAAGGAAAAGGAATGTTGTTTTTTAGACCTCGCTGTAACAAATATGAACCAAGATTTACTCATATCATGTGGTGTATGTTAAAATTCTGCTGGTGAGGTCATGTTAACATGCTAGTGATGCTCAGTGAAGTGTCTGTCTTGCCTAGTGGAGTTGGTGTTTAAACCCTGCTCTGCAGAGGACTGCAGATACCACTGGCAGCCAAATACATACGAAGAAGACTGTTTCCTGGAAAACAACAAGAATCTTGATGCAGGACAGGTGCCACACTTGTGATTTCAAGATTCCCTAAGGTTATGTCTACACTGGTGTGTGGTATGGGCTGGATGTGTCCGGCTTTGGCCAAGAAGTTTTCTGGGTTCACTTGTGTAAGATCAACCATTAAAATCGCAACCCTGACTACTGGAAGATAAAGGTTAGTGGTCTGACTTGTCTCTGTGTCTTCCCAGGACAGAGTATTTGGTGTGTCAGCAGCCAGAAGTCAGGAATAAGGAAGCAGAGGATGGCTGGCAAAGGTTTTCTCTTCTTGAGGCCCCGCATCCTCAAGGAGAAGAAGGAGGAATAGGGTTTATGTCTTTACCTGGGAACTCTGCAGAGCTGCCAGAGTTGCATGAGGTGTGTTTGTGTGGGCATATGTGTGTGTGTGTACGCGTGTGTGTCTGCAGTGCAGACAGTTCTTAGGTGCTGTCCTAATTTCAATTTAAATTTCAACTTAAATTTTCTTTACATCTCTCGTAAGTCTTTCACAGAATCACAGAATGGTCAGGGTTGGAAGGGACCTCTGGAGATCATCTATTCCAACCAGATGTAGAAGACATCCGAACATGTGTCCTGTGTGTGTTCCAAGGTTCTTCTCCAGTATCACAGTGAAAGTCTCACTAGGCAGCATCTGCCTCACTTATGAAATTCCTCCCCCTCTCAAGTAGAGCTGTTGCCCTGGAGCACACGTTCTAGGGAGAAAGAGTTCATTTACATCCTGTGTTTTTCCAGCACTTCTTGTTCCAGTCTGTGCTCCCTAGGGTCAAATCCTCCTTGGCATTGCAACACCTAGCAATTAGATAATGTTTCATGATGTAACCAAATCCCTGTTGGAGCAGAAGTTTTCAACCCCCATTTCAGGGACTAGGGGGTTATTGGCGGGATCTTCAAATTTCTGCTTTATTGTAGGAATTATGTACTATGAGGCCACAGAGGCCACTGGTTGGCATCCTCCCTGGAGAGATGAATTCTTGACTCCACCGCTGTTTGTCTGTTGAGACTGAGTGCTTACACCAGTCATACCTCCTCCTAGCAGCTGACCAGGTTTTAGTTTATGTACACTGTTTTGGGTTGAAAGAAAAGGACCATATGACTGAGAAAGGCATCCTTGACTATTTTGAGTGCTGTATTTCTTCAGTTACAACCAGTCCTCTGAGCAGCTCTCAGTTTGTGGACAGCACTGGGTTCAAGCGGTGAGATGAAAAACAACAGCTCACAGTGTGAGAAGCTGAGAAGGAGCTCTGAGGATATTAGTAGTGTTTCAGTGGTGGATTTAGGCACCTAAAAACCAGCAGGGCCATTGGCCATAGGAGCTAAATCTCAACCATTCTTCAGGGCTGCGTTCATCAGGACCATAACCAGCCATCCTGGCTTCGGAACTGCATCTTGGAGGTCAGCTTTCCTGGTCAGAACCACACACAGTGTCAAAAGTATTATTTTTTTTTTTTTTTTTTCCCCCGGTTAGGCAAGTTGCCCAGCCTGTGCCCTCATTTATCCGGTAATAACCTCGCAACATTAGCAAGTGTCTCCATGGGGATCTGAGGACATTTAGCACCTCTCAGAGGGGACTGAGATTTTGCCAGACCTGGCCCTAAAGCTGTATTTTTCTACCAGAAACGCTTTTTGCAAACAGTTTGTGGAAGCTGTCAGTAACCCTGATTGGGCTGAAGGTTGTTAGTGATCTGGTTTAACAGCTCCTTGTGGTTATTTTTTTTCCTCTGCCCCTTAATTGAAGTGGAAAACAGAAATTCCTGTCAGCATGTGTGCATCTGCTTCCGAAATCTGCCAGCAACATTACATGGCATTCATCATGTCTTGCAGACTGGAGGATCCCTGAAGCCTTTCCCAGAAGCTCTTTTTGGTGAAGGATGGTATAAGCGCTTCTGCAAGTCCCCTCCTTATGAAGACCTACAGGACACTGTGGTAGCAATTAGAAAAGAAATGGTGGGAAGAAAGATCTTCTGAGGTTGCAGCAGTATTTATAAGGGTATTTTTTCTCAGGCTCAAAATACATAATTTCTACAAACTCTGCAAAACAACTAATGTGAGGTCTGGTGACTATTGGATAGCTCTCAGGAGATGTCTGTCTCTGCCATGAACCTGCTGAATGGTCTTCAGTGACTCATTTTGCATCTCTGGGCCTCTGTTTCACCATCTATAAATTAAGGGTAATGGTAACGATTTCCTTTCCAGTGTTTTGAGAAGCATTTACAATACAGTTCAATACACAAGACCATTGGCAGCTGCTGTGATTCTCGCCCCTCTCCAAATGCGTAACTGCGTGTTTTCCATTTAGTGTGCCTGCACCAAAGGGTAGAAAACAGTATGGTCTGTGTAGCGCTTTTCAGAGGGGAAAGAAGGGGAAGAAAAAAGAAAACGAAAAAGAGAACTCCAAGAGATGATATTTGGAGTTGCCCAACTGTGTTTCTAATGCTGTGTCTCAGATGCTGGTCAGGTTCCAGAGGCAGAAGTTCCTTCCAACCCGATCTAGAAGGGAAAAAATCCACCGTCAATAAACACATTTGGGGTACTTTTCTCTTAATGAATTTGGAGAGAACCTCTTATTTATTTTTTTCAGGGAAGTTTTGAGGCAAGCCAGCTACAGGCTGCAGCTGGGGTCGAGTGTGTGCCTGCCAGATCTCTAAAGGAAAAGCTGTCTCTGGAAGCTTTGCGCAAGCTGGACGACCTATTCTGTACATGGTGGACTCAGCTACTATGTTCTCTGAGTTGAGAGCACAACATGGATCAAATGATGGGTGAGAGGTGGCACAAGAGGTTATGTGCTGAAGGAAGGGCCAGGCTCTGAGGCTGCAGAGATGAGTCACGCCACTTGTGCAGAAGATGACTTCTCTGTGAAGGCAACTGTAGTGCCCATTTTTGTGAACATGCTTGCCAAGTGCTGTGGATGCTATCCTGAAGAGTGAGAGAAGATGAAGCATGGAACGAGGACATGCAACGTGAGCTCGTCTCAGGAAGCTTGAACTGGGAAGTTGATGTGAGTGAGGCTTACACAGGAGGACTCTCATGCAAATATCAGATTTGGATTATCCCAGTTCACACCATCTTCGGGCTGCTCCAATTTATGGACTGTCACTGTGATCTAGAGGAGAATCATCCAAGGGAAACCTTTGAAAAACAGCATCATCAGAGACTTCCCTGGCATTGATTTTATTTGGGGGCTTAGACCTTGGCTGTGCTAAAGCCAAAGAGGGATTTTACTATTGACTTCAGAGTGGTTAGGCCACAGGGTCTCTCCTTCTTGAGGTAATTTCCAAGCTTGAACACAAAACAGAACAGTAATGCAAAGGAGCTGCTGTTTTCTATAATTGCCTTCATTGCTGACATTCTATTTTTCTTCAGTCAATCAACTCCTGCCTTAATTACACTTTAGAGAGCCTATGGACACCAGTATTTGCAGGGCTGATTCCCAGAAGCATTTACAAACCTGCCTTGTTTTTAAATGGACTGAATTGTGTTGCCTGTTAAAATAAATGCACTTGTCAAATCCCTTTCTTCAACAGCCTTGCCTTACACCTCGCCTTGACAGTGTAATAATGTCTATAAAAACAACCTAAAGGCCACTTTCCACCTACAGCCACTCCTCAGTCCTCAAATGAATGGCAAGAAGGGGGTGGGGGAGTGAGAAATAATAAGTCTGCACCCTGGAATAGTGTCACACGGCTCAGACCCTTTGGCATCACCCACAGACTAGTGAGACTAGGAGAACTCTATGCACTTGAGAAAACACCACAGGAAAAGAAGCTAAGAAGAACTGATGGAAATATTCTGTGCAGATTATTATGGGGAAGGGAGAAGTTGCGTGCTTTGTTGCTGATTTGAGGTTTGGGGCTCTGGGATGGATGGGCTGCTTGGCACCTGATGGATCCCCTGAGTGATGTCTTCTGTCTGGGAGTTGGATGTGTTTCTCTGGTCCAGCAGGTGTGGTTTAGTTTCTCAGTAGCTCAGGCAACACTAAGGTTTGAAACGTTGGGATGAGTAGAGAGGACCAGGCAGCTCCTGACATGTGAAAGAGCAGTTTGAAAATGGAGGTTGGACAGAGCTGGCAGTTCAGCCCAAGCATCTCAGCCTTTCTGCTCCTGCAGTGAGAAGTCCCTGGAAAGTCATGCCCATGCTCTCCAGTTGCTCTATCCATGGCAGCAGCAACCAGGTCACTACTGAGGGCTCACAGCTGATTTGCTGTTCTCCTGCTATCCTCTGCCACTTCAGCAATAGCTTTACTCTACGTGCCAGCAAAGCATAGGTACTACAGGGACTATGAGCTTGGCTTGTACTTGTAGATAGGCTTAAGGTGAAGACCCTCAATTTTCCTCCAAAACCGTATATATTCCTGTTCCCTGCAAAAGAAAACAAACCATCTAAGTGGCCTGTACTTCTGCAGAACAAGAAGGACTAATAACCAATAACTGGGGCAGAGCAAGATGGTTCTCTCTGCTTAATAATAGGCTGAAATGGCTTTAATTGGGCCAAAATGCATGCCAATTTGGCAGACAGCAGACATGCTCAAAGCACAGAACAAGTTATATACTAGCTTGAATTGACAATTAGACTCCTCTCCTCTCCTCTCCTCTCCTCACTGTTTGTTTGCATTAGCTCTGTAGGAGAGAAAGATAGGTGTCAAAATGTCTTAATGAAACATATCACAATGTTTGAGTCCCACTGTGACTTTGTCAATATATGTAGGGACCACATGCTTCAGTATGGGAGTCTCCCTGGTTCATGGAGGTATTTCCTATTGGTCTGTGGAGATCTATGATGGCATCATGGCTTCACAGCACTAGATGCCATACAAAACGAGAGGAGGGGGGATTGGTGTCTTCATGTGTAGGGAGGCTTAACACAGGAGGAAAGGGATGACACCTACAGATAGCAGAATGAAGGATTTACTTAACTTGCAGAGTCTTTGGGGAAATTTATGGCATAGTCATGCCATAAATGACATACCATAAAATGACATAAAATAAACTCACATGCCTTCATTGCAATCAACCGTTTTAAGTGCAAGACTCGAAACGGGGAAGTTGAGAGGGTGGAGAGCACATCATTAGCCCATAATAAAAGAGGGAGTATCATCTCATATATTAAAGCACTAACATGTGGGATTTTCGACTTTGAATGTTTTCCGGAGTCATCACTGCTACCGGACCTCAGAGGATGCCTCAGTTCACGGCACACATAACACAACGGTGAGGTTGTGCTACGCGTTCTTCTGTGCCTCATCCATGCAGTGCATGAGTTACTGCAGCCCCCCTTCTGCTCCCTCCCCCCTTTACCCCTGGCCTTGCAGGGGAGGTCAGACTGCAGCAGGATCTTCCCTATACAGGGTTCATGCTGAGGACAAACCTACTGGGGATCTCAGAAGCACGGGATGATCAGAGGAAGCCCTCAGCCCTGCAGTGGGTGTGGGTATTTCCCACATCCCTTGCTATCCCATCAAGAGAGAATAGGAGGGCCCACTTGCAGGGAGGGCTCTTTGCTGGATGGTCTGTGCACCAGGAGTATCCCATGCTCATCCTGCCTCTATGATGCTGCACGTTGGCCTTTTGGCTCCCCAAAAGCCTGATTTCAGCCTTGCTTCAGGGGCCTCTGGCGCTGAAGGGCCTCTCAGGAGGTTCAAGGCTGTGCTTTGGGGCAGGGTGACAACAGCAGTGACCAGCTGTCCTGTTGCCCTCTCCTTCAGTAAATTCCCAAGAGCTTTGTATAGTAGAACTGAGTCTTCACAACAACGATGGAGAAACTGAGGCACAAAGGGATGACATGAGTTGTCCAAGCTAATGTGACAAGTTGGTAGCAAAGACAAAAAAAAAGTCTGTTTTCTCCTGCATCCCAGTCAGATGGAGCTGAGCGCTTAAATCCCAAGTTATCGTTGGCTTCCTAAAGCAGTCGTAACATAAAAGAAGAAGGACAGAGATCTGGGGAGTCAACATGAATTATACTCCCCTGCCACAGGATCAGATTTACTCTGGGACCTCTCCAGCTATCAGCTTCTGGATTTGAAGCCTTCTTTTGTGCCCCTTCAAGAAAGAAGCTCGGAGGAGTGCCATTCGCACACCTCCTGGTGCAGCCAAAGAGTTAAATCACTTCCCATCACTGAGTGGGATACAGAAACAACTTTTCCTACTGCATCCGCAGCTGCCAACAGAACTCGGTGACAGCTTTATAAATCACACCTGAAGCAAATAAAAATGCTGTGTTCAAAATGAGCCCTTATCTCTTCTTGTTTGCATTTGGCTATTTTGTTTCTAAAGGTCACGGGTGGAAGCAGAAGGAGCCGTCACGGGGTGATGTATGTTGCCTTTGGCACTGGGTGACTAATTTGCTGTTAGGGCACAGTAACACGAAAGTGAATGGCAGAAGTTGGGGGGGGAGAAGAGAAGAGGTGAGAAAAGTTATGAAGCAAGCACATATGTTAAAGAAAAGTGAAAGGGAAAAAAAAAAACAAAACAAACCCAAAACCCAAATAGATCTGCATAGCCTCCAAAAAACATGAACCTCCATGCAGCTGTTGAGAAAAAATGGGAAGGACAGATGAAAAACAAGGATTTCAGCCAGCTCCGGTCTTATTTTTAGGTAAATGATGGAGGATCACTTTCTTTTGTGTCCAGGAGGGGAAGGTTTCCCTTTACCTGGTACTTCTCAGATACCATCTTAATCTGGTTTGGACACTTGCAGCACACCTTACCAGGGATCACTATAATAAAAATGCCATATTTACTTACATACTCACCAACCTTTAATGAGTTGGAAACGGGAGGGGAGCTATTGCAGAGCAGCAGCCGTTACACTTGCTAATAAGGTAATAAGAGAGTTCAGACCAGAGAATTTCCCTCAACGCCTGTGTAATGCCTCTAAAGTTCTGTCTTGGCTGGGTCATCACTTTCAGAAGGTTATTTGACCTTGTTTTCAAAGCATTGGATGATGCAAAACCCACTGCCCCTTGGGGAAATTGTTTTTGTGGTTAATGCCCCAGACTCTGCAAAATTGGAGATTTAGTTGAATCTAAATATGCTAGTTCTGTGTCATTGGGTCTTGTTATGTCTTCTCTTGACAAACTACAACATCTGCCTGTGTTTGGACAACAGCAACACGGAGCAAAATCTCAGCAACAAGACCATCTTAACTTGTCTGAAATGGGAACTATTATATTTACAGTTTTTAGCAGTGATTTGACTAAAAGGAGGTTTACTTCATTAAAAAGAGGTCTCTGGGAAAATCAGGGAAAATGGATTTTGTCCAGGTGCAAGCAAAGTGTTCCTCTCTGAGCCTGGTGTCCTACAAACACACACTCAGAGCACGTCCTTTGTCCTGAACTGCAAGAAATGCCTCATAAACAACAATTCATGGTTTTAGAGATATATGCCCTTGGGGGCAAGAATCCTTTTTCTTATTCAAAGAAAAAGCACAAACAAACAATTTGCTTAAGGTCCCCTAACGAGCCTTGGCACTGAAGCAGTCAAGTAAGCACAAGCAAGACCATTTTAATGTATGTCAAATTGGGCACCACAAACTTTAGTCACCTGAGAAAATTTAAGCCAATTCCTGTCCAGCTCAGGAGCTCAAAGCACTTTGAAAACACGAAGGAATTAAACCACATGTCCTGTCTGAGGTAGGTGAAGTATTTTTATCCCCATTTTATGGCTGGGTAAACTCAGGCAGCGAGAGGTTAAGTGACTTGTTCAGTGTCACAGTTGGTTGGGGAATGAAAGCAGTGAAGCAACAGGCAGAGTCTGACCTGGGGCACCTCTGTGTGTGTGTGTGAACATGTTTTTATGCACCCTTGCTCGAGAGTTTCTTCCCCTATAAAGCACGTAAGTCCATTTCACAGAGTGCTAGTTTAAAGTACGTGCCTTGAGCCTGTGCATGAAAGAATCAAGATGAGGTCAAACAGGAACACAAGGACAAGTTGGCACAATAGTAGCTGGATAAAAGGATTAAGGAGTCGGCTGGGTTGTAGAAACAGGAAACACTGTCTCTTTCTGAAGCGATTGGAATCAGTTCAAAGTGCCCTGCATGGGATGTAAAAGCCCCGGGCTTTGAGAGGAGTGGGCAGGCCCAGCGTACATGTTTAGATGTGACCTAGAAGAGCTAGAAGCAGGATAGATCAGTAGTTTGGGCTAAGACTCTCAAACTAAGGAGCCGAAATCCAGTTCCTTGCTTCTTTTGATGCCTTCTTGGGTGACTTGAGCAAGCAACTGACAACAGGAATCATCTGCTTTCTGTTAGGAGTCTCAAAGGGGCATGAATCAGCTGCCTACCCATGGCCAAAGGTCACTGGAGGTGCCAAAAAGCATGAGGCTTTGATAGGGGTGTGGTAGATACAACACAAGACTTACAGGGAAGCCAACCTTCTGGAGCAGTGCAAAATGGTAGTAGGAAATGGTAGTAGGTGCTTATTTAGGCACCTGAATTTTCCCTTTTACTGTATGAAGACCACACAGGTCAGTGTCTCCATGTGAACTAGAGTTGTCCATGTGTGTACGGCCAATGGCATTTGAAGTGTCCTGGCTCCCAGGTGCTGATCCACATGGTTATAGGTCCTTTGCCATTTCTGCCAGCTCCATGTCAGTGTTGACTGGTTTTTTTCCACCCTAGGTACCTCTATTTAGATTTAATTAAAATCTCTAATCAGTAAAGCCAATGTATCCCAAATAACAGTTTAGGTCACCCTACAAGTCACCCTACACACCTACATTTGGTCTATAATGACCTTTGACCAAATTTTCAACAACTATATGGGGAATATAACAACACAGATGGACGTACATCCAGCTGTCTAAATCTGCAAGCCAAACGACACTTAGAAAATTAGATGAGTTGAATCCTACATTTACACACTTCGGTGCTCTATTAGCGTTTCCAAACTTTGAAAAGGGCTTGTGGTATATACAGCAAAAAATAGAGGTGACTTGCAATCTCCATTCAGTGTCTGAGTAGTTGCAGGTGCTCTAGCAGTTGTTTTTTGAAGATGGATTATCTTAGACAACAGTTAACACAAGTCAGTGGAGCAAGATCATTGTCTGGGCTCACGAAGGGATTACAGAAGGGATGATCATTAGCCTGGACAGATAACCCGGTACTACTTCAGGAGGACATGGAAAGTCTAGTCTATCTATAATAATTTACTATTTAAGCCTCATACCATTTTGATATGTTGACCAAAATAAGTTGTTTTCATTAAAATATATTCAGTCAGTGGAACACAAGTTATTTAAATATCTCTTACACCAGAAAGGAAGCTACATCATTAAATGCTTTCAATCAGACAATGTAAGTAGAATGAAGACATCATAGTTCATTCATGCTGAATAGCCCCTTGTTAACATGTCAGGATAAGAAAGTCCCTGGTGAGGGTGCAGATTTACAAATGGGGCTGTAGAGATAGAGGCCCAAAGGTGATGTTGGTTCCCCTCCATCTCTTGTTCCTCCTGTTAACCTTTCTCCCTGTCAGCACCATGAGGCCAGAAATAGCTCTAGCATCACCCAAAGAGAGTGCAAAATGGGGTATGTGAGAAGAGACTGAAATTCCATTTTGGGGCTGTTGGGTCCAGGTTGTCTTTGGAGACAACCAGGATTCGTGCCTCGCTGGGCAGCTGGGATGTCCCTGATGTGTCTGGAGCTATGGCAAGGTGTGTGCCCACCTGCTGTGGCTTCAGAGAGGAGCAACACACCTCTTCTTACATGACAACATGCAGAAAATGTGCTTTGTATGTGCACTTACATGAATAAAGGGGAAAATTTGAAATATTTTGGGGGGTATTTTAGATATCAAACATTTATATTTTTTCTGTTAAATAATACTTTGACACCTAATTAAAAACAACAAGCTACCAGCTGGCTTGGGTACAGAATAAAATCACTTCCTTAATTTTCAGCCAAGGAATTATTTTTAGGGTAGTACTTTTTTTTTCAGCAAGAAAAAAAACCCAGCAACTCATTTTTAAGTCAACTTTAAATAGTATCCCACTCTTTATTGCACTTCCTTTTGCCTCATTCCCCCCCCTCCTCTGGTTCTCTAAGCTTTATTTTGCACTTGAAAAACATATGGATAGTGCACATAGGTACCATTTGACATAATATTATTGGTTTTCACTCCTCTCTTCTGCTTCATTGCTTTTTCAAAGCTATCATCTGCATGAACCCACAAATCCCAAACCTGACTTCAGCCATCATCCTCCCACAGGGATGTCAGTTTGCTGCTATGGAGACAGTGACATCAGGAGGATGTCTGACAGATGAAAAATTTCAGGTGATGAAAAACCAATGGGGATGGGACACACTTCTCTGAAAGACAGATTCTGTTTGATTTTCCATGCTTGTTCTGAACTGAACAGAGATTGTGCATTGTAGAAGAAATATCCCGTTTCAGATAGAGAGGGAATATTTGGGTTTGTGTGTTTTCTGTATGTCTGCCAACTCAGCCATAGGGCAAGATAATGTTTTTCTTAAACCAACAGTCCAGGAAGAGCAAGGGACAGCTTCAACAGGTGATTGACTGTGTACATGGAGAACAACGCTCACTGGAAATACCATCTCTCCTTGGCTGTAGAAGAATCACTGGGACTTGTTTCAGTTGTCAGAGTATGGGTAGCAGCAGCCAGTTGGGTTCCTTCAGGTGCCTCCGACATGTACAAGTCGCTGACAGACCTGACACAGGGACAATAGTAGACCTTCAGGAGCTGGTGACCGGACAGGTTGTCTGAGGACATCTCAAATGGCCCTACCTTTGAGCACTCAGGCCCCTGCTGACTCATCTAAGATCCCACAAAAGGACTGTGGCAGTAAGCCCTGGTCTCCACTCTGTTAGATGGTAAATAACATCTCTGATCAAAGCTTTGTGATTCCTGCCAACCTTGGAGGAGTACCTCTGAATCTTCCTCTTTGGCTGAGTCTATATCCTCACCCACAGGAAGATAGTTCAGAAAACCACGTGAAAGACGTCTCAAAGATCACAATCCATACCTCACCCAAGGGCAGCATCAAATGCAGAAGTTTTACCCTGGCAAGTATTTATGTAACTTGTATTTAAATCTCTGATAACAAAGGTTCCATGGCTTCTCCAAAGTGACATATCCTTCCACTGTGTTACAGGTGTCACTAGAAAGTTTTCCCAAAGACAACATTCGTATTGCCTCTCTCTTTGTGCTATTTAAACATATAGAGATGAACTTTTCCATCCTGGGCTTTCTTTGTAGTCAATCAAGGTAAACAGGCATTTCTAAAGTAAGGTTCACTGGACCCATTCTAAATGTCCTTGTCAGGATAACATACTCTATCCTTGACCTCACTGCTTTTGTGACTATCTTCAGGAGCACAAAGAAATCCTGTCCCAGTTATTTTATCATTTCCCTGGAGGAACTATTCTATATTTTTCCCACCCAGTGTGCATGACCTTTGCAGAAATTGCTTACATGTTTAAGACAGTCCTTTGTTTTCCCCTCCATCTTTTTACTTCCAGGATAAAGGATTTCCTTCCATCTTTTATCATGTCAGTTTTCCAAATCTCTGATCATTCTTGCTAAACCTGATTCCCAACTGATCTCAAAACTGTGTTAGAAACAAAAATAATGATAAAAATTACTCAAAAAAGTGGGTTCGAGAGACAGAAAGAAGATGTATAATCTAATAAAAAGACAATCTAATCATGAATTTTGTTGATTTGGCCTAAATCTTGCCTGTTGGGTTCTTCCATGTGGGCCACTTTCAGATAAGAAAGATTTTGCTTTCCTGGGAAACACATTTAACCCTTGACTTTTCCGCAGGGGCTGCCAAAGAGATGAGTAGTAGCTCTAAAAGAGCAGTAGTGTTTTGGACATGACAGACATCCATCTAGGAGGGACCACCAGCCTGTCTTTATGGAAGCCGGCAATCCCAGACACGTCCGGGAACCGTCCTTCTGAAGCTGTTGGCCTTTGCCACCTTGGAACCACTGACCCAGAAGAGTGGATGGGACTTAAAATCCATTTGCTAAATATTGGGTTTGTATTGTTTTTGCCTGATCCTCCCTGTTGGGATTCCTAATTGAATTACTTGCGCCGTGGGTAGCACCAAGGCAGTAATTACAGATCTTGCGTTCGGCTGTGCTTCTGCTGAGGCTGAGCAAATAGGATTAGAATTCTTCCTCCCAAATCGGCAGTGCAAATTAAATGTTTATTCTTTTTTAGGGAAAATGTCAGCTGTTTCAAATTACCTGCGAAAGATCTCTAATGATTGGGAATCCTGAAAGATAAAAGTCTGACTTCTGACTGAAAATGTTCTGTGGGTTTGGGTTTTTTTTCCCACCCTTTTTCTCTTTTTGGATTGAGATCAACCCATTAACTGAATCCATTATGCCATTCTTTTTCTTTTTCTTTTTTCTTCTTCTTCTTCTTTTTTTTTTTTTTTTTAATTTGTTAAAGTCAATAAGGTGCTTTAGTCAGAACTGATCATTTTACTTTTATAGCCTGTAAAATTCCAGGCTTAAAAGGATACTGTCAAGTCAAATTTAACTCCAAATTAAGTTTTGGGCTGGGAGTCAAGAGACATGAATTCTAATCCCAAAGACCTGCTGTGTGACCTGTTTCACCTCTTTGTACCTCGGTGCGCCTCTAGGTAAAATAAAGATACAATGCTCCTTTCTGCAATGACCTCTGTCTCCCATGATGGTCTCACACTTCCAGGCACCACAAGGGAGCTTTGGCCCTTTAAAGAAGGACATGGAAAGAAAGGTTATTTAGTAGTCAAAGAAACAGAATGCGAAGCCGCTTTTAGTGTTACGGGGCCAAAGTTGTCCCTATTGCAACTTTGCTGACGCCAAATGGTGCTGAACATAGTCCAATGTGTACACTCTGCTTCCTGAGGGACGTCAGTGGTGAAACGCAGCCAGTTAGAAAATGCAACCCAAAGAAAATCAATCTCTGTGCTCCACCTGCCCAGACAAGTTCACTCATATCCTTATCAGTGCTAGTCCCAGCTCTGACCTCACACAATTTTGGAAGTCACTGGTGAGGCTGTGGGAAGGACGCCAGCTTTCTGAACACTGCAATATTTGACCTCTTTTTCTGTACCATCCTGTGTCCTATCCTGCTCTCGAAGGTTATTCCAGAAGAGACACATGGAGAATATCGTATTGCATGGTGGTGAAAAAGCAGCTGGTATCTTCTAGAGCAACTCTTTGTGTTCAGGACTTTGTCAAGTCAAACACTTCTTCCCTTCTCCTCCCATAAATCATAGAATCATAGAATGGTTTGGGTTGGAAGGGACTTTAAAGATCACCTAGTTCCAAGCCCCCTGCCATGGGCAAGGATACCTCCCATCAGCCCAAGTTGCTCCAAGCCCCGTCCAACCTGGCCTTGAACACCTCCAGGAATGGGGCAGCCACAGTTTCTCTGGGCAACCTCGGCCAGGGGCTCACCACCCTCAGAGTAAAGAATTTCTTCCTAACATCTAATCTAAATTGCCCCTCTTTCAGTTTAAAACCATTACTCCTGGTCCTATTGCTATACTCCTTGATCAAGAGTCCCTCCCCAGCTTTCCTGTAGGCCCCCTTTAAGTACTGAAAGATGTAAAATGCAGCCTTTCTCCTGTTCTGTGAATCCCTCCATATGCAATGAGGCCTGTTGTTAAAATAAAGCAGTATCTGTGAGTGGTGTGTGGAACATGGCGCAAAAGAGAGTACACAGTCCTACCTGACATTGATCTCTAGATGCAGAGACTGTGGGAGTCAATATTACATCTCATATAAGCTTGACCACTGCCGGGCTTTGTCCCTTTAGGCTGACATGGCCATATATGAATTCCTGCTCACTTAAGCAACAGAAAAACCCACTTTGTAGTTACCTGTAGATTGAGGAAATTTTGCACAAACTAGTGTGAAGCTCACACTTGAATTTGGCTTTCCAAGACTCCCTTGCCTGGCCAGGGGTGGTGGATGGTATCCCTGGTGGAGGGATGTTAAAAGGAACAAGGCAGAAAGGGGTGTCTTACCCTCCCAAGCCAGGGCCACTCGGGTTATGGACCTTGCAGGATGCCTGATATATGCATGCACAAGCCCCAGTGATGGATGGTGACTGACTTACTCTTCTTACTCAAGCAGGTGGGTGCATTGGTGTGCATTAAAAACAGCATGTCCAGCAGGTCAAGGGAGGTCATCCTCCCCCTCTACTCTGCCCGGGTGAGGCCACATATGGAGTACTGTGTTCAGTTTTGGGCCCCCAAGTTCAAGAAGGACAGGGAACTACTGGAGAGGATCCAGCGGAGGGCTACAAAGACGATCAAGGGAATGAAGCACCTCTGTTATGAGGAAGAGCTGAGAGCCCTGGAGCTGTTCAGCCTGGAGAAGAGAAGACAGAGGGGATCTTATCTGTGCTTATAAATAGCTAATTGGTGGGTGCCAAGAGGATGGGGCCAGACTCTTTTCAGTGATGCACAGCGACAAGACAAGGGACAATGGGCACAAACTGGAACATAGGAAATTCCAGCTGAACATGGGGAAAAACTTCTCTGCTTTGAGGGTGGCAGAGCAGTGTCACAGGCTGCCCAGGGAGGTGGTGGAGTCTCCCACTCTGGAGACATTCCAAACCCGCCTGGACACGTTCCTGTCAACCTGTTGTAGGTGCCCCTGCTCTGGCAGGTGGGTTGGACGAGATGATCTCTGAAGGTTGCTTTTGACCCTGACCATTCTGTGATTCTGTGAAACTGACCATTGCTTTGCCCATCTGCAGAGAGGGGAAGATTTCAAATCCCCCCTTGCTGAAGCCATTAGTTCTACTCTGTTTCAGATGGAAAAAACAGACTGCTTGTTTTGGGGTAGAAGAGACAAATGTGACTATTGGGACCGGGGGAGGCAACTTTCTGATGGACAACCTGTTTTAGTGCATTCCTTTATGCGCCTTTTCAATGCAACCCATGATGATGTCTAACCCTCTGCAATGTTCTACCTACCCAAAACAACTGTGGACTGCCCAAAGGGGAAATCCACACAGGTTTTGTATCTAATCAGGGGTCCTGCTGAGCTGTGTTGCACCCCAACGCTCTGCAACCCCCTGACAGATATGGCTTGAGGCCAAGCAATGGCTTGAATGGCGGTGATTTTACAAGCCCTTCCTTGTGTGGCTATTTTCATGCCCCCTTCCTCACTCTGGGAAACACTAGGGGACAGCCATAAATTTGTGATACATCATCGCTTGCACTCTAGGCTGAATGCAATATTCCCTCAGCGAGGCTTCATTAAGAGGAAATTCATGCCTTAAACACCTTGCAGCCTGCATTTTTGACAAGTCATCACATTTTTGTGTGCCCTGCTTTATTTTAAAGCCCCTCCAGTAATGACATTCCTGAACAGGGGCTGCTTTGCAGCTTGCAAAGGGGGAGCCTTTGTCATCTGGGAGCAGTGGAGAAGGAAAAATGTGATGTAGAATATGTATTACAATGCCAGGGAACAACCTGTTGTGTAATTTTGTCTTCTTGGACACCCATACTGCTGTCCTTTTTTTGGCAGGCAGGTCAGGACAGAAAGAAACTCCATGTCTTGAATCAGTGAGGAAATTATCACACATGAGCAGGGCATGCTGAAACTTGTATAATAGCACGGAGTATTGCTTTATCTCTACAAGACCTAGTGGGGAAGCTTCTTCACACTTCGGAGCCCAAACTGGCATCTTTTTCATGAGTATTGCTTTATCTCTACAAGACCTACTGGGGAAGCTGTCTTCACACTTCGGAGCCCACCCCGAACTGGCATCTTTTTCACTGTAATGTTGTCATTGCCCAACCAGCTTTGCTCATAGGTACCAGAGGGGAATCCTTCCAGTCTTGCACTCTTCAGGATGACCTGGGAGAGCTTTCCAGGACTGTTATGCTATTATTATTTGGGTTTTTTGGGTTTTTTTTTTTTTTTTTTTGGCTATTTGCAACCATCTAGCTCTCAGCCCTTGGACCAGAGCAAAGTTGTGGAACAGAGTGATTAATAACTTTAACCAGGGACAGAAAACTGGCTCCAGGGGTTCTCCCCAGAAATAAACCAGCACAAATCAGGACAGAATGAGAGATCTTTTAAAAGAAATAGTTTTCTTTGTGAAATTAAGTAGACAGGGCAATACTTGGATAACAAAGGAGAAGTACCCAAATCCATGTGTAGACATCAGAACAGAATGATCTGGTTTTGTGGAGATCCTTGGGATATTCATGGACTGTTGGATTGATAAATGACAGATAAGGGATTTTGATTTTGGTTTTACCTCCATTAAAGTCTCGCACCAATAAAAAGAAAACAAACACAAGGCCTCCTAACCCCCAAATAGCCACTATCCCCTACCAATGCCTTTACCCAATACATAAGTAACACTCCAGGGAGAAGAGTCTATTTTGAAGACGTGAAGTTCCTACCACCTCTAAAAAGTGGAGAAATCTGTTGTGTCCTGAAGATTTAGATGATCTGTGGAGCCAGTTGTAAGGATATAAGATGACCATTTCCAACCGATACATTTAACCAATATATGTCTTACAGTGATAACCTAATGGGTTATGCGAGTGTAAGGTCAAACAGATTCACTTAAACTAGTTTCATAGTAACTTAAATTAATCCTGTTGATGCTGGACTGAAGAAAATCAAGATGTGCTCATAACTGATGATGTAGCTATGCTATGAGTTAAGAAGCGACAGCTGGAGAGCTGTGATGAACATCTGCAGACTGTCACCTCTTCTGTTGTAACTGCTAACATCAGAGATCA
>NW_009647422.1:2254856-2332256 GCF_000708025.1 Charadrius vociferus | reverse complement strand
CCTATCTAAATTTATTGAATAACAGGACAATTGTATGGTATGTTGGGAAGTCTGCCATGTCAGTGCTTAGGTGAACCAAGTTCAGGTGAATCTTCACCTCCAGTCCATCCTCTGTCCGATCTGAGCAAAAGCGGGCTATGAACCAGGGTAACGATGATGAACTCAGCACACAGAACATCACAAGTTGAGAAAAAAAAAATAAAATTCATTATAGTAAATTATCCCTAAGGAGCTCGTTACTACACAGAGCAGATTCACTGAGACCTGAGTTCACAGGCTGCGTGAGATTCGCACTGTGTAAGAGGCTTCCTGTCATTCAAGTTGAAATCAGCAAACGGTCTGAAGGTGAGATAAGACTGACATACGGCCCCAACCCAGTCTGAGCCTGGGAGCGCACAGAAATTAAAAGAACTAACAATGAAGCCTGTAAGACTTAAATAGGACTATAGGTGGCCTCAGTAACCTACTATCTATCTACTTTTTGCAAACTGTCTGCTTTACAAACACTGCAGGTTCCAGTCACAAACCAAGAAATTATTCCTCTTGCAACCAGTGCCAAGGATGGGCATTGCAGGACAGTCTCATTGCATCATTTCTAACTCTTTGGTTTGTACCACCAGTGAAGATCCTGCAACTGGGACCTTGTTAATGATGTGCGAGAAGGAATTAATTGTGTTCCCACAGAACAGAAAAGAGTGAGGCTGGTGTGCTCTCTGGGGTGACCATCTATCACAGGCCCCATGGCTGGTATGTCAAGTCAGCTGAGAAATGAGACTGAAACCCTTCAGATTTAGTGACTTCTTGTCACCAAAAAATGGTTTCAGTGCCCCACCTTCTCAGACCAGGACAGCTGTAACCACGCACACCTACAGCAGTGAGTTTCACCATTAGGAGGTGGAGCTCAAACACACAATCAAGACAATGTGGCTTAAAACTGTCATCTGTTACATGGTTGTGTAAGCATGCTCTTTGCCCATCGGAACAGCAAGGTCAAAGCTCACCTCTTTCCCACTATGAGATCGCTAAGCCAGAGCACACCATACATCTGAAGACTATACACATGGACAGGTACTATAGCTGAGCCATTTGCTGTGAACTCATTAGGCCACTGGACGTAATCACAGGTTCTCTCCCCCAGCAAAGTAAATAAATATCTTTCTATTCTTCGTGAATCTACATCTTCCCCATATAATATTACTGCTATTATTATTAGCATCATTGCTACTGTAAGCAGCCTACTATCTAAATTGTAAATTCCACCTTTCCCTGGTGGTTTGTCGTTCATTTGACTGTGAATATTGGACTGAAATTTTGCAGTTGTCCAATGCAGATATCACTCTGAATACATCTTGCCACAGAAATGGCCCTTTCTTTTTCTTCTGTGAGATGCAAGAGGAGAATTCACCCTGATTTTGCAGCTGGAGAAAGTTCAGCTAAAATTCAGCTAAATAAATTTTCCAAGAAGATTTTTCTTGAATATGTGGTCACCGAAATGCGACAATCTGGAAAAAAACCTGCTGATTTGAGGTGTAGGTAGTGCACTGCTGCTGCCTATGCAATCTCTGCAGTATCCTTTCTTTTTGGGCAATGGGATAAATCATGAAAAAAGTAAATAGTCTAGGTTTGAAGACTCAGGTTGGATATGGCCATAAAGAGAGGAAGGATTCGTGCATCTAACCTCACATCCTCAGACTTGGAAACCCCCGTGGAGCTGTCAGGCCCAGACTTTAAGGAGTATTTGAACATCAAGGTCTCCTGGAGGCCAGGGGGAGTTAGGAACTTAAGTTGCTTAAAAATTTTGGGTCTTGGTCTCACTTCTGTCATGTGACAATGCTTTACAAAGGCTAATGGTTTCAAGAAGACTATTTATTAATTATGAACTAAAAAAGACTGGCATTGATTAGGGAAAAATCAGTTAAGTCAGGAACAAGAATATCTCTTTTTATTGTAGTTTAAAAACATACACGTGCTTAAAAGGGGGAAAGAAAACTACTTGAAAATGCCAGCTTCAAACTAAATGAGATTACAGGACAACTTTCCCCAAAGGATCGACTGCAATGGTCAGACTCTGCACTGAAATGCATGGAAGAGGTCTCTGCAAAGCAGCTGGAGAGGAGCAGAAGGTGGCGAAGGCATAGGCTACAGTAGGTGACTTGTCTAAGGCTTTCAGGGAAGGACAGTAGACTCAAAGGCTGACTCCATACCTTTTGACTCCTCAAGCTGTGCCCAAGTTGATAACATACTTCCCTTTCAACCTTGTTTCACTTTTGCCTGAAGACCTGTTTGGGGGTAAATATCTGAAAGCTCCTTGAAATAGTTTATCTTCCCTTTGAAGACATTTTAATGTTTGCTTTCCTTCCACTCCATGGATTTCTTCATTTTCTGTCCCTTCTCTTCGCCTTCAGTCAAGAGGATGGAATAAATTAGCAAGCAGCATGTGAAGCTCTGCTCTTGTTAGTTACACCTAAATACTACTAAGCCTATTAAGTTTATTCCTGGAACTGTCCTGTGCTACCGCCCCCAATAAATTTTCTGTTCAGTAGATTTCATTTCCTTTGTTCTTACTTAATTTACTTGCAGCCAGGGGCTCCAGCAACTGAGCCATTAGCTGGCTGCTAATTAGCTGGCACTAACAGCCTCTCGTTATTCGGAAGGCTTGGAGAATGTTTACTCAGAGTCACATGGTGGGACAGCCTTTTAATAACAGCCATCCCGTCTAATTCTGCCTTTTCCCTGGCTCCTCATATGGGTATCCAAGCTGAGTCCACTGGCACTACCTGGGGGTATTTTTATACAAGATGGAAAATGAGAGGAAGTTTTGTGACACTCTTTTCTCTGGAGGTTGTTGCTCCTCCGGTGCTTCCACGAAGGGTCAGGGACGATGTGAGATGTGACTGTATCACCTGTCCCTGCAGAAGGAGAGGAAATACAATTGCCTCCCTCCTGCCTGCCCCTGCTTGTAGCAGGAGGTCCGTGATGCCCTCCATGCTGAGCATAAAACTCATCCTGTTGTCTGCCACCATATGCTTCTCACCCAGGTCCTTGATTTGGGTATTCACATCGTGGTGCTACTCTCTTCTGCTCTGGGACGTTAACTGTAATTGCCTGGCAGATGGGAGTCCCAGCACTGGGGAGGATAACGCACCTCTGGCTGGCGGGCTTCCCAATCGCCTCCTCCCACCACCGTATGGGCCGAGGAGGGGGGGGTCCAGGCTGTCACCCCACCCCGTGGTGTGACAGATGTCATTCTCTCACACAATCTGGAGCATGAACCTTGGGTATCGGGCTTCCAGGGACCACAGAGGTTAGAACACGTGCCAGCAGGTTGCAAAGAGCTGCAAACCTCTGAGCATCTGTCCCACTTGCCAGTAGATCAGGTGGTGTTTTTCCTGGCAAGCTCAGAGGTCTGGTGATCCAGGGAACCCAGTAACCCTCCTCACACCCTCCCCCAAACCCCAAAGATACAACTTTTGGCACTTGCCGGTCACCAGGTGCCTCTCTTCCCTTGGTGGCAAAACAGGAAATGAGTCAAGCAGGGAAACACACACTCACATGAGGAATTGCCCTCGTAAGGCTTGAGAAGAGACAGCCTCGGAAGCGTTTGCTATTCCTGGGCAAGAAGGATGCATTTGGACAACATTCCCTGAGGTGACATGGCTGTGGGCTGTCAGCAAAGGGTGGGGACAGGTGGAAAAAGCTGGTGTCTTCTGACACCTCGTTTACTCAAACCCTTCTGGCTTATGATGATTCCTCTGAATCCATTTTTCAATCATCTGGAATGAATGTCCATTGCCTGGGGTGCTCAGAGACCTGAAAGAGGGTGCCAGAGTTGCAGCTTTTCAATGAAAACACTGACACCTTCTCTGCGAGGTGCCAGGATCCTTCTGGGGGACACCAGACTCTCTCTGAGGAGGAGCAACGCAGCATTTTTTAAGGTCAGCTCTTCAGTGCATCACACAGAGGGAGGCAACACTTCTGGGTTCTGGCTGGCACCACACCAGCGTGCCCCTTGCACCATGACTTGGCTCTCCTGCACATCTTTCCCCGTCTGCTGCCAATCTCTGGAAAGGCAAGCTGCCCGCAGATGGAGGAATGACATCTACTCCAACATCACCTTGGGCCTGCCATGAAACTTAGTTCACAATCAGTCAGCCTCGTAAATCCCACACCTTTGAGCCGAGAGACTTCTACAGCCTCCAGAAGGGAAGAAGCAGCACATGGTCCATGCCTGAGCAAGGCCCTGAGCTATGGCTGTTTGATGGTTGTGCCAGTAACGAGAACAGAAAACCACACTGGTGTGTGGTTTTGAACATGCCCTGCCTCTTCCACCTTCATGTCCCTTTCCTCGCAGAGAAGTTAAAGCATTTTGCCGTGTTCCTGGCTCTGCCCCAGCCTCCCCGCAGGATCCAAATCAAAGTGGGAGGCTGCTCGCTGTGCCTATTTATCATTTCACTGACAGCCGCACCCCCCAGCTCCCAAGAAAGGAGGAAAAGGCAAAGCGTGGCTGTGCTTCCTGTGATACGGCTTTTATCATCTCCCCATGACCTTGATCGGGAAGGCATAGGAAAGGAGGGGGAGTACAGTGGCAGGAGAAAGACATAAGGTTTGCTGCCTGGCAGAGCCTGCACTGTTGCATCCACTGCAGGAGCAGGTGAGGAGGAATCAGCCTGGGACCTCCTGCGGTGGGCAGCAGCCCCCAGAGCCTCCTTGCACTGCTTAAGGCAACAGTGAGGGGGCTACTGACCAAAAATCACCCTTTGCTGACTTGCACAGAGGACGTATCTGAGCATCACCGGCTCCCGGTGAGCGTGGCAAGAGCAGAGCAGCCCAACAGGAGGGCACCGTGCCCAGCCGGGATTGCGGTAAAGCCCAGGAGGGGTCACTTTGGCATTATACACTCCTGTCCATCAAAGATACCTGCTACTCCCTGTCACGTAGGCAGGTTCTGTTCCAAATCCTCTTCCTCCTTTATTGTGACATTTCATCCATAAGTTTTGATGGGTTTGGCTTTTTTTTTTTTTTTTTTCCCCCAGGGGAAGGGGCCCTTCCCCCCCCCCCCCCCTTTCTTGCAGAATAACAAGCTTGTTTAGTTGTAGCCAGACTGGATTCTTTCTTCAAACATCATTTGTGACTGAGATTTAACTATTAGAAAAAGCATAAGAGTTGGTGTCAACATGTGTATGTACACTTATATGTTTGTTGATACATATTTATATATTATATGTATACATACTTACATATGTGTGTGCATATATATGTACTGTTATATATGCATACCCATTTCCCACAGAATGTTCTATATTTGCAGTTATATTGAATATATATCTAATTATGTATGTATATATAAGCTTGAATGTGTGTGTGTGTGTAAATAAAAGAACACATGTAAAGAGAAAGAAGGGGGAATATATGACAATAATGGAATGGCATCATATCCCATTAAATAACTCATGGTCCCTGTTTCTCTCACGTCCTCCGACTCCCTCTATATTAACAAGGCAATCACGGCCCAGATCTGGATCTGGCTCCCTGGCATAATTTTATTTTATTTATTTTTATTTTATTTTTATCTGGGGCCAGCAAACACTTCCCCATACAGGACCCAGCCCCAGCAAGGGCTGTTTCTGCTATGGACACAACTGCCTTTTTTGTAGGGCAAGGAAGAGAGGTCGGCTCTGCAGATGTGAACCGTTGAAGTCCAGTTGATCCTGTACCCACTGGGAGGAGATGGCAATCCTGGTTACTAGTCCCCTTCCTGAGAATTTAAGTTAGTGACCTGAGCACTTCAAGAGACAGGAGCATGGTAACTATAAGTTGGCATGTAGTCAAGCATTAGTATGTGATAAAGATGTCCAATAACTTATATTCATCTTCAGTATAGCATCTGGGATGCTCAGGAGAGGACTATGTATCTCTTCTTCAAGACATACCATAATAAACTATCTAAACCACACAAGCTAGGATCTTTCCTGAGGGTTATATTTCAATCCGAGCCTGAAAAGGACAGACAACTTTCTACAAAAGAAGACCTGCTTTAGGCCAGATTCCCAAGTCCATACTCAGAGAAAACAAGCAACCTGATTTCCATCGGAGCTGAAATCAACACAAGCTGCTAGGCTGTTTCTGCACCGGTGCTAAACCTTGGTTGTTATTCCATTGCCTAAATGTGGATGTAGGACATCACACTTAAGAGATATTTTTGTTTTTTATTTTTTTAACAGGTGGCAAGAAAGACTAAAATAAACAAATAAAAAAAACAACAGCAAAGTGTTGCTTTAGCATTGGTCTCTCAAACATTTCAGAGTGTGCTAGGGCTGGTGACGTGATGGGAGATGACTGCAGTGTGTTGGGACATGAGAAGGGAGAGAGACTAAGAGTAAAGGCTGGGAAAGGTGTGAGGCAGCTGCTGCTTGGTATTCTCTGTGACTCCGTGAACCCAGCCTGGATGACTGACAGTTCATAGCCATGCATGAACATGGCCACCTGAATCTGGCTGTGGAGAAGCACAAGGGGATGATCTCTGCTAAATATGCTGAACTGGACTGGTATTTCAGGGTGACTCATGCAGCCCAGTCTTAGAGCACTGATCTGCACTCAGAAAGCACTACTGCTGATGGACTGCAGAGTTAACTGTTCCATGGTCCGTTGTTCCTTTCTGGTGAAATGGAGTTAATGATAACTCTTGTGCTGGAAAAGCATGAGGAAGGTGGAGACAACTCCTCTTAGGAGGAGTCGGCGTGAGCGGGAAACTTCGCCCTGAACTACAGGCAGGGCAGGGTTTCCAGTTTGTAACTGATAGACTGGAGTCCAGATGAGGATGTTTATCCAAGAATTAGCATTTGTAAATCTCCTCAACCCCTGTTTATCTGCCCTTTTTACTCAATACCGTGCGTTCCTTCCCGCTTGTCTAACAGTCCAATTGCTGAAGCCTGGAGATTGCTGAGATCTGACAGATGAATCTCATACAGACATCTATGGCAGGAGTGGAAAGATCGCCAGTTCCAGCTGAATTTATACCATGCAGGTACACATTTAGCCAGATTCCCTGCTTTTGTCCAGTCGAGGAGGTGAAACAGTAGATGTAGATTTGAAAGGGAAATATTTTACTGGCATGAACTCCAAAACTTTAATAAAACATAACTGCTGTCCTACAGTACTCTGTGATTTGTGCTTTTTGTTTATTTGTGGGGTCTTTTTGTCACCATGTGGCAGCAAAGCAATCTCAGTCATCATTGCCTGGAAACATCTGCAGTGGGATTTACTTGAATTTTAAACATCTTAACGTGAGCCAATCACCCTGGGTTGCCATCATGACTAAAGGATGGAGGAATCTTCTCCCCTTCTTTAGGAGGAGGATGAGGACAGCAGGTCCTAGACTCTGCTGTTTCTATTTTCAATGAACTCTCAGGGATGTCTGCAATGAGGATGGTTGTATCTGCTGGCATGAATACCATCCACATAGTTGCTGATTTTTCCTGCAATTAGGATTTCAAATCCTGCAAGCAGTATCTGAAGTTGTCTAATAACTGCTCCAGGCAAGGTCCATAAAAATCCCTGAGGAATTAAAGTTGCTGGTTAACTATCCGAATAGAGAGGAAGGATACCTCTGGTTAAGTCCAACAGCGAGCAGGGAATGTATCATTAAGACATGAACTCCTCACCATGGGATGTTTTGGATACTCAAAGTTGACATGGGCTCAGGGGTGAACTGGATGAGCTCATAGAAGTAGCATCCACGGGCAGTTATTAAGCAGAAAGACAGCCCCTGTATTTCAGGAAGTACTTGAGCTGTAAATTCTTGGAGGTTAGGAGACTATTTGGAGAATTGTCACTACGTGCTTTTTCTATCCTTACGCTCTTTCCAAGGCATCTGCGTTTGGAAATGGTATTGGCCATTTATGGAAACAAGATGCTGGGATGGATGGGTCTGTGGTCCAAACCCATACAGCCATTCTTACGTCCCTGGCCACCAGCAGCAGATGGGCTTATGGAAAAGAAGGACAGGCTGCTGTTTTAATAAATAAGTCTGTGACAAATTCAGAGTTCATAAAGGGAGCGAGTTTAACATTAAGCAAGTTCAAAAGAACTGAGACGAGTACAAGGGGGAACTGTTAACTTGTGGGAGATTTTTGTTTGTTTTTTTCTCCAGTTATCAGCTTCACACATGAGTATTGCTTCCAAATGCTGGATATTTCCCAAAGCAAGAGGATCACACCTCTCCTTGGGAAGTGAGAATGGTGGGTGAGGAGTGTAAGAGCATATCTTGAATAATCCCAGTGTAATGGAAAATGATGAAGATAGGGCTTGGGGTATCTTCTGCTGCTTAAGGGAAGACTACAGGGTGAGCTCAGCCATCATTAGCCGTCAGACAGCCCACACACTACCTCCCTAAGGCTTCATCAATTCCTCTGCTGAAAGTCCCTTATCAACCCGTGAAGTTCATTTGCTGTGGGGTTTTCCTGACAGACTGTATGCTGTACATTCATAAAAATGTTGTTTAGACTTCTCAGCTAAGCAAGTTGGATGAAGGAATGTGTTTAAGATGGACCTCAAGGATTCCTAGATATGTTTCTCCGAGGCAGATGTTCAGCTGGTCACAAAATCGGTGCAGCTGCAGTGCAGTTATTCCCCTTGATGCAATGATACTTTGACTGAGAGACCAGGGAGCTCCTGCCCCTCTCTGCATGCTGGAGGATAAGGCAGAAGGAGTAGGTATTTTGTTACCCTATATAATCTTATTAATGACTTTACTGTTTGGGTATGAGAACATACAGAGGTGGGATGAACGTATCATTTATACACAGTTCCTAAACCTCATCCATCTTGTCACATTTATCCCCAAATGTTCTTCTTCCACATTTAAACCCAAACAAGGCAGATTTCACTTCTTCAAAAATTGGCTGTGGTACAGCAGTCACTTCTGTTTAAAATGAATTGCTTTACATCGTGCAAACAGCTTGTGTTACACAGTCCATACACCTCAAACTCTCAGTTCAGTACTCGGTTTGACTTTCCCATCTCCCTGCCCCGCAAAGCAAGCATACATCTCAGAAGCAGCTCAGTTTGTTCAGTAATGGAGCAATACAGCATTAACGATTTGGGTTAGTAATGACAAACATCACTCTTACCGGACAGAAAGAACTGAGCTGCTGTTTGTAATTACAGCCATGATCAAAGTGCACCAAAAGATATTTATATTCAACATACAATGTAGACACATTTGAAACAGACATCACATTCAATCAAGAAATAATCAATAGGTGGAGAGTTTGAGGTTCATATTTATTTTATCCAAAGAGAATAAATCTGATACTTTGTACCCTACCTATCTCTCTGCACTATGAAGTACAGCAAAGATGTCTAGCTCATATTTAGTTATCTCCATCATAGCACTTTGAACTTAGAAAGAACATATCCCAGCCTTGTACCCAGCCGTTAGTTACTTCTCATTCCCATACCATGCAGGAGCTGACTTTTTGCAATATAATCTAAGAAACAGTGAGAAAGATATTATTATTTCATATCCCTCTTTGAATCTTTTCACGATCTTCATGGGCATGGTGACCCAATGATTTAAGCTCTCCGTTAGCTGCATACTTCAATTGATAAGTGACTGAAATTTATACAAAATATAGTGGACGTCCAAATGAAAACCATTACTTTCTGGGGAAAATGACAAATACAGAAAGAGAAGCAAAACTGGGATCATTTCCCAGTCAAGATGTTGGTAAAGAATAAGCCTTTCTACATGCCTCAATTTTTATGACGCGTGCGTTGTGTGTGCTCATGTCTTTGCCAACTCAAATGAACAGAGCTAGGCGGCATTTAACGGTTTCTCAAAGCTGGATTTAAGTCATATTTTGTTAAACTCCTGTAACAAGTTTTGACCTTTCCAAGAATATCTTGGATGTCAGTCTATGGCTCATAATTTCAAGGTGACAACAAGAAAAGAAGCCAGATCCTATTCTTTACTGACTGATTCAATATAAGCTAGGAACAGTCTTCATTAGATGGTCACATACGTTTGGACCATGTTTATTCCACATACTAGAGGTTGAACTGACACACAAAACTAAACACCAATATCATTTTAGTAGAAGTTCATTCTGGATTCTGGCTGTCTGATTAAAGGAAAGGTTCTGTCCTCAATAGACTTATGTGCTTAGCAGGTCACAGAGGTAGTCCGATTGAGTATGTCGTGTCTGACCATATTGTGAATTCAAATCTTTTTCTTGGGCCCTGCCAAAATGCTGCCTTCAGATGACCCAAAAGTATATGAAGAGCCAGTCATTCAAGCAAGGGAACCAATGTTTTCTGACATGACTTGGAGACGTAAGGCTCCTTGGTTTATGATTGGCTAGAGATGATGGAGTATATTAGTGCCAGCAGCTTCCTGGATCACCTGCTTTTGGAAAGGACTTTATACTTGGATTGTCATTGACTTAATAGGATATTATTATTTGAGGAAAGACAGGAGGCAGGCTTGAGCTTTCTTTAGGAAATCATTTGTGTCAGCACCATTTAGACGCTGGTTCCAAAGCGTGGAAAAGTGCTGGGAGAAAAGCAGTCTCGGTGACCATGTGTAGGCCAGAGAAATTTATTTTATTAGGTAAGAAGATAGCCAAGCTCCCCAGGAGCTATCTCAAAGGCATTTCCTCCAATTGTTTAGCCCTTTGCTTTTAGCATCATGCATTCTCCCTTCCCCTCCTACCCGAGTGTTTGCTGGGAACCGTCCAAAGGCTGGAGGCATTTGTCATGGAAGTGTCACGTAAAAGGCAGCATGCCATGATATCCACTGCATGTCAACAGATCTGTCTTTCAAATACTCTGTAAACAGCTTGCCTTGGTGGCTTCCAGGTCAGTGAGGTATTTCTGTTGTTTTTCCAAGTATTCAGTATCTTGTCCATTTCCTTTTCCATGTCTTATGATGCTTCATAGTACTTTGACATTTATTAGCCACGTGAAGTACGTTTTGGAGGAATCGTTGAATCATTTCTGACCTCTTCTCCTTCCTCTGTGGGGTATATCCTGAACATCTACTGCTGTTCATTGTTGCCTGTAGTCATGCTAGACTCCTGCCCAGATTCCTCTCATTGATCAGCTCTGCTTATGATCAGAAGAGGACCACATCCTTATTTGGAAAACAATCTCAGCTGAGAATCAGGGCACTATAGGACATACGGTGAGAGACAGTCCATGCCCTGAAAAACTTTGTATTCAAACAGGCTAAGGATGTGTTTTCGCAGTTATTGAGAGAAGCTAACAAACAAATTGTCAAATGGTGTTATCCCACAGTTGAAAGATGGCCACAGTCATAGAAACAGACTTCACGTCTGCTCTTAGCCCTTCTCTCTGGTGGAGGTTTAGGCAGAGCCTGAGATGAACAGCATGGATGAAGATATCAGGTAGCAGCAAAGCAGGGCTTCCCCACCAGGGCAGAACAAGTCAGGAGCTCAGGCTGGGCTATGCTCTTGCTGAACTTAAACAGAGCTCCTGGACCAGTGAGCAGAGGGTGGAGGTCCCAGGTAAGGCTGGCTGGTCCAATTCAGGCCTGTTAGTGTACTCAGGGCCCTGACAGAGGTGGACATTTTAGATATGCAACATCTCCCACCATATATGACTTGTCATGCTGGAAAATGCTAGCGAAACTGAGATTAGAACCTAGATCTGCAGTTTATCATGAAATCTATCTCTAGATAGCATTATATCTGCTGAATGACTTCCACAGAGGTTCTTCGATTTCCATTTTAATACAAAAATTCAGTGGTCACTATGTTTATTTGTTGTCTTGAAAAATGACACCACTCTAATGGATATCATTAAATAAAAAATATCCTGGGAACAGAGTTTCCTCTACACCCAGTTAGATCTATTTAGAACTGCTAGGCACAAAGCCACCGGTGAAATCCTAGGAAAGACAGAGTACAATGTCGTATTGCCTACTCAGACTAAATCACAATTATTACTACATTTTTGCTTTCCAAGATATTATCCATTTTCAAGAAAAAATGTTGATAAATCAGACGTATTTTAATGCAATCTTAGTGTATTTAATTTCTCAGGAGGAAATAAAGGGGTAAAGTAGTTACAGGTTTTAAGTGCATGCAAATACCTGCCAAAAAAAAAAAAAAAAAAAAGACCAGACTCTGCATGTTTAAAAATGTATAAGTCATCATGGTCAGTACTGTTGGTGGAATAAGAGTGAAATTCACCTTTTCCTAACACAAATATCTAAATCAGGTCAGACGAATCACTATCTAAAATAACTCTCTTTTTTTCCCTTCAACCATATTAGGGGAAATTAAAGCCTGGGCTGGAGCATTGTTTAAGATAGAAGTTACATCCTATGTAACTATATTCCTGTATAAGAACAGAATACACTGATAATGATGCTTCATTAAATAGGTGCTATTTTTGACAGATATGTGTCCCATTAGCCCTATTCAGATTGTTACAAAAATTACACTGTTACTGAAATAGAAATCAATGAGCAAAGTTAGTGTTCTTTGTTAATCAAAGGCTTATACAAAGCAAAACCTTGCTGGGAGTTTGCCATCCTTTTCAGACTTTCCACATTCTTGACCTGGCAAGACAAGGTAAGTAACATGCTGAAAATGTCATAAGAGTAAAGTTCAACATACTATATCCTTTTAATACCTAAACTTCTGGATTTAGGTATTCATTGACAGCAGTCAAGAGACATCTATCGCACAATGCCCATTTTCATTAGGTGAACACCGACTTGTGTGTATTTACATCACTTCCACATTAACGTCACCATTTAGGTCACTGTGACCTTAAAAACCATCAAAATTCTCCTTGTCAAAACAGCCTTGGCTCAGAAATTACTTGGGAAGTTTTCCTCCTCACACAGTGCCAGAACATCCTCAGGACCCCATCTCGACACGTGCCAGACCAACAAATTAGCACATCTGATAGCTTTCCTGCCTTGTTACCCAATTAACGAAAAACAGATGCCTTCTCCTGTGTCAAATGCAAATTGTTTCCCACATCCCATTATGCCAACAAGCATCACTTCCAACCCACTGGGCTCCCAGGGGCCCAATTCCTTTTGTTTGTACTGATACAGTTGCCCAAAACCTTAAAGGGATTGAACAGAGAAGTTACTTACTTGGTAGTCTGGTCCTGAAGAAGATGGTGAGACTGACCCTGGCTGTCACAGTGAACAGTACCATGATGTCATAATGGCATTGTCTTCCTTATCAACCAGGGAGATTTGCTGTACCTCAGTTTCAGGGCACAAAAAAATCCCCAAGAAAAAACAAAATTAAAGGAAAACCCAGACCCCTTGGCTATGCTTCAGCACCTGACTCACATGTTAGGTTAGCTCTTCCCTTAACATCTGATTCCCATGAAGACTTTTTATCCAGTTCCTTTCAAAAAAAAAGACTTTAGGTTCTTTTTCCAGCTCTTTTTTTTTCCTTTTTTTTTTTCTTTTTCTTTCCTTTTTTCTTTTCAACAGAGAGCAGCAGTTTCTGTCCTAGTTAGTGTTCTTGAAAGTTTTCTATAAGAATTGTTTTAAACATTAAAAAATCGTTTAAAAATACAAATAGAATCATCGAATTGTCTAGGTTGGAAGGGACCTTTAAGATCATCAAGTCCAACCCTTAACCTAACACTGCCGAGTTATGAGCAAACCATGTCCCTCAGCACCACCTCTACCCATCTTTTAAATACCTCCAGGGAGGGTGACTCCACCACTTCCCTGGGCAGCCTGTTCCAATGTTTGGTAACCCTTTCAGTGAAGAAATTTTCCCTAATATCCATCCTAAACCTCCCCTGGCACAAATCGAGGCCATTTCCTCTTGTCCTATCACTTGTTACTTGGAAGAAGAGACCAACCCCCACCTCACTATACCCTCCTTTCAGGGAGCTGTAGAGAGCGATAAAGTCTCCCCTCAGCCTCCTTTTCTCCAGGCTGAACACCCCCAGGACCCTCAGCCGCTCCTCATAAGACTTGTCCTCCAGACCCCTCACCAGCTCCGTTGCCCTTCTCTGGACACACTCCAGCCCCTCAATGTCTTTCTTGTCGTGAGGGGCCCAAAACAGAACACTGCACTCGAGGTGGGGCCTCACCAGTGCCGAGGACAGGGGGATGATCACTGCCCCAGTCCTGCTGGCCACACTATTGCTGATACGGGTCAGGATGCTGTTGGCCTTCTTGGCCACCTGGGCACACTGCTGGCTCATATTCAGCCGGCTGTCCACCAACACTCCCAGGTCCTTTTCCACCAGGCAGGTTTCCAGCCATTCTTCCCCAAGCCTGTAGTGCTGTGTGGGGTTGTTGTGGTCCAAGGGCATGACCCGACACTTGGTCTGGTTGAACTTCACACCATTGGCCTTGACCCATTGATCCATCCTATCCAGATCCCTCTGTAAAGCCATCCTATCCTCATGGAGATTGACATTCCCACCCAACTTGGTGTCATCAGCAAACTTACTGACATCAGCAAACTTGCTGAGGGTGCACTTGATTGCCTCATCCACGTTGTTGATAAAGATGTTAAAAAGAACTGTCCCTAATACTGAACCCTGGGGAACACCACTTGTCACAGGTCACCAACTAGATTTAACTCTATTCACCACAGCTCTTTGGGTCCTCTATTTTACACCACCATGCAGAGTGCATTTTTTATACCGTCTTTTAGCTTGGTAAGTTCTCTTATTTCCAAAGACAATTTCTTAGATGGGGAGGAGAACTACATGCAACTGATCTCTGCTTCAGGCATCTGTGCCTCTTCAGAGAACCCAGAATTAAATCTTCATTTAAGTGATACATACATTAGACACACCTGGAATTTGGATGTATACTTAAAATGCCTTTATCCCAAACCTAATCATTTAAGACATTCTCTGCCATATCTTTAATAACTTGTATTTTAAATACCTCTTTAGGAAAACCTGATAATGACCCCATCTTTTCTTCTTCCAAACACTTTCCTTACACAACCTGCATGTAAAATGCTAAATTAATACTAGTCATGTTTAGGAAGTAGTTAGCAGGAGCCAGAAATTTCAATGAAGTGGAAAAGAAGTGACTATTTTCATGGCTTGTATGTATTCAAGACTGTGGATAAGCATTTTTAGTTAAAAGACACCTTTGGGATATATCAGTCTAAACAGAAAAAATAATAATATCAGGAGAGTCAGCAAAAAATAAAATGAAGGCAGACCAGCAATCTGGAAGACATTTCAAAGAATCACAGAAAAGGAGGACTGGAAAGAAACTCAAGAAGTCATCTAGTTTAAGGCTGGATTAAGCATTCCTGATGTGGGGTTTTTTTTAAGCTTTCTACAACTGCCAACAATAAATATGCTTCCCTTTCCTGCTGCCAATCAAGCTCAATTCTTCTCTTGCTTTATCACTTAGATAATGGGCCTCGTATCTCACCTGAGTTTTCAGACATGCCTTCCAAGCCTGTGACCTCTCCTGTCCTTACCAGAGAAATTTGTCCCCCTCCTTTCCATAGGAACAACTGCCATCGTTGCAGACTGTTGTCATGATTCTTCTTTTCTAGACTATTTCTTCCAGTCATGGTAACCAGACCATTAACTTGTTAGGAATACAGTGGACAGAGATAGATATAGTGCTCCTTATCAATGCTCAACAGTGTCTACTGAGGACTACTCAAGTTTGCTTGTGAGCTATATTCCCTTCTGCCACATATACATTATTTGTGCTGAGACCAAATAATATCTAAAATCAAAGGGTAACATATCCATAATAATCTGTTTGTAAAATTCTCTTTGGGCGCAAAGTGGGACTATTTGGATGAAGTTGCAGGGTATCTGCTAGATGAGTTAATAGAAATATCTGAGAATTAGATGTCTCGGTTTGAGCTAGACATCCATGGCTTGCTCTCTATAGTCACCCAAGAGGAACAAGAACTCAGAGTGATGTATATGACTTATTTTAGATGTCTGCTTTAGGATGATACTAATTGCCCTCCAGATTTTCTTTTAGAAACTCAGAAGCCCACCTCATGCATCTAAGAATTCATCATCTGATATACTTTCCTTTTGCCTTTTATCTTTTTGGTCTACAATTACCTGTTATTTTAGCAGAACATAGTCCTGATTTTGCTTGATACTGTGCCAAGAATGCTAATTAGTAGCAGCTAAGATTTGTAGCATAATTAATTTTGGAGATTGGTTCTAATTATGGTTCCAGTGTCCACTGGCTAAGAACCCTTCATTAGATCATGTTAATAACTCTGCTGTTGGCTTGAACTAATAGATTCACATAGCACTGTAAACTGCTATGTTAGGGCTCAAGCTGTGAGGCTTCTTCTGAGCTTGGATACGAGCCTTGGGTTTGGAGGGAGTTATCTGTGTTTCTCTACCAGAAACACCATCTTGTCTGGGATAATATGCAGAGATATCTTTCCCAACTTCAGGAATTTAGCAGACAAAGACACCTAAGTCAGTTCAAAGTTTGGCTTCTCTCATCCTTACACGTACTCTAACGTATGTCACTTAGCTCCCACTTAGCCTCCTATAGATCCTGCGTCCCCTCTGCCAGCTCTGTCTGGGTGCCACAAATACAATAGGGTATCTCAATTTTCAGTAGACCTTACATTTACAACATTCCACCAAATGTATCTTAAAATGCAAGCTGAATTATGGCCTGTCAAAAACATCAGTGTCTATGTATAACCTACACTTCTGTCTCCCAATACATCTGATGAAGATCTAATCAGTTGGTGGAGTTTAGAGGGTGATTTATCTTACCCTACAACAGACAGCCACTGGCTTGACTGTCTGTCTCTGTAGGCTCCATTACCGTGCAGGCTGGTTTCCCAAAAATCCTTTAACAAGGCTCTGGCTTTATCTTACCCAATATTAAACATCTCCAGTACAGGTGCCTGCCTATAAGTTAAGTACCCTCACCGCAAAACCGGTGTGCAGTACCTGTTGCCCTGGAAGATGCCATGTCATCCCATAGGATCATAGAATCATAGAATGGTTTACGTTGGAAGGGTCCTTAAAGACCATCTTGTTCCACATGGGCAGGGACACCTCCCACTAGACCAGGTTGCATGTTCCCTGCTGCACGGTGTAGGCTTTTGTAACCTATTACGTGAATTGTCTTTGTGCAAAATATCCCTGTGGTGGAATAGCACTGCTCTCTAAGAAAGTCTTTGGCTGGTAACGTTGAAAGATATTTGGGTTTTGTAATGGTGCTGAAAAGCTGCCAGAAGGATGATTTGAATGTGGAGAATTTTTTCTTTGGTTTTTGGTTCTTCTTTGTTTGCCTAAGGTGGTTGCTTTTGGAAATGTAGGTTTTTAGGAAAAAAAACCTGCCTGGACTTCAGTCACAAACAGGAAAACTGGAGTGGGGAAAGTGAGAAGTTGTTCACATGGATGTTAGAAATGCTGCCATCAGAGACCATTCCTGGGGAATTAAAAATGACCACAAGGCATGGGAACCAGTTCAGCTTGGGAAGCTAACACTCCCTTCAGAGCCTTTCAAACATGAAAACAGAGCCTGAAACCCAAGAATGCTCCAGAGTGTTGGTGGAAAACCTGTCTTGGGGAGCAGTAGGGCTGTGGGATGGTGCAATATGCCAAGACTCAGAAAGCCTGGTCTATGCTCCGTGGGGTGTGACCAGTCAGTAGCAGCCCAGGAGCCATGAACAGACGTGTGTCCTCTGGTTTCCCCTTCCGGAAGGTGAGGATTATATAATCATGCCTCATCTAAAAAACACAGAAATTGCAGCGAGCTTCTGCGATTAAACTCCATGGCTTTAAATTCCTCTGCCCCATCCTGAGAACCTCTTGCAGGTTTGACCCACACTACACATCCCTGAAGGCAAAAACAGTTTTGTCACCAAACTGATGCCGCTCTTCATGGTACCAACACAAAAGCTTCAGGGTAGTCAAAGAGATATTGATATAACTGTTCTTATCCCAGGGAGAAAGTGAGGGAGAAAGTGAGGGAGAAAGAGGTCTGCCATGGAGCATGCATGGAGTGCACAAAGGCCATGCTACGCACAACTGGGCTCTACTGCATATATCTGCAGGCCAATTCCAAGACTTGTCGCCCAGGTTTTAAGCTGTATGCTGGAAATAGCTGGTTGGCACGGCTAAGGTCATACCTAAATGTGGGTATCTGTGGCAGCAGAAAAGACATTGGATTAGGCTGGCTGCTGGGAACTCTTTAGGACCTTACCTACAAGGTTTGCTTTCTACTTCAGCGTAGCCCACAGCATTTCCATGCCACTGGTGTCTCTATTTGTTTTGCTTGTTGGATTCATAAGTGCCTTGGAAGAAGGGAGGGAGAAAAGGTTCGTCTCAGTGTACAAGAGTACAGTGCCTTTCTCATGACTGAAAGAATTAAGGTTTAATCTTGACTCATGCTCCAGTGTAATGGAGATAAATTGGTGGGATGCAGGGGTTTTTTTTCAGAAGAATGCCTGAAGTTTGCAAATCTGCCTGACCTCCTGCAGGTAATGAAGACAGCTAAGAGGAAAGCTGAGGCTCCTGATCCTCTTTTCCTCTGCTCTTTGAGCCTACAGCAAGCTGATGAGCAAAGCAGAAATGAAAATGATAAATGATCAGGTGCCGGTGCGTGGTGAGGCCTGAACTGTGAAGGAAGACCACATCAGGCTCCGTCGCCCGGAAAGGCATTTATCTTCTGCTTGCTTCTCCAGCCTGCTCTTGCTGCAGTTGAAAGCCGAAGATGATGAATATGCAGGAGGACAAACTGTCGTGCTAAACAGATTCCCGCAGCGCGTGACAGGATTCCGCCTGCGAGGAGAACAGAGGGCTGAATCAGTGGCAAGAGATAAACTTGTCAACTTTGCTGCTGATGTGCAAGAAGGTCACCTCACCCAAGGGAAGTTTAAACAAACAAGTGGTGCCCAGGGCTACAGCAAGATCAACAGTTACTCATAGACTGTTCTTCCAAAAAGAACATTGTAAAAGCAGGTTCAGCTAAGCCAGAGCCACCAGAGAGCACAAACTAAGAGTTCCCTTCAAATGTGTGAAGTCTCACAGGTTTGTGTAAGAGTCCCCATAATTGTCTTCGCCACCTCCTGCAATTAAAGGGCAGCCACCCTTCTGGTGAAAGCGCTGATGCACCAGGTGACCTCTAACCTTGACCCACAGACTGACCACATCCAGGACACCTACTTGGGAAGCTGGGTAAGAGTGAGAGCACTATGCTGTAATAATAAGTGGGAAGAGCTCCTTGGGAACCTCCTGCTCAGGAAAGCTCTGTGACTGGAAACTCACCAGCCCCCTAAGTGTGCTGCTACTCCATTGGATGAGCTGGCGTGGGCTCTCCTCCATCACATCAGCCAAAATGCAAGTCATCTGGTGTTTCTCCATACCCTGGGAAAAGATAGGGGTGTGTCTGGTGAGTCTCCTGTGGTCAACCCAGCACAGAAGTAGAGGGAGACAGGCAGTCTGGAGCAGCGTCACTGAGCAATGAGCTGTAAGGAAAGCCTACTAAGTCCTGTCAGGTAAGGCTAGGACAGTTGACATGGATGGTAAAGGGATATGAACTCACCCTGGAATTGGGAAAAAAACATTCTAACAAACTCATCAGTTAATGAAACTTTTTTTCCCTTTTTTTTTTTTTTTAAAGCACCTGGGAATGCTGAATCTCAACGTTGTGTATTTGAAAACTACATCTAAACACATCAACTTAACCATGACTGAGAATGTCCCTTGGTACAAAAACATGTCCTTGGTAGGCTGTGGGGCGTCAGAGTGACTCAGGGACCATTTGTAGGAGCTAGTTGGCATGTGCCTGCTCTGTTTTGGGAGACAAGTTGTTCCATGCAAAAGTGGTTTCTGGGCCACAAAGTGGTCACACACAATTGCCCACTTCTGTGGTAGAGGGAAGTTCTCAGAGCTCTTAGCTCACTGTGAGTACAGTGTAAGAGGCCTTCAGCATGTCAGAGAAGCAGGAGATAAAAGCTGTAAGAAGGCTCCAGACACTGTTTCCCATGTTGCACAAGAAGAGAGGAAAATAGGACCCAGATAAAACTAGGAAGCGGGACCAGAGATAAAATTGGATTTAAAGGTAGCTACTAAGGGTTTACTCTTGGAACGGAAGGATGCATCAAGCTGGGACGTGTTGGTATCTGTGCTGGCTTTAGCAGTATTCACACTTCCATTCAGGACATGGGTGGTGGAAGATGGAAGGGTATTATTATATTCACGGATGACACAAAGCTGCTCTGGACTGCAAGGTATGTTCCAAAACAGGATTAAAATTCAGATGACCTTGGTACATTGGAGAATGACTTGTGAGGAGAAAAAAAAGAAAAAAACACAACCAAAAAAAGACCCAGTGGGCTGTAATTCAGGTGGAACTCTTTTTTTTTTTTTTCCCCTTTTTAATTCTATTTGAAGCAAACGGAAACACTCACTTCATTGCAAAATGCAGAAATTTAAAGGCAGGTGCCAAGTTCAAAACAAAAGAAGGAGGTGGTTTGTCATACATAGGTATGAATATGGGTTCACTGTATGGGTAATGAAAGTGTGGAACTCTCTGACACTGGGTGTTTTAGACACAGAAAGTTTTCACAAGTTCATGGGGAAGCTAAACAAATCAGTGGCAGAAAAAAACATTAAAAGGTACAAAATGCACAGAAATCATGTCCAGCTTAGAAAGTCCCAAAGGTAGAAATTGTTATAGACTGTGAGAGTATTTGGTGGAAGCATTGCCATACGCTCACTGCATTCTTACACTCATTTGGTATTTGCAACTTTATGAAATAGGATATTGCGTTAGGTGGATGTTTGGTCTGACCCATTTGGCTGTTTTTATGTCTTAAACGCCCAACAGGCTCTTGGTCTTGGAGCAAGATCTTCAGCTTGTCAGTTAATTTAGTCCAGCTCACCTGCAGCCCACAGCACCCAGCAGGAGACACGTCCATTCATAAGCTGACAAGTTTCGAACAGGAATTTTTTTAGCAGCTGTTAACTCAAATAGTAGGAGCAGCTCAGGCAGATGATTTTAGCAATGAATGGACACAATTCAGTTCATCAGCATCTGTTTCTCCCTCTTCATCTCCAATCCAGGACATTTGACCAGGGGGTTGGATACAGCCCTTACTCGGGTGTATTAGGAACAGAGAATTGTATGTTCTTCCACATTAAGCTGTGGGGAAATAGCTCATAACCCACCCACAATGGATGTTGCCATCTTACACTTCAAGTTCTTTTCAAGAGAAGGGCAACCAAATATTGAGGAAAAACAAAACTGATAGCAGTGCTCTGAAAAATCCTCTCATCATTGTCCAACTGAGGTTTCTGGCCTTATAGAGAGAGGACAAAACACATTGGTCATAGGTCCTTTTGCTACTCTAAATCCTGCAAGTTAATGCAGTAAACCAAGAACCAGACAACAATTTCTTTCTATTGTCTCTGCTGCAAGGATGGGCAGGACTACGCAGACATCATAAACTAGCACAGGAAGATTAATGAGATGAGATAAATACAGATTGTGCCCTCTTGGGATGGAAATTATATTCTCCTTCTCCATGGCTACAGCACCCAGCAAAGAGCTCTCCTTCCCCAGATGAAGTCAAATGGCCTGCCCAAAGTCGCATGGTTGCAGCACCGAAAGTGGCACCTGGATCTCCTGGAGAGGTTGTGTTGTGTGGCTACAGATCTGTAAGTAAAAATTTTCCCTTGTCCCATTCCCTCCACTTTTCTCATGCTCTTTTTCCTCACTCTGTCCCTTCTGTCCTTTCCTTCCCTCTTCCGAAGATGAGCACCATCTCAACAGGAAGTACTTTAGGAAGTCAAAATGAAAGGTAAGCAAACTTGCTTAGACACACTTGCTCAGAAAGCAGAGGCTTCCCTGGCCTTTCAGTAAGCCTTCCACTTTCAGGATTAGCTTTGGCAGTTGCAATGTTTTTGTTCTTCATAAATCAGGCAGAGAGCTATAGGAGATGTAGGTTGGCCATGTGTCCCCAGCCATCAGCTGAACGCAGTAAGCACCACTGGGGACACAAATACTGACCTTCAGATGCCATTGATAGCTATTCAGGGAGCAAAAGAGCAAGAAAGGAGATGTAGCAGGAGAAAAAACATTTTCTTATCTCTTCTTCTGGGCTGCGTAACACTGCATGGGAGCTGAAATCAATAGCTCACCACCAGTTCACGTCAGAGGGGGATCTGACCATATCAAACACGTCTTGCCTATTATGTCTGGCCTGAGGCTCTGATGGAGACCTTGCAGTTGCTCCAGGAGAGTGGGAAAGAAACTTTGTACCCTCCTACCCTTAGAGGCAGGCTGAGTTTTTCGGTGGTGTTAATCCCAGCTGGCAATGAATCTGTCAGTAGCACATAACTTACCGGTGGTGTAAAATAGCGACAGTGTGAGCCAGGAGCGCTGAGAGGAGCTGGGTGTCAGCCCCTCTGGGTTTGCTTTTCTTTCTCCCCTTGCCTTTTAGGTCGTTGGTTCTGGGGACGATGTGTTCATGTGTCTTAGCACACTGGGACATCTTTGTAATAAGGTCTGTAATAAATAATAATGCCAGGGCAAGAGTTAGTATGTAAGGTCTTTAATAATGGGATTCCACTAAGGCCTCTGGAATGAATCAGAGATTAATTGAGCTTTCGGTATCTAAAAGACAAGCTTCCTCATGATGTGAGTTGGCCCCGATGTTCTGCATCTCCTACCTCTTTTTGTCAGGTATAACTATTAAACAGCTACCGTATTGCTCCCTGGACTTGGCTGTATTTGAAGTGGTTAAAGGGAACATTTGCATTTTCTGCTAAATATTCTGAGGATGAAAGATTATGACTAAATGCCATAATTATAAGTAATAAATATTACTTGGAATAACTGTGATACTATGCTTATTTTAAATGGGAGAAGGAGGAGAACCCCCCAAAACAGGCTTTCTGTGTCGTAGTTTGTGAGCAACCAGAAAGCAAAGCACAATCTCGAGTTTCAGAGCTGGAGGCCAGGACCCAGGCATGATGCTGTTTGCCCAGCAGAAGGAGCTCTAGACTATCAGAAGGGCATCTGCCGCTCCAACAATACTGAATGAGCTACTCCACCGGACACTGGCATTTCAGCTTTCTGCTCCCTGCCCAGAGCCGGAGCAGCTTTCAGACCCATTGGGTTGCTGTTATCAAAGAGGACATGTGTACTTGTGGAAAACATAGGTCGCTTTCTCAGGTGCTCAGGTCATCGTATTGCGTCAGATGTGAAATGAAAGAGAGAAGGTTACCTAAAAATAAAGGAGAAATAGCGGATTCAAGGCCAGGCTGGACAGGGATTTGAGCAACCTGGTCTAGTACAGGGTGTTTCTGCCCATGGCAGGGGCCTGGAACTGGATAATTTTTAAGGTCCCTTCCAACTCTAACTATTCTATGATTCCATGATTCCATGATTGAGACCAGCATCTTCTGAGGATGTGAAATGGGCTGCATCCCTGGCGAATGTCCCATATGGCGCTCTGGGGTTCACAACATAGAGTCCATAGGGTGGCCTATAGACCTTCAAGTCCAATTGTTGATGCCTGTTCCACCAGAGCCTGACGAACATCTCACACATTTTCCCATATGCTAAATGCAAGGAGTGCTGCCAACATCCAGGGACTGCAGGAGCTAAAATCCAGTGTGATGTGTCCAGAGAAGAGATCAGAAGAGACTGGACACATTGCCTATGTCTGAAGGTCTTCCTATGAGCAGCAGTTTCTAAGCTAGAAGGTCCAAGATAAACTCAAGACATTCCTACCAGGGAGAACCACTGCTAAAGGTGACTGAGGACTTGCAAAAGTCAGGGGAAACCTGATGTGAAATAGGAGATGTTACACAGTTTCTGCAAGTGTGAGAAAAATGAAGTGAGAGAAACCATAAGAAAAACCACAGGTTCTGAATTTCCGCCCGTAATCAACATTGTACAAAAATCCCATTCCCTTTGCAGTGAATTTTACATGCTCAGGTGCTGGGTAGCATATTTGTTATTCCATAGTCACCATGAAGTTCACTTAGACTGAAAGAACAGGCTTATTGTTTTCTGTTAAATGAAATGATTTAAGCAATCATACTTGCTGCTGGAGACTATTGAATGGCTTAGGAACATATAATGGGCTTTAGACAACTTTCTCTGTTCTTAGACATTCTTTTTTAAACAGCTTAAACACGAAGAATTACCTGAGTGGATAAAAAAAAAAAAAAAAGACTGTTTTCCTCTCTCTTACAAATTAAATAAAATCTTAGAAATATATGTCCCATTTATTTAATTGGAAAAATTGTTATTACAATTTTCAGCTTAATCTTAGGACATATTATTAGAGTGAAATCCTGGGGTTCTTTTTGTAAAAATAATAATGACATAGAAAATTCACAAAATATGATAACAAAGGTAATACATGAAAAATGTAATCATGAAAAATGAAGAATTTTGAGCTTTCTTTTTTCAATTCCCTCTTAAAGCACTATTTCTGCTATGTGACGAGCTGTAGTTATTTCTATTCATACAGTCATAGAGTTTCTGAGCATCCTGCCAGTCTAGAACGCTAGTGCTCTAGAGGATCTGTTAGCATCGCTGAAAAACCTGTTTGTTTCCCCAAATACCATTTCATCTGTTCAAAGCGACATAGACTTTTTTTTGTATTGTTTCAGGTATGCAGGCTGTGTATAGAGGAGGGCTCCGTTTCTCTAAAACGATAAGAGAAACAGATCTTAAAATAATAAAATCACTAAAAATAAAAATGTTCCCCATCTCCCTAGTTCTCTACAGGCATGAATTTCCTACTCTGCTTCCTATCACACAGTAGAAAGCCACTTGCATAAAAGGAGCAAAAGACCCAGAATTTGTTCTTGCTAAGATCCTATTCTAGCATCCTTTAAACAAATATTTTGACTTGGTGTAGGGGTGTTTGCAAATCTGCCTTTACAAGGGCTCAGTTGCTCCAGCTTTAGTTTTATGATGCTGAAGCAGAAGCTGAAGGTATAACATGGCCAAAACATGTTCCTCTAGATTAGTCATTACAATGCTGTAAGAATTAAAATCCCCCAAGGACCACATACTTCACCTGTGATGTATGCCAGAGAGAAATTTCAGGAGCCCACTGTGACTTGAACTTGAGTAAATTAAATTCATTGGGTACCTTTGCCCTCAGGAGACAGCAAGCTGCTTTTTTAAGCTTAGTGTGGTAGTACAGAGAGGGGATCATTTCATCTCTCCCTGAAATGAAGCCACATCTGCAGTAGAAGTTATCATATCTGCTACCAGTGTTCTAAGACCTCTTAGCTATGAATGAAAGCTATGCCCATGCCTGCTGGCTAAACGTTCATTTGAAAAGTTTGCACAGTCTGACTTTGCCAAAATTTGATGGAAAGAATGGTGAAATTAGAAAAAACGGAGCAAACGGTCTGACGAAATTCTGCCCAAAGCAGATCATGTCTGCCCTTCAGTTCCCAAAGGAGCTAAACCCAACCCAATCAGAAGGCCAGGACTGAAACTCCCCAATCCCAACTGTTAATTTAGAAAACTCCAGAAAGGGACAGTCAACAAACTGTAATAATTAGTAAACTGGTATAGAAGATTTTGAATTTTAACTTTGTAGGAGCTATTATACTCATTTTGGAAACTGGGATGCTGTATAATGTTGCCTTAAAGGAAGTTCTGGACCTCAGCTGTGGACTTTGAGCCTTTTTTGGACGCTTTTTTTGCCGTTCCAAAATGGCAAAGAGTTGTTACGAGCTGAAAGGGAAAGCGGGAATCTCCAAAGGAGCCTGCGGACCCCGCTGACTTTCTGCGTCTACGTAAGTCAGGGAATTGAGTGATAAAACAAACATCCCGAGTTATGGGGGTGTCAAGTTTGCTTAATGGAACAGACGTGGTAGCGCCCCCGGGTGAGGGGGGAAACGCCTGTGAGTCGCTTTCCAAGCAGGGGAATACTCAGGAGATACGGGAGCTGGCAGGCGACTGGCTGATATTTGTGGGCTGCCCTCTGATTTCCCTTTCTCCTGGGCCAACTCTTTCCTGGCTGACTGCAGGATGTCTCGCCACAATCACTTTTTTTGTCTGGCCTAAGCTAAGCAAAGTCAATCTGAAAGAGGAGTTTCACTGGAGACCTCCAAGGAACACCTATCTGCCGGAGAAAACTGTTCTGGTGATGCAAGAAATGGCAAATTTCCCTCTGAGTCAGAGCTGGATTGGTCCAGCTGGCTGGGAGGAGGGAGGCTGGAGCTACAGAGAAGATAGCAACAGAGACACTAGAGCATTTCCTATCCAACCAGGTTTCAGATTCAAGAAGGGGTGCCAATGCCTTGTCCAACCCACATCCCAAAATGTGCATCTGATGTCAGTGTAACCCGACTATCGCCATGCGAGTCTCCTGCTGTGTCATCTCAGCAGGGTGGTGTGTATAAAACCCTGAGTAATTTCACCCAGAGCAACTGCTAGGACTGAATATTTAAGGTCAGATTCTTCTCACCTAACTTCAGACTCTTAATTAAGGCAGTTAATTGCTCTCTCCCTAGAAACAGGAAAAAGAAGGAGAAAAAGAACTTCAGATTGCAATACCAGTCTGAAATCTTCATTGATTGTAGGAGCCTGTGTAGTACTGTTTGATAACCTCATTTTCTCCATTCCAAATCTAAGATTAGGAGACGTGAGTTATGACACTTAAATCCATATATAATTTCAGTTCTGTGGCTGATTGTCCCTATTGATTCAGAGAAAGCTCTTGTTTTTAACTTAAGTCATATTACCTTCTTCACTATTTTCTGGGAAAACACACTTTGACTGTACATCTTTTGTCCTAAGTCATATGTTTTTGGGAGGATGCAAGAAACTGTAGTGTTGGGGGCTATCAACACTGGATAACCTGCATATCCTGGATTAAACTGTTCCACTGTTACGTGTGATTGCAGGGGACCAGAGCAGAAAAGCCACTGGAGTCACATATAGGGTACAAAAACCTCCCAGATGTGAATCTCATGTAAGAAAATATTTAACTGTTTTGCAGAATTGTGGCCTCGGAGTGCTGGATTTTATCATTCAAAAGGGATATATTTCAGTAGCAAATAAAATTAACCTGACCTGGGATGCTGCATCAGCAGAAACATGGACCAATGCCAGCCAGCAACGAACTTCAGGGTTTGGAGCAGCATCTCTCTAGCCTTCATCGATTTACTGAGTATTGTGGATTTTGCTAAGAGGCCTGGGGGTGTAGGAATAAAAAGAAATCGCAGGGGGTCAGATATGTGGTGGAAAGCCAAATTTAGGATGCCTTTTGCTGATCTAGACCGAGAATCACTGGCTGGACTGCAACCAGATTTACACTTAAGGTCCAATTCAGTTTGCCAGACTTTGTGGACTCAAACTGAAGGATGTGCCACTAAACCAAATAAGAAGCAGCACCACCACAAGTACAACCAAGACAGCTTCACAGTTATTCATGAAGCTGCACCCATCGATCCCCCTGAAGCGTAGCTCCAGAGGACTGAGAACCTGAGACACCACTCATTTCTACTATCTGTCCTCATCGGGGGTGTACAGCAAGAATTCCACTAGGCACTGTACATAGTAGCTTAAAATAGGTCACATTTGAGGCTGTTCTGTTGAGCTGAAGTCCAACCTGTGAATCCACAAGCAAGGTCCAGCTCAGTGGCAGTTTCCTGCATGTCTCTGGCACCACTCTTGAACTTTTGCTGGTGATTTCTGTTTCCAGATTGCATGAAGAAGGCTGGGTTAAAAGAACCAGGTTCCTCCTGTTGTTACGTAGATGCATCCACCTTTCTGGATTCCTACTAGGGCTGTTGATGGAGGGTTTTTTGGAATTACACAAGGATCTTACATCAGCAGATCTCTCTGTCTTGCAACCTGTTCTACACAACACGTCTCAAGGATGTAGATTATGTCCAGAATATAAAACACAGGATATATTTTCCTTTCTTTTTTTTTTTTTCTTTCTGCTTTCTGATGAAAATGTACTGTTAAATAGATTCCTATAATAATTGCCTGTATAATAATGTAGAAAATGAGGTGCCAGCCTTTCAGCCTCTTCTTTCAGGTTCCTATAGACTTTGACAAAATGATTCACTTCACATGGTTATAAAATTTAATGTTCATGGAATAGTGCTCAGCTGGGGGGGGGGCAGTAGTTTTTTCATAATACATTGAGAACACTTTTTTTTAAGTTGGGCGTAACCAAGGCCTGATGGACAGAGCAGAGCAGTGGGAGTTCTCTCATTAGACATGTGGATGCAGAGGGATTTTCAAAGTTCACTAACTCTGAAAGAAGTGGAAGGAAACCTGGCCTTCAACCCTTGAGGGGGGTTAACTTGGAAGACCTGATGGGGAAGAGTTTGTGCCCAAAAGAGTGAAGAAGGCTTATAAAGTGTTATTGTAGTGGAGTCTAGAAGTAGAAATAGTATCTAGTCCAAGCTTAAGGGTATTTCAGCTTCTTTGTCAGTTCTACCAAGGCTCCTAAAGTTGGCAGGGAGGAGAAAGATGGGGAGGAATCAACACACATAATCCATGGTAAATTCCCAACCTACTACAAAGATCATACAATTTCCACCACGTGAGAAGAAATACCCACTCATCTTCCCACATGCAACCTTACTCTTCTGTTTGTCCTGAGCTCTCACAACCTTAATCTGTTCCTATTCCAGTAGCAAGCCAAGTGCCTTGTTACATGAGAACAGCAAGAAGGTTGCCTAGATGATGTTGAGAAGCATCAATTTCTCAGGCAAGCTCAGCTGCACAGTAATGTTATTCTCCAACTCTAATGGGGACTGGGCACCCGGCTCCCATGGAAGTGTGTTAGATAGTTCTGGGGAGCAATGGTCTGTGTCCCCTGAGGACACCACATTAATCAGGGGTCTCTCTAGGGCCACAAAGATGATCCAAGGGCTGGAGCATCTCTCCTATGAGGACAGGCTGAGAGGGTTGGGGGGGTTCAGCCTGGAGAAGAGAAGGCTCTGGGGAGACCTTATAGATGCCTTCCAGTCCCTAAAGGGGGCTACAGGAAAACTGAGGAGGGACTTTTTACAAGGGCATGTAGTGATAGGATGAGGGGGAATGGCTTCAAACTGGAAGAGGGGAGATTTAGAATAGATATCAGGAAGAAATTTTTCGCTCTGAGGGTGGTGAGCCCCCGGCGCAGGTTGCCCAGAGAAGCTGTGGCTGCCCCATCCCTGGAGGCGTTCAAGGCCAGGTTGGAAGGGGCTTGGAGCAGCCAGGGCTGGTGGGAGGTGTCCCTGCCCATGGCAGGGGGGTTGGATCTCGATGATCTTTAAAGTCCGTTCCAACCTAAACCATTCTATGATTCTATGATTCTTCTTCACTGTTGGGACCCAGTGTCTGACAGAGAAAAAAAAAAAAAAAAGATTGTTTTGACAACAGGGCATGGTTTTCTCAGTATTGTGGTCCAAAGGACAGCAAGTCTGGGAGATCGTTCCTTTAGACAGCATGGTACACCACTTGGTCTCCAAACCTCTTGCTGTCCAAAAGTTTCCATGCTACAGAGTGAGGATGGATTCCTGGAAGGCAGGACCAATAAAACCTCTGCCATTCCCCAGTTTTCCTATGTGTAACAGAGACCCTACAGGGTCAAGTGTCCAGGGAACATGAACTCAGAATCTGAAACCTACCCAGGATACAGGTACGCAGTGCAACTAACTACATCTCCTGTTCTCATCGCTTTTGTTTAGCCCTGTTATTGCATCCCAGAATGAGATGTGTGGGACGATCATTGCAAAGGGAGAGCTCAGTTGGGCATCCATTTCCTTGGGGAACTCTTAATTTGTCAAGTTAGGGGGTAAATAACTGGTCTAAAACACAAGGGATGCTCAGACTGGAGAAAGGGAAAGAAAAACATCAGAACATGGGCAAGGCATATTATTTCAAAAAAAAGCATTCCCAAGACAGTTCCCAATTTACTTTAAATTCCAATTAAAATTGGAGAAGGGGGAGAGGGAAGGGAAGAAAGGTTAAAAAAAAAAAAAAGAGGAATGTTGTTGACGTCTGTTTTCTAGTTTGGTACTGACCAGGGGAAAAAAAAAAGCCACCACCCAGACCCTTTTTCTGATTAATAGAAATCTGATGGAAATTTCATATGTTGTCTCGGCTCCTAAACACTTTTCAGCCACATCTGGCACCGCAAGCTCCTTCCAGCCTGTTTATGTTCACAATGAGAACATTTTTTCCAGCCCTGTCAACAATTATTGTTTCCCCTATGGGGAGGTCAGAGGTTGTCCCTCACTTCGGTCATTAAAAAAACCTTGGCTTTGAAGTGCCTCCCTGGTCATCATTTGTTGGTGCGTGTCTGAGCTGCAGAACAGAATGAGGACAAACACGGAGGAGACCTGGACCTTGATTGTTTCTCCCGTCTTGCAGCACATGAGAAGAGGTGGTGTATGGAAAAAGGGTGCTGCTGTGACGGGGTGAAACCGAAGGTTCCCTGAGGGTGAGCGTGAGGGTGGATGCACATCTCATCTTGGGGGTCCACGGTGGCTTGTGGCCCTCCTGGCAATGCAGAGGGTGCAGCAGAAATGAGCCAGTGCCTTTGATTCTGAGATTTTGGCTCCCCTTCATGCCTCCCTTTGATGTCAGGGTTTGTTTGCCGAGAGGAGGCGTTTTTATGGGCTCTCTTCAAACTTGTACGACTTCCCATTGGAGGCCAGGGGATGAGGAACCGGGGGAGGGGAGAACAAAACCCAACCAAGCCCCTGAGGCCTGAGGCCCAAACCGCAGGAGCCGCAGGTGAGCCAGATAGCGTGTTCTCAGAAACCGAAGGGAAATCAGCCACATTCTTTCTTTATGCAATAAAAGGCAGTTTCAGCGGCACAGCCAGCCCCTGTCCAAGCTCCCTCCAGCTCTGTGGGGGGCAGGCAGCAGTCTCAGGAACTGGTCGTTCCTCTGATTTGACATACCATTGCTGGTGATGTCCTGCAGCCCTGAGCAAGGTGGGGTTTTGGGTGCGTGAGCAACCCTTTTGGTTCAGCGTCTCTTCCCCTATCACAAAGTTAGTCTTGAGCTCCCACCCCGGACTGGTAAGGGAAATTAGTCCTGGCTCAGTCATTACCCCTGCTTTAGAGAGGAACACAGAAAAGTGAAGTGACACATCCCAGGCTGCAATGAAAATCAGTATCAAAGCTAACAATCAGCACCAAAGTCACCCGATTCCCTAGGATTTCAGAGTGAGCACTGTCTGGTCCTAATCCATTCACAGTACGGCTGTTCCTAAGGACAAAAGGTGCCCTTTTTCAGGTCTTCAGCTCTACCCAGCTATTTCTCATTTTTATGTCTCATTTTAATTGTCCCTGTCTAGGGCAGGGGGGTTGGAACTCGATGGTCTTCAAGGTCCTTTCCAACATAAACCATTCTATGATTCTATGATTCTATGGCTTATCCAGAGGCATTTCCCTGGATATGGCCCCCTGGATATTTCCCTGGCCCCATTCCTGGAGGTGTTTAAGGCCAGGCAGGATGTGGCCTTGGGCAACCTGGTCTAGTGTGAGGTGTCCCTGTCCATGGCAGGGGGGTTGGAACTGGATGATCTTCAAGGTCCCTTCCAACCTAAACCATTCTATGATTCTATGATTTGGAGTGGAGGAGGATCAGGGATAGTTGTTGAGGGAGCTCTGCCACTGACCCCATGGGAGAACTTGAACCCATTGCTTTTGCAGCACAGTGCCTCAGTTTCCCTCCCAAGTGAGAATGGACAAAACACCACCCTGTATTGTAAGGCTGTCAAATTACTTGCAAGTACAATCATGAGAGAGGTTAGCAGCAGGTGATTCTTGAAACTGGGGGTGGTGGTGGTGGTGCTTGTTCTGAGCTCTCATATCAGGAGAAAGCTGAGGTTGGAGAGGGCCTCTGGAGATCATTCTGTTCAATCCCCTCCTAAAACAAAGTGAGCTGGAACAGGTTACTCAAGGTCTTGTCCAGTCAGCATTTGAATGTCTCCAAGGACAGAAACTCCCTAACCTCTCTGTCTGCTCCAGTGTTTGACCATGCTGAGAGTAAAAAAGCTTTTTCTCATGTTTAAATGGAATTACCCGTGTTTTGGTTTGTGCCATTGCCTCTTGTACTAGGCCAAATCAAAGCTTAAGCAAGCTCTATGTTCATGTCAAAAATCATGTGAATTCTTTCTGAGAATTCACTTTTTGAGATTTATGATATTTCCAGTCTCTTATGTTCCTTACAAATTTTATTTCAGAGTACATTTGCTTGGTTTTGGGGAGGTGAAATCTTAAATTTTATACAACCAAAATTCAGATAAAAATTATTCATTTTCTCCAAACAATCTAACACACTAAAAAAAATCCACTAAAGTACCCTTTGTGTACCTTAGCTTTAAGTATCCGCTCTGTGAAACATAAAGGCTCTTTAACTTATTTAAAATTGGTCTTCAAAAACTGAAAAACCACCCTCTTCCTTCCTAAGCTTTCTTCCTTCAAGAATGCTACACAACGTTCTCACGCTCAGCAGTAGGTTCACTCTCTGTGTTTTGTGTGCTTGTAGAATAATAAAAAAAATAAATCTTTGTCGTTGCTATGGCCATTAACACTTTATTTGGAATTTTTCTTTCTTGAGGGTAGTTCCATAGAGGGAGCTGAGAGAGTTAGGATGGGAACTCCTGTTTCAGAGTAAGATTAAGGAGGCAGTGAGGCTCTGCTTCTCTTTTATGACCTCCTTCTTTCTTTCCTACCAGCCAGCCGTGCACCCACCCAAGGAGGGAAACCTTCTCGTGTGGCAGTTACACATAAATGGGGACTGCCACAGAGAGAGAGCTCTGCTAGAATCCTTTCTGAAGACTGCCACATGACAGAAGAAATATTATAAGCCTTTCAAAACCTGAAATCAGTGCTAACTAAAACCACTGCACCCCAACCCCTCTTATTTCAGAATTTGTGGTGTGCATTCATTTCTCCTCCTTGTCCAGTTCTCATTTTATGGTCAGTGTCTTGGTACAAAGCTGTTCCTATATATAGACTGTTTTCTCACAGCCACTACAAGCAAGTTTTGCTTAAGCTACAAGCAATCTTCTTGAATTTTTGTGCATCATCCTACAGTGTGGAGTCCCAGGAACTACTGATAGACATGGTGCTTAGGGACATGGTTTAGTGGTGGTTTTGGCGGTGTTAGGTTGACGGTTGGACTTGATGATCTTCAAGATCCCTTCCAACCTAGACGATTCTACGATTCTATAAATCTGTAGTGGTGCAGCCTCCTCTGGAGTTAATCACCTCAGCTCCCCTTGCCACTTCATGGGCATGTAATGAATGCAGTCTAGGGCAGGTTCATTGCCCTCAGGTCAAGTGCTTCAAAAAGATCAAGAAGACATGTGCCTTGGAAGTGCCTGTTCCTCTCTACTCACTACAAAGAGCAGTCTGGAGTGACCGGCACATTGAGTCTTCTATGGTGTATACAGGGGATTAAATGGAATCCCAGAATGAAAAGGGATCTCTGAACTTAAAATGCATACCAGTCTTGTGGGTTTTGACTTATCGTTTCAATAAACAGATAAAAGCACATCACCATTTACTGTTGGAAGAGCCGTGTCCTCATACCCTCATTGATAATGAAAGACATCCTTCTGCTGACCCTCTTCCAGCTCCAGATCTGGCCTCTTCAATGGTTAGAAAACATCATGGTAGAGATGTAAGCAACCATAGACAGTTATACCCACACACTCCACCAACCTTAGCCAGATGGAGATGCTCTGACTCCTAGAAGGGAGCTGGAAGGCCCTTATCAGAGTTGTACCTGGCTGCACAGAGAGGAGTTTGTGAGAGCGAATTCCATCGGTCGGGAAGGAAAAAGGCTCAAGTTCCTTGACAGTACCCAGGAGATGAGAGGGGAAAGGGAGCCAAAGCTAACTTGACCTTCAAGTATGTGAAGGCATGAAAACAAATGCAAATTCGGCACCAGGCAAAATTGCTCAGTCGTGCATCTTGGAGGGCACAGCTGTGCACCACGCGCATTGGAAGTTAACAGCAAGGGAAGCTTTTGTCCAGAGGTCAGTGCTTTATCTGTTCTCTTATCATCTTTGGTAGCTGCTCAAAGAAAGCCCCATTTGCTGTGATTGTCTCCTTCCTTTCTTCTCTTCAAGTTATCTGGACACACTACAGGTATTCCTCAGTACCAAACATAAAATCGATCTGAGTTTATTCCAATTTTTAAATTAACATGAAGGCCAGCCCAGGCTATTACAAAGATTATGACTGTTTATTCAGGAGAGGTATCTTGTTTTTCATTGCTCAGACTTCTACTACATTAAATGTGCTGTTTGATTTTAGGACTTTGCAGAGGTTCTCACTGCAATGACTATCCTTAAATCCCTGGGTGGGAAGAGATTGCCATTTATTTTGTGTAGAAGGACAGGAATCTGTGTACCAGCAGGATGTTAATGATGAGTTTCTATTTTATACAGAACAGCCAGGGAATCAGAAGTTAATTAGTGCTATCTCCATCCTGTTCCCACCTCCAGGTAGCCAAGCAACCCTGGCATCTCTTTGCCTTCCTATATTTAGAGTAGGTAGGAGCACGGATGTTATCAATCTGAGAAATGATACTCTGATGATAATATTTTGTGTTTACTTACCTGTTTGTTGGTCCACCTACTCACCTACTCTTCCACCCACTGAATGTCTCACAGTGATTAATGATTTTCCATGGCTCCATTTTTACCTGCGTCACTGGCTACTTCTATTCTGCTAATTAAATAGGAGCAGGGAACCAAGTTTGGCCATGAGGCCAGGAGACACAGACCGGCCACGTCTACATTACATAGCACTTGGTTATGGGTCTCCTTTGGTTCACATTTTGCTCGTGAACTTAACTCATCCTTCTTGTTCTGCAAGTGCTTTATTTATTCAAAGTGTCTGATACAGTATGAAGGATTTGCTAAGTTCCAACAGTAGTGTTATCACAGGGAAAAAAAAAAAAAGAACAAAAATGTTTCCCTTTCTGTGGGCTGTGGCAAGAGGACAAAGGAGGGTGTTTGAGGATGCACAGCTTTTTAGGCTCACAGTGGAGGACTGGAGGATGTAGTCTTGATCATTTTGCTTGTGGTCCCCAGAGCTTGATGTCCTGATCTGAGCTGTGTCTGGACTTTGTCTAGGAGAGGGCTATGGACCAAAACAGCACCAGGTGGGTGTTTGAGCTTGTTTTCTAACAACTCTTTTAGCAGCATAGGCATGGTCATCAGGGCCCTAATTTTCAGAAGATGGGTATGCAGTATTGCATTATAACCTGATCCCTTTGGAAGCCTCTTTTAGGCTCCAAATAGAGGAGGTTGCTTCTACCTAAGCCCCGGGCTAGACCTGTCATTAACCGTAAGTGTTAGGCAGAAACAAAACTCCCTCAAGGAACCTTTTCTTTGTGCAACACAAAATCCTTCTTACTCATCAGTAACAGGCAAATAAAGCATATTCTTTCACTTAACATCGAAGACATTGAGCCTTGACAGTTCTTTAAGTGTTTAAAATGTCTCCAAGCACTCCTCTCCTCTCTGTGCTTCTCTGATCTCTCACAACCTTCTGGGAGCAAACGGTCTCAAGCAAACGCTTGAGTCTTTGCAGCCTGCTTTGCTCCCAGCTTGAGCAGCGGCCAGGACAGCTGGATCCTAACCTCTGCCCTTCGAGCAGGTGTTTACTTCTGCACAGTTAAAGCTGATTCACAGCTAGCAGAGTAAAGAGGAGTTTGTTTATCACCTTCAGGCACAATATAAACTAACCCCTTTCCCCTGGGATTGAACATGGTGCTATTTCATCCCTGGTGTTTGTGTGAGGACTGCTTGCACAGTTCACTGTTTAATCATAGATGGGATTGGCTCTCGCAACACGGGATGAAGGGAAATGAATATATTTGTCTGTCTAGATTGCGTGTCATGTTTTTTTGGCTCACTGGAGGAGAAAGAGTAGCAAACGGCTTGTTGATGTCATCCCTGCACTGTACCTCATAGTTTACACCACCTGCCATACTCTACCCTAAAGCCATCTTCATTTCAGCACAGAGCAAAAAAATCAATCTAGAAAAACTTGCTTTTCAGTGTAGGTTGCCAGCAGGTGAAATCAAGGAGGCAATGTCACCCTTTGGAAGCTGAACATCTGAAAGAGTTTCAAGCTTCTTCTATCCCACGTATAGATACGGGGGAAGGAAGGGGAAAAGGGCTTTGCAGAAGATGATCGATCCCTTTAATATGCTGGTTTTGCCCTTTACCGTCTTATTCACTGAAAATCCTTGACAGCAGACAGATGGGAAAACAGGAGATAGGGGAGAAACTAATGGAATTTGGCTTCATTGGATTCCACATAACATGCTACTCTAATTAGCAGAGATAGGAATTAAAGTGATCATTTGATAAGATCATGTCATTGGGCTCTGGTGGAATTTTCTGCCTTATCTAGCATGTAATCTTATCCAGCTTGATTTTAGCAAGAGATCGGGAACTAGGAAACATAATGAGATTGTATAGTCTAGACTAAACAAGCCAGAGACCATGGGCAGATGTAAGGGAGGGGAGGAGAGATTGGGGCAAGGAGTGTTCAATATGTACTGCATCGCAGCTTGCCGGATCTGCAAACCTGATATTACTCACGGCAAGGTTCTCATAACCCAGCAGACATGCTTCAGGTCAAGTCCTGGAGCTGCAGACTTTACCCCTCTCAGCTAGCGGACTTGACCTAGTTCAATTTCTGATCTGCCATTATCCAAAGTCAATGCTGAGATTTGGGGCTTTGGTTCAAGCTATCCCCTGGGACAATTCAGAGCCTGAGCCCTGTTCCCACCTTTGTAGTCTGAATCCATTGAGGGAGAGGCGATTCTTATTTAACGCTTTACTCTCTGCCAGGGTCCTTTTGATTTTTAAGGGGCTTGATTCATCATTTTGGCATTCGTGTCTTGTGCTAAAGTTATTCTCCCAGTTTTCTCTGGCACGAGAACATGTTAAACCAGTGTCTAATTGTATGGTGCTGTTTCTCTCCCTACCTCTACCCATATACCATATCCTACACGTTGGCGTAATACTTCTGTTAGTGTAATGCCACGGATGTCAAAACTGTTGGGTAGTTAAACACCAGATGCACCTTGCCCCATGGGTTATATAAGAGAGAAGGTGAGGGTTTGAAGGTAACTCTCTGACCACCAAGCTCCCCCCAGGATGCCTCCACATATGATCCCACCTACAAATTTAGAATACTCCATTGTCCAGTTACCTAAGCACTTGGATCTTCTCTCCTGTTTCTCTTATCAAAGGCCTTTTCTTTCCAACTCCTTTTCCCCATGTCAGAATTATCATATTACTTTGATAACTCATCTGATTCCTTGAGGTTCAGCCATATTTCTCCTTGCTGCTTCTACATTGCTAGGCCGAATAAGCCAAAACCCCATAAGTTTTCTTTGGTAAGAGAAGCTCTCCAATCCCTAGATGACAGCAGGAGCTATTCTCTCCAGCCCTTCCTGTCATAACTCAGCTTTACCAAATATGAGCTGGTCCATTCTGTAAATCATCTGCAGTCCCAATGTGATTTAAGAGCTACTGCTGTTTCAAAACCAGAATTGGCCATTGCTCTTGACAGGGAACAGCCACAGGGACCCTGAAGACTAATTCTTCTTCCTGGGACAGGACGTTTGTGAAAGAACTCATTCTCAGTTAATTATGCCAGCAAAACAAGATTAGATGAGTTGGCCAAGGTCATACTATGAATCACTGGCAAGGTCAGTAACGGAACACGAGAGTCCTGATTTGTTGTTGGTGTTTCCTTGAGGGGGGTGGTTGAGTTTTTTGTTTTGTGTTGTTTAGTTTGGGGTTGGTTTGTGTTTGTTTTTTGTTTTGGTTTTTTTTTTCCCTTCAGTTTTTTACATACCTCTATGGCTCATCAACACTGTGCTTGGAGCCATCCAGAATCCCCAAGGAGATGCCTGTCCAGTCAAAACATGCAATTCCTCTGCCCATGTTCCAAACCAGCCATGAACTCAGGTCTATCCACAGGATCTGTGCTAAAAGGCCAGAGGATAATTAATAAAGCCTTCAGCACAGATGGAGTGTCTACGCAGTCTGTCTACACAGGATCTGGAGGTGGGACGCAGCCTGCTCACACCTATTTTCAGAACGTCATGCCAACATAGGTTATGTTGGCATTCACAACCAAAACAGCACTGAATCCCCAATACTTGCCACTGGTCTCCTGTCTTGGCTGTTAGAAATTAAATTGGACCTGTTCCTATGTAAGCGTCTCATCCCTCTCTCCCTGTCTTTTTCTTTTTTCCTTTTTTTTTTTCCCTGATGCTTAATGAATAATTTTTACCCTGCTTAGTACGTGTCAAAATTAGTGTTTCATAGGAAACTGAATTGTTTTCTGTTCCCAGTTGCAAACAGACATCTAAAGAGCTTCTGGAGTTCATCACAGGCTGTTTTATAGAGAAATAATGAGGTGTTTTTTTTTTTCCCTTCTTGCTTTCCTGCCCTCCCTTTCTGCTCATCTTGGCAAAGCCTGTGAAATCTGGGGAAGATAGGAGGGTCCATCAGGAGGAATTTCTCCTGCCAGCAGCTGGCCTTACTTCAAGGAGACCTGGTGATGGATTTATGGAATCAGCGTCTCCCCAGCCCAGAGAGACAAGTAGCTGCAGCTCATCCACTCAGGTGAGGTGATCCCGAGGACACCTCTGTGGGTGCATATTGGGAGACACTGTGAAGAACATTTTTCCTGCCTTGCTTGAAATCATCCTCCAGACAAAAATTTTGCACCTTCTTTCAAGAAGGAAAGATTTGCATTTGTGGTTTCTAGTGCTCATGCCCTTGGCTCTGGCACTCATCAAGGTCCAGGTTTTTCACAATGGCATCTGAGAATTATTGGGTAAAGGTGAATAGACTGAAACTTTGGGACTAATTTGATTTCTTTAATGTGAGAATATTTGTATTTATAAATAGATACATACACGTTTAGAGGGAGGTCTGTCTGGAAGGCTACCTTCTGGCATTGCTTCAGACAATCCTCCAATTGCTCGTCTTCTGCCCAAGAAGGGAAGTTGGAAGTGAGAAGTGTGATCAGGAGAGGCAGGAAGAGATTTTAGGTAGCTGCTCAAAATAGACCCCTACATGCCTCAGCTCTTTTCCTGACCACTCAGCAGAAAGAGAAAGACCAAAGAGGGGACCTGTTCTGCAGCCATTGGCAGTGGGGTAAAATCTTCTGCTCAGGAGCAAAACTCATGTGTCCAGGTTCCAACATCTCCATTCAGCTCACAGCAGATCTTTAGCTCTATGCTAAGGAGAAAGAAAAAAAAGAACAAAAGGTCTTTTTTCTCCCTTGGTAGTGAAGATTGCTTTCCTTTACGTAATATCTTCAGTCCACACATAAACACAAGAAGAAAGGAAGGATAAGACACCAGTTCAAGCTTTGATCGAGACCTCCCAAGGGCCTTGAATGAAGGATAAGACATCAGTTCAAGCTTTGATCTAGACCTCCCAAAGGCTTTGGCCATACATTTCCTATCTGACCTTAAGCAAGTCATTTATTCTCCACACACTAATTTCTCACAGTAGGATATTGCTCTAAAATGATTTTCCACTCCTCCTCTTCCTTGTTGTGTCTAATTTAGTTGGGGTGGGTGAAAAATACTCATCCTGAGCAAGCCAAAATATTTCACTAATTCCAGCTCCACTGCCAAATCATCATTTGCTCAAGAAGGTCTGAATCAACAATCCGGAGGTTTTTTAGAATATTTTCAACACACATCTGTCATGGTTGATTTAATTTCAGCAGATGTCTTCTCTATCAGAAGGACTGGCTGCCATCTCCTCAGGACACTTCTAACCCTCTCCTAATCAAATGGATATTTTTGGAACTGGTTGAAATATTTCCACGGCGTGACATATGGGTGAAAGTTTCCATTATTTCAAACGTATTGTTTAATTTTGAAATTTTCTTCCATTGCATTGTATAAAACATCATAAAGATAAAAGCATGAATTTCAAGAGAGAAAAATAAGAATAAAAAGGCTTCTGGGGTTTAGTCTGTTTTTTGTTGTTTTAACTTTTTATCTTGCTAGAATCAAATGTATTTTTATCCATCAAAATCTTTTTCTCTGCGGTTTTATGAAATTCATAACAGAGTAAAAGACTTGTCACTTGTCACCTGGTTCTGCTAAAGGCAATCCAGTTGTATATACAGTGTAAGGTAAAGAAAATCTAAGTCCAGCAGTCTGTTAATATACGATGACTACAGCCTTTCTGAAGAGAGGGCATGGGTACCATTTCAACCATTTCTTTTTTCTGGCAGTACTGCAGGGTTTGGGGCAGACAGATCTGAAATATTTTAGATGACAAACTGTTGCTGTTACAATTAGAAAAAAAATATGTTTGTCCCTCAGACCCATTTATGTTCTTATATAAGAAAACCCAGCATCTGTTTTCTTTGACAGATACTTACTGATGTAAATCACCACTCTGAAAACAGTTTCTGTCACCAGTATGTAAGCTTTACTAGGGTTTACTAACTAGTAAATTTAAATTTCAAATACTTAGTGTAGCTTTAATTCAAATTTTGGAGTCATTCAAAGAAAGGAGAAATATTTTTCTTAGGCTGTTTTGCTTTAAAATAATATAAAAGAAAACAAGAGTTTTTATTAAACTATTAGTACTATTCCTCTTGCTGCTGCTATTAGCTTATTATTTATTCATTTATTCTCCATACAGATCACCTCTAAAATAAAGATTTAAGTTTTGTTTTTAACAACATGACAAAATGAGAACAGCATCTTATGGAAAAAATCTTAACCCAACCAAAACTCATATGTCAGAATTTTAGAAGTGTAGAGCTGCCCCAAATTGTATGCAATAATATTTGTACTTCTTGTCCAGGCAGGTGGTAAGCAATATATCTTTTGGGATATGCTTGCCTTCAGCTATCATCACATAGTGCATTAGTTGCCTTAAATCATGTATAATTTGGCAGAAGCTATTGATATGTGTCAGCAAGCAATTCATTCTGCTTCAGTGTTGCCTGATTAGGGAAGATGCTTTCCTCGAGCTAAAAAACTCTGCTTTTTGAGGGGTAGAGGTTACCAACCCCTCAGACCTGAGAGCAACATGTCTGGAAAATTTAGTAGGCAAATTGTTATTTTTAATTGCTTCTTTTAAGAGCATTTCCCTTGCACAGGAGAGTGTCCAGGTCAGTTAAAATTTTGCTTAGTTCCTAATTTAATCCAGTTTGAAATGGTTAGCATGAGGGAGCTCATAAAATGGTTTGGGTTAGAAGGGACCTTAAAGACCAACTAGTTCCAACCCCCTGCCATGGGCAGGGACACCTCCCACCAGCCCAGGTTGCTCCAAACCCCGTCCAACCTGGCCTTGAACACCTCCAGGGATGGGGCAGCCACAGCTTCTCGGGGCAACCTGCCCCAGGGGCTCACCCCCCGCACAGTCAAGAAGTTCTTCCTCAGATCTCATCTAAACCTCCCTTCTTCCAGTTTGAAGCCGTTCCCCCTCATCCTATCACTATGTGCCCTTGTAAAGAGATGTTACAGTAATCAGGGCTGACTGTGAACCCATTGGCAAGGAGAGACTGTTACCGAAATATGTGATCTTGTCAGGCCTGGCTGCAAAAGAAAATAATACCTATGTGAAACCAAATGTCTTGCAACCCAACTCTAAAGGCACAGGAATACCGCAAGCTGGCCGTTGCTGGGGTGCAGAAAGTATAATTCAGGGAACAGCAGCTGCAGAAATGGTGATGTTAACCTACCTCATTAGCACAGTGTGAGACATAAGCACGAACAAATCTTGTATTTTTTATGGCCTGTCTCGTATGAAAAACCTTCATGCCTGTAAATTGCACAGAGTTCAATTTCTTTTATCTGGGAATATGAAGACCTATATAGATCTCAGGAGAGATGCGCTTATGAATGTAAGTCTGCTTTGGAAACCTACGTCACAAGGTCACCCCATGAACTGAATGCTGACCTAGTGAAAATTCAAGCTTATCCTATTATTATAATTTCCTTTACAGTATTCATCACAGCCTGAAGGTCCTGGCTGCAATGAAAATGTCAATCTGCTGAGTGCAGGCAACAGCCCATTTGTGCCATTAGGCATTAGCAGTCTGAAGGTCCAGAGAAGATAGAAGACAGGGAATCAATAGCCACCTGCTTCAGAGAAAATAATGTTTTCAAAAATTCCCTTGGAGTTAAGGACAGCGAAGAGAGGGAGCAATTCACTGATCTTTCCTGAAAGTCAACTTTCATTTCTTTTTCACCATTCCTTAAAGTTGCCATGAAAGACATTAATTTTTCACTCAGACTTTATTATTTTTTCTCAGTATTGTTATTTCCCCTGTGAAAAGTCATGTCTTGCTCTGCTAGCAAGTCAAGGCAGGAGAGAAAAGAAGAACCCAGTGGGCAGACTGGGCAACCCCTTGGGTGCCTGAAGGTTACAGCCAATTATGACTCTCAGTGAATAATGCTTGTCCTTCACCTCAAGTGCTGGCAGCCTGTATTTTGGCTGCTGACACTCCTCCCACCAAGTCTTGGCCACCTGCGGACACTGGTGGATCTTCTCTCTGTGTTACAAGAAGGCAAATCAGATTAAGCTGGCTTGGGATATTCTGCCTAAAACAGGAAGTTTCGCAGTGGAGAGGGAGTACTCAGAGCCCTGGTTGAGCTCTGTTAAGGCTCTCTGCAAACTCTGGCAGTCAACTGATTTCCTTTTCAAGCAATACACTGAAGCTTTAAGGCCAGAAGGATTTCCCCCCAACGCACACCTTTCTCTTAAATAATGGTTGAGATTTGAGCCTGCCCTCTGTCTCTGAAAGCAAGGACTCCAAGCACAGGTTCAGGTTACCTTAATCTGACCCTTTAATATGGAGAAAATTCTCCTCTTCCAGCTGAGCACAAGTTCCCAACTGAACAGAACTCTCCTGCCTGTACATCTGCACGGAGGGAAATGACAAAATGTTCCAATTTTTCTAAAATGTCAACTTAAAAAAACACATGCATGCAAGCCCAAATAGAAAACAGATGCACTGTGGCAGCCTGGGAGATATAAATTTAAGTCTTGGAGCTGTCTTCACATCCCTCACTACCACTTTTATGATCCTGCTTTCACTGGAGTACACCTGAAGCCTCCTGGCAAGACACTTCTTTTGAGTGCGGGTGACTCCCCGGTTGAAAACAAGCCATGAAAAAGCCTACTATGTCTGAAGAAAAAAAGGTAAACACAAAAAGAGACATCCCTGGCATCGGATCAGATCCTGCAAATGTTATTCCACTTTGGCTCATGTTCACCCATGGAAGGTCTGACCCGTTATCTTCAGAAGCAAGAGCATATAGAAAACATATCTCCTGTAGTTTCTGGTTGCACTGCTGTTCAATCTTCCCACTCCATAGCAGGAAGAACCGATTAGGCATAGGATAACTTCGAGTGTCCTACTAACAGAGACTCACCCATTATCCTTGCTGTTGTTTATTAAAGTCTGTTCTTATCCGTCCTCACTTTATTTTCTTTCCATTTCTTTCCTTTCCCATTACACATTTCCTCATGGATCAAAGGCAAAACTCACTGGTGGAAAGGAACTTGAGTTCAGGTCAACATATCTGGTGCATTTATTCTTAGGAATTGACCATTTGGTAACAGTTTTCAATAATTAATGCTTTGGATCAAAATTGAAGACTCTGATATAAGACCTGCCATGTCCCCATAATTTCTTGAGTCCTGGAATTGTTTTGTTTCAGTTCTGTTGATGGATTTAAAAAAAGTAAGTAACAACATTAAAAAACCCCAAAAATATCGCGAGACTGGAAAATGGGCAAAAAAATTAAACATCGATAGGATCTGAGATATCCAAACAGAGGTAGAATGTTAAAGTACTCCCTGGAGACAGATCCCATGTGCCTGGAAGCCCTATGTGTCTAAGCGCCCATGTCTCTAAGTTCCCAGCCTTCCTGAACGCACATCATGCATTAAACCTGCAAAGGGCCAGGACTTGGTCATCAATAATCCTCTCAGTAATCCCACAAAGAACATGTAAGCCTGTGAGTGATAACACTGGCGCCTCTGGCAGGCTGCTCTGTAGTTTCTAAATTAGAGTGTGGTCTCCACCAAAAAGCAATACAAGAATAAGCCTTTACTCACCTTCCTCCACTGCCTTCGGAAACTCATCGTCAAAGAGGAACGTTGAGATGAGGAGCCTATCAGGACTCAGAAAGGGACTGGAAAGTTTGTCTTGGCAGTAAAGTTATCCCGAGCTCTGATAAACAGGGCCCATAAATACTACAAGAATTTAAAAAATAAATCAGTACAAACTATAAATACGTTGGATCAGTCAGTCTTTCCATGCACTTCATTTGTGATGCATGAAGGAAAAGGGCAGGTTAAAATACTGCTTTTTCTCTCCTTTCAGCTCCAAGTTTCCTAATATATCCTTTACCATAGTGCGTTGACTATTAAGTGCAAACTGAAAGATGATGAATTTTTATTACTTCAGTCCTCCTTCCATTTATTTTTGGTTGTGATTTTTTTTTTTCTTTCCTTATTATTCTTTCTTTTTGAGGGGTAGAATAATCTTTACAGATTTCTCACTCCCAATTCCATCCTGGTTCCCCTTTCCCCAGCCTCTCATTTCTCTGATAAAACACTTATTGGGATTTCTAGAGATATTTTTCACTGCCTTCTAGTAACTGAAACTCTGATTAAATGTTCAGGGCCATTCTCCTCTCAGGTGCATGGCATGTTGCCATGCATTTCGGGAAACCGGCTACTGAGCTCACATGTGCTTGGTGATAACACCCTGGAAAGGCCAGAGCAGTGAAAGCTGGAGATCTGTGCAGCTTGTGCTATGTGTCAGCTGCCCAGATAGCACACAAAAAACAAATGGCAGGTCACGACAGGGCTCTGGTTCTATCCGAGCTGTGAGTAATGATGCTTCAGAACTAAGGCTCTCTTAATTCAAACATTTAATTATTCATAATACACAGATAGTCCTTTCCTCCACATTTTTTCTTCATCCGACATTTCCAGTCCACTTAGGATTCCCACCATCTGCTGGAGCTGCAAAGCCAAGATGATGCTAATGCCTCACTTTGTACCTCTCCATTCCTCATTGTCTCCATGCCATCTCATGCATTAATCTCACATTTCTGTTGAAAATTATGTGTTCCCTGTTCAAAGTCTGCAGTTACAGAAGATGTAAAATCTCCCAAATAAATAGCACTGCAGCATCTTTCTTTAAATAAAGCAGAGAAAACTGTCCCATGGGAGGCATTGGTATTTGCCAAAAGTCCGTACATCTGAAACAACTGAAGAGAGGAGACAAATTAAGATTTTTTTCTCTGAAATGTCAGCTAATTTCAGTTTGTTTGCTTATAAAAGTAATGAAGAAAAACCCACTATCCTTAAAATGAAATATTCATAGAGAAAGGAATAATTTGTGGATAAAAGATAGGAATTACCGGCAAAGTGCCAGAAGGACCAAATTTGTGACCTATGCTCTTCAGTATATTACTAAGCAATCTGGACAAGGAGGCAAGAAATAAGGCAATGGACTTTTCCAGTGATAGAAGAAACTCTTCAAGATAAGAAACACTAAAAGTTATTGCAAAGAATGAAAAAAGAAAGAAGAAAAGAAAGAAGGAAGGAAGGGAGGAAGGAGGGAAGGAAAGAAGGAAGGGAGGAAGGAGGGTAGGAAGGAAAGAAGGAAGGAAGGAAGGAAGGAAGAAAAGAAAGATCCTACAAGAGACAAAAAGAAACAAAAGCCTAAACCACCTGTTAAAAATAACCATACAGGGTGATGGACTTTAGTAGATTTTACCATTCAGGAAACTGATCTTGGAACCCTTGTGAAGAAATCTACAACCAAAATTTCCTCACAGGCGAGTTACTGTCACAAAAGGCAAGAAGGTTGTCAGGAATAGTTAGGAAAAGACTTGATAATGGAACAGAACAACCTGGTTACGCTCCAGTAAGGATGGATAGTGTCTCTGTGTTTTGACTACTTGAATACATCTCTTCCTCCACCCTCAGAAATGTATAATGGATGTAAAAGTGTTATGGGGTCACAAGCATTATAAAAAGTATAGAATAGTTTCCATATGAGAAGAGACTAAATAGTTTAGTTGTCTTCTGCCTGGAAAAGAGGTGTGTGAGAGGCGTATTGCAGAGATCACAAAATCACAGTATTTTAGAAAAGGTGATTGTGGAATTAGTCATTATTCTTGTAGTAGAAGCTCTGTAGGACACCTAATCAAGAAGAAAACCTTAAAGAAACAAAAGGTTACATTGCTGCAACGCACTTTGACATCCAAAAATATCTGTGGATTCAAAATTCTATCAGATACATTTGTGGAAGCAAAGCACATCATGAACCTTCAGATACAAAGATACAGCTACAAACGGTGGTTCATGTAGCTCCTTCAGAAACAAATTCACAGAATATTTATGTGCACATGAGTCTGTATCCATCTGTACAAGAAGCGGGTTTCCTGGGGGAAGTGTGTCAATCCATGTGTGAGCTGTTGTTTATAATCTTTTCTTAACCATTCGTTACACATCAGTGATGGAAACAGGATGATAAACTACAAGAGTTTGGTCAGACTCAGAGTAGCCACTTTTATTTTTCATGATACTAACTGGATTTATTTTTCTACATTTTTTTTGGCATACAATTTATTTTAATTTTAGCTTTGCATCTTGTTTTATCATGAGTATCCATGTTGAATAGCTCATATTTTTCCATGCCAGAGGTAAACACGCTTTCTACCCATGCCTACTTACATAAAAGTAACAGAGGCATGACAGGAACCACCACAATCATCTTTCACCTGGTCTTTAGACCTGTAGAAGACCCAGTGACCTGCAACCAAATTTCTCTCTCCATTGTCCTTCTGGGAAGTGTGACTTGATCAGGACTAACTGGACACCATTCATCGGGAGTTTCCACTGGATGCAGTGCCTGTGTATCTCCCACAATATAGATCAGGACTCCCATATTCAGCAACCTTCTGCCAGTGAGAATTAGCTCAGAGTCACGGCAGGACATTATCTTAAGTTCTGTTTGGGACCCGTTCATAATGGGACAAACAAAATAAAGAGAAAGATACCCCATATTGCCTGTGTCTCTTAATATGTCTCAAGTTATTTTTGCACTGTTTGGCTTCAGCATGGAAAAATAAAGGTTAATTTTATAGAAGGCTTTTGTGGCCTTATAAAATGAAATAAGAATGTTATAGAATTCATTGCATCTGGACTGCTCGGTATATTACTGTTGCCATCTGTTCTTTTAACATTGTTGATTATTTTTGTGGGCCTGGCAGATTTCTATACAAGAGACTGGAGAGTTGATTGTTCTTATTAGTATCTTAGTCAAAAAATGGATAAACTGGACACATTTTTTATTTCTTCATCTCTGATGCCCAGCAGACTCCCAGGCTTCTACTGAAGCATTGCAGCTCAGGTTAGTGAGAGGAAAAAGAGGTAATAAAAACAGGCAAAAGAAAAGATGGTCATCAATATCTATATTCGCTCTCAGGATCAATGTTGCATTCCACCTGTCTCTACTAACTGTGTAGGATGTGCTTTAGGTATTTTTATTAACAGACATTTCTGTCAGTAAACAGGGAGGACTTTGCTAGGACTGCAAGAAGAAAAATGCCTTGTGGAAGAAGAGCTTCTAAGAGGTAGGGTATGCCTCTGTTCCGCTTGGAAATAACACCAAACTGCTCCACAGCCGAGCTCTAAGAACAGCTAAAAGAGAACAATGAAACCTAATGTTGAGGTGGAGCTCCTCAGAATTGGTGGTGGAGTGTAGACATGGAGGGCACATCTATTCCTACAATCTTCCTGACTGCCTTCACCCTCAAACTAGAGCTCTTTAAAAAAAAAAAAAAACCCCACTATCCAAATGTCTGAAAACCTTCCCTTCCTGCTCTGAGTAGATAATTTCACTTGTCGGTTCTCTCTCTCGACTTACAGATAATCATTCCCATCTTCTGCTTTCCTTCCTGACTCAACCTGATTCCCGAAACAATTTGTCTTAGTTTCTGGATCTGTCCTGGCCGTTGCACTCTTCTGGGAAGCAAGTTCCCTTTTTGTCTCCTTCAGGGTACAATTCCTTCTTCTCCAGCTCATCCAAAACAGAAGCAGAGAAAAGGGAATGGTGGAAGGTGAAAGTTGCTTTCACTGCATATTTTCACTATTTCCTTCTAGAAAAAAAATATTCTTCCTCAATTCTTCTGCAATGGGATGCTTCTGTATATGCAGCATTAAGCCTCTGGTCTTATTACAGCCTCAGCTCAGATGGCAGAACTAGCGGGAATGGATGACTGGTACTATGAATGTCTGGTACTAAAAAAGTCATCTAAAGGTTTTTAATGAGTTCCAGAACACAAACAAATAGGAAAACTCTCAGAACCAGTATATGGACCATGTGAGACTCCCCTAATTCAGATGCAAATTATTCTCAGGAGTATTAGTGAATGCAAATTCTTCTTGGGAGCATTAGTGGAGGACAATGAAACAAACTTTTCTTTGTTCCTAACTACCTAAGCAGACATTTTTGTCCTGAATGATGAACAGACCAGCCCTTTTATATCATTACATCCTAGGTTTTTTCCTGGGCCACTGATGGAAACCCAGACATTGCACAGGGGAGAACTTGGTTCTATTGTTGCAGTTGTCTTGGGGTTCCTGTTTATGACCTGCCTGTTTAGCTTACCCATGATTAATTTCTTTATCCTTCTGGACTATTTATGCTCCAGTACTTGAACTGATTCCCTCCTATATGTTCTTGCCTCTCTCTGTTTGCTCTGTTGATCATGCAGTGGAGAGGACCTTAATGTCAGCAAAGCGCTGTATTCCTGCCCACAGTTCTCGTGTTGTACAAGAGTTATGAAGAAAGAAGTGAGGACCACAGAAAACAATTTATTCACTTACAGCCTAATCTCCTCAGTCTGTGAAAGGAGATTGACAGCTGACTTGATTATAACGCCTGTGCACCTTTACAGGCACACAGTGTTGGCTAACGATGCGTTCTATGGTCTAGATGGAAAAAAAAGACAAAATGAAAAACATTTGTAGAAGCTGAAACCAGGCAAGTTCAAATGGGAAACAAACTACACGTTTTCAAGGCAAGCTTGCCAACACAGAAAACCCCTGCAAGAGAGGGTAAATTTTCCAGCATTTGTCATGTGATTCAAATTTCTGATTAAGACACATTGAGATGTCTGTCTGTATACGAGCTGTACTTATATGTGGGTCTAAATTCCCACTACAGTGAGTGGAGACTTTTAGAAAGTTTTAGTTGCTTGTACATAGATATCTAATGTCATTTTAGGGGCTGTGAGGTGTTCTACCTGCTGTCCAGCTGCTTGCTTCAGAAAGGCATTCATATCCTGAACCTCCTGTGTCAGAGCTGCCAGATCTTGTGGGTGTCTGTGATACTCACGGGGTTTCTCATAGGGCATTAGACCATTAGACAATAATTGGAGTCAAAAAGTCATTTTTCTGGCCATGTCATTCTCCTTTAGGTGAGAAGAGATGCTTTCTAAACTCCACTAATTTTATTGCTTCGGGACTTGACTCGGTTGCAACTTGTCCCGTGTTCTATGATAACCCTCCTGGCTACCAAATACCTTGACTATGTTAGGTTACTTCAAATGCGATAAAGCACCTGTGTTTAGGCAATAAATTACATCTGTAGCCAATGCAGGCAATTGAGCCTAGAGAGTTATTCACCTAATCTACATGTGACCCACTCCTTTCTGGAGCAGCATCTGGAAACCAGGCAAGATACCCCACAGTGCCTAAAATAAAACTAGACACCTCTATTTATTTTCCTACAGTTGCAGGAAGTTCTGGGATGGGACCAGTGGCTTTTAACTAAGGGAACTCTGAAAAAGCTCACCTGATTGAAATACATGCAGACTTCTTTTTAAGGTTTTGCAGGAAAGGGACCAAGAAATGAATTATTCGAGTATCAAAAAATTCCAAGTGAGAGAATAAATTCCTAGGATGTGAGGAAGCTGTAACAGTTTACACCTGCAGGTGGTCTTAATTTCAACTCCCCAAGGTGGCATTAGATCACTTTGTCTCTCTCAGGTCATCAGGTTTCACCCGGTCACCCTGTAACAAGCCCAAAGAGTAAAGGATTTCAATCCTCAGCAAACAAAGCCACATTTCAAGGCAGGGACAGGAAAATTCAGACTGCTACAGGGAACTGGTAGGTGAGTTATACACAGTTATGCCAGCAGGTAAAATATGGTTCATATACTAAGGAAAGCTGAGATCAGGGTGACAAAAGGGAAAATAATTTCCAGACCAAGATAAATAGCGTGGTTATGATCATTACAGCATATAACACCAAAGCTATGTCTGTTTCTAGCCCCTCTGAAGACTGATGCTTTATTGAAAGAAAGAAAAGGAATCCCAAATACCTCCACAATGCTTCTCCACCCTTGGTTTCAGAAGGCTATGGCAATTTACAACCACAAGTTGCAGAATGTTTTCTTAGCTTCTAGAGAAAAAAAGCGATTACTGATTAATAAAGAAAAAAGGGTCAAATTATAACTTCATGCTGATAAGATTTGCCAATGACTACCTGTCAAAATGGCATGAATTATGTGAGTTTCATCCATTGCTATTCTCATTCCACTAGTGAAGTCTTCTGTTTCCTGTTGCTTAGCAAGAAAACCAACCAAAACCTATCATAATGATGTAAAAAAAATCATGCACTTCGAAATTTGACCTTACTTGTATTCTTTTGCTATCTATTATATATTTTCCTTCTCTATTAATAATGGGAAACTATAGAAGTTACTTTTAATCTAGTGAAAATCATGTTACTGTGGACTCTGCAGTTAACAGCAAGACAACTTGTTCCAGAGGACAATTCACGTCAAGATCTGAACTAATGCTTAGCGCATAAGTCCCACTAAGCCACTGTCAGGAGGAGCAAATCTCTCCAGCTGCAGAAGGAGTAACTCCAAACAATAATAGAGTGCAGCTCTCCCCATCTTTTGTAAGCAGTTGGGAGAAATCTCTTTTGTGACCTGAAAGCAATGTTGCTGAGGTTTCTGTGATGCTGCGCTTAAGGTAATAACCCCTGGCGAGAAGGACTTGGCTTTATGTCAATCCTGTGCTACTTATTTGGGAGCTGGCCCCTTTTCCAGTGGGAACTCCAGGTAGAAAAAGCACATGGCTTCCCACAAAAGGCTATGGCATAGTGCCCAAAACGCATGTTGTCCCCAATGGCTGAGGAGAAAAGAGGTGGACTTTATGTCACCTAACTTTAAGTGTGTAAAAGTTAGGCACCTACTCTGAGCAAATCATCAAGTCTCCTTCTACAATCAGTGGACAGTAAGGGATACTTCCAGGTTGTGAGTCATCCTGTCCTGGCAGAGGTGTCCAAAATAGCTGGAATGAGATGCCTCTCTCTCACTTCATTGACTATTAAGGAAACCTAGATGACTGCTTTGGACCACAGGCGTACATTTCTGGTGGTTAAAGTTACACAGGATAAATCCAGCTCTCACTTCAAAGCTTTCAATAAATTTGTCTTTCTTTTCATCACATTAGAGAACCAATTAAGAACTTCTCCACAAAATTTGGCTTAGAAAACATATAACTGTTATTTAAATGCATCTCCTGACAAGAAACAAACAAGCAAGAAATAAAATAGAGAATCTCTGTAGCTCTGAAGATGTTTGAAAACATATCAAACAGGAGTAAGTTGCAAAGTTTTTTCTCTTATTTTGTTTTTCTTAAGAATTGTATTACACTTTGACATTACGTATTTGTTAAGTTACAGTTCATTTTGGTGCTTTGGATTAGTGACTATATTCAGAGGTACTATACTGCAAAGACATACTCATGCAGAAAGGCTGTTTATATCTTGTATGTCAAATGGTTTGATTATTGAGTCTTTATCAGCCTTCTCCATCTGGAACTGGAAGAATCATATGTCTAGATGATGGTAACAAATTTTCCCTTCAAAAGTTTTTGTTTTTTTAACAGAAAAAAACAAAACCAACTGTTTTCCAAAAAGAAAAGTGCATGAAATCTTGATATCTGAGAACACTGCATCTATTCCATCTTTTTTACTTTGACATAGGAAATTTCTTCCCAAATAATGGAATATTTTAATCTGTCTCATGTATTCTGTACCCCAGCTATGACAGCAGCAGGTGCTTCCTCTTATTTAGCTTCAAGGATTCTGCATATTCCTTGCCTCCTGGTTCCTATGGGTGTTGCCATGACAAAGTCATTGCTGGTGAGGGACAGGCCAAGACTCTATTCCATGTTACTCAGCTGTAACCTGAGGTAGAAATTAGCTTGCAGTTTAAAACAACTAAGTTTGGCTTGTGGGAAGAAGGTTCACTTGTCTAAATGTAAGGGTTTAGTGGAAACTGGCACATCCTGACATATTCCATTTAGGCTCCTGAATGTTGAAAATGTCTTGTAGGTCCTGTGTCCAATCTGTAAGACCCATGTGGACACATGGTTGGGTAAATAAATTGCATCACAGCAGTTCATGTGAGCAAGGAGTCCCAGGTCGCATCGTATTCACTACAGATCTAATCAGTAGGATCAAGTGAGTTTGAAAGAACTTTTTAGCTCATGAAATGTAGGTGTTTAATCTTTCATGAACTTAATCACTCTAACTGTCTGAGGTTTATGCCCATTCTCATCCTTGTTTGGGGAGGTAAGTACCCGTACTTTAGGTCTTACACCCTGGAATCAGACACTTAAATTCAGTGGTTTGAACATCACCTTCATATTACCTGGGCAAGCGGAAGAGGACAATGAGGACAATCCAGGTGTTCCTTCTGATTTACTCTCTGGTTCCCAGCTGCACTGCCTCCATATCCATCAGTCTTCATGTCCTTCCTTCAAAGTCTGAGAATGTCTTGTGTGCTTCCTCCTGTGTTGTGTGGGGTGTGGTACCTTCACCAGTATCCTCTAGGAATGCTAAGATATACTTTTAAGACTTGGAACACTACTGATTCTCATTGCTCACCCGATCTCTCTTCGTAAAGCATGTTATTGCTTTGAGTTCGGAATGTTCACTGCTGCACATAAACAATATTATAGGGTGAGGTGATCAGTTATCAGTGAGTAGGATGAAGTGGGTGCCCTGTTGACCCCTGAGGACTATTCTCTATTCTATGATTAAGGGGACCATTGAAAATGTAGATAATTCCTTCTAGGGTCATTTTCTGATCTATTCAAAACTACTCAGTGTCACAGGGAAGTCTACTAGGAAAACTGAGAGCAAAACAGAATCCATATTTCATTCTCCTGCTGCCAGTGTCCAAACATTGCACTATACCTCCCTTCCAGTAAGATCATAGACCTGCGTAAGAACTCTTCATCATGGAAACCAGTCCTCTTGCCGGTATGTATGCTTAGTCTGCTGTAGCAGTCCTCTGTGACACAACTGTTACATAATTAAGTTAATCAACCCTTTCTTCACCTTTGGATTTCTTCCAAGAGTGAATGGTCATGGTGAATCAAAAGTGGCCCAGAGAAGAGGTTGTAGCTTAAGGACTAAATGAAAACTTTGCACTATTTTTAATGAATAAATTGTGAAGAACCTAGACCAGGCATATAATCATAAAGTTTAAAGAAAGAAAAAAAACGTCTATATATTACCTACAAGTCACTGCAAAATAAATTTGCAAAAATTCCACCAAAACGTGATTTCTACTTCCACCCACTAGATGGAAGCAAACATTAATTTATGTGATCTTGTTAGCTGTGCACAATATATTTAATGTCCTAATGCCAACGTGTGTGGTCTTGTGAGTTTGACTTACCTTTTTAGTACTGTTTAATGAGGGAAATGTATAACTTTGTGAAAATCAATTCTAGGACATCATAAAAGGTGCAGATTGACTAAGGACCAAAGGATCACTTCAATATAAAACGGAAAGGATGGAAACCTGCAGTATCTTTTCCTATAGATTAAATCAAATGTACATGCTTGTTCATAGGGTGTTTTATTTTTAAGCCTTGACTAAGCATCTGATGTTTTTTGAAACTGCATTGAAAATATTTGGAATCTGGATCTCTCCATGTTCACTCACTAACACCCTGCCTTCACTTTCTGACCAGGAGGCCAAGAATAAAATCATGTGTCATGGAAGGCTGTGCCATGAAAGAAAAACAATTTCTAGAGTTTTATTGAGTATATACATGTCAGCTTTCCAAGAACTGTCCATTAAGTGAAATACATTTTCTGTTGCAGCAGGGAGAAATATGAATTTTGCTAGTCACTGTTTACTGGAAATGGTCGATAAACGAAAGTGTCGACATAGTGGTTCCTGAGTCACTACGGCTTGCAAGAAATTCAAGCAGAGCTCCCTCGTGGGGCATGTATCATGTGGTAGATAATGAGGTGACGCGTGCATAAGGGCTTCTTCATAATCCAAATGCCCAATGTGGGGAAGGAGTTGATGGGCAGAGGCAGCTGAAACCCCTAACGGAGATGTTTTCCTGAAATCCAGCTCCTCAGCCAACTCAGGGCCATCCTTTAGTGAAGAAGATCCTTAGCGAATCTTTGATATTTGTCCCTTTAATCAAGTTTCTAGGTCTCCCTCACTCAGCTCTTAGGAGTACATAACGTGTTATGACTTTCCTGGCTTCAGACTTTCCAGGTGCCTTAGAGAGTACTGGTAAATCACTGTGGAAAGTGCGTATTTCTCTTGCTAGTTGTAAGGTAGCGTAGGATGACTAAGGTTAGATGTAGGCATTTAAGTTTTAGGTATGTAAAGTCAGGGGACATATGTGCCACAGCTGTTCACTGCTTGATAACCATTGTGTAGGAAGCAAAGTAAGTTTTGCGATTTCACTTTGCTTTTAAGATCACGATAACAAAGTAGGAGCTTTGCAGGTACCTATCCATTTCAGTGATGTTCTAATGACTCATCAGCGCCAGATTAAATATTTTAACTGACATACAGAGAAGTGGAAATAAGATATATTATTTACTCCTATTTCACATTTGCTCTTTGAGTTTATCATATTTGCTGGTTAGCTTGACAGAGGTGCAATTCAGTTGCCTTAAATCGTGAACAAATGAGTGATTTCAGAATCAGATACAAAGTCCTGTGCTGTAACAACAAAAAGAACATGGATGACAAAGACGGTGCAAGTAGAAAAGGAAGGAAGGATGGAAAGGCGGAAGGATGGAAGGACAGAAGGATGGAAGGAAGGAAAATCGGTTCTGTGATAGTACTTTCCATCTCATAGTACTGGAGATATGAAAGAGCTTTATGGAGTCAACCATGATTTCATGATCTTTGTTTTACAGGTGGGGAAAAGGAAGCACAGTTGATGTGCCTGCTCAGGGGGCATCTAGCATCTAGCAGACTGGAAGCAGAGCAGGGAATAAAACTTAAGGCTATTTGAACCCCTTTCGAGTACTTTATAAACTAAAAAACCCAAACCAGTATTGTTGGGCTGATAACAGACTGCTTTGTTCTCCTTGCACAGAAGGAATAAACTCATGGTTTGTGCCTGCTCATGCAATGTTTCACTGAAAAATAATATGACTAATCTATAGGGTTTTTTTTTTTAAATAATTCCTCACTGATGCAAAATTTTGCGAGGAGAAGAAGAAAGCTGCATTCACTAGGACGAAAAAGAAAATGTCTACCAGAAAACTGAAAAATCTAGGTTGTCAGCATGGGATCAAGGATATGAAATCAGTCCCATGCCCTAACGTTTAACTGCTGAAGTGAACTCACTTGCCTTCTAATAATGAAACTTTGCTTAGTTGGATAGGTTTCATTAGCTAGAAAGGGAAACATTTTGTTTTTTGCCCCTGCCTACTTGAACTCACAAAACAAATACAGGCATGTAACAATGCATTACTGAAAATACATGGCACATGGAATAAAAGGAGAACTTGGTAAGAATAATCATCCATCCAAGACTGCTCTGGGATTAAAGAAAAATATATATTGCAAAGAAAAAACTATTTTCAGTTCAGAAAAGCATGTCTGTTTGTTGCAAGACAGTTTTATGAATAGACAGAGAAAAGCTCTGCAGTTTAGGATGGCAATTGCATGGTAATTTGATGAGCTTAGACTCTTTTCTGCCTAATTTCCTCCTGTTCCTCCTCACTGCTTTACAATTCCTAAGTCTATCTCATTTCTGTCTATTAGAAGGGTAATCATCACAATTTATTGCTGTATGGGACTCCTGAATATTACATGACTTCCCCTCCCTGTCTTCGTCTTCCTGCAGAGGCATGTACTGATGTATGGGACTGAATGACCTCAGGCTCTTACTGGGCAAAGCTGGAAGTAGCCCAGAAAACTGGAGATGCAACTTCCTAGGCGATGATGAAGAAGCCAATGATGTGAAAGAGAACTGAAGGATTCACATTCGACTATGGCCAGATGTCTCAGACTTTGCAAAAATAAAATTTTGTAGGATCAGAAGAGAATTTTCATTTCAAATTAAACACTGAATGCTAGTCTAGCTTTTTTTTTTTTTTTTTTTTTTAATGAAGGTTAAGAGCTGTAAACTGAGACAGAATGATGTTTTCTTTCGGCTTTGGAAATACCTGTTGGGTTGGTTGGTTTGGTTGTTTCTCAGATTTCATTTTGCTAGGGGTTCATGCTGGAGTAGGAAAATTGTAGGAATCTCAGTACCACTAGCTAGTTTACAGAAGGACATAAGTTGACTGCTCAACAGAGCTATCAAAGCTGATGAGACAGGTATTAGTTGTGAAGTCTTGGATTCAGGGCTTAGCTTTGTTGCAATGTCTCTAGGAAAGACTGTAAGCCAGGGATGCTCTCAGGTATTAAAAACATAAATCCATCTACCAATTCTGAGAGATTACTTTGGTGCCCTGCAGCCAAATGTTCTATATGGGTGCAGTTATGATGGACTCTATAGTGCATCTTTGCAAGTGTTTCTACTGTTTATGATTTAATTGCAATTTTTTCATGAGTTAAGTATTCAGTGCTAGAATTCATACAAGAGTGGGAAATTCATTTTTGTCTTATTAAAAGCGAAAGTTCTTAGATGTCATGATGTAGAGTGAAGACTGCTGAGGTGAGCTCAGTGCAGCAAGGAGCAGATCTAGCAGGAAAATGAGAAGAAAGCTCCTAGTGGATGGTAACCACTCAACATTCACAGCATCCATTTTCCTTCACATGCTGATCAGGTTACATGAGAGCAGCTCTCCAGCCCCATAGCTCTCCCCACTCGTTCACATGTCAGCCCCAGCCATGTCCTAAAAACACAGGGAGCTGAAAGGCATGTTATTATCACCCTTACTTTACCGTTTGCTGACATTTAAAATGTCAACATTGCTAAAGTCTTCTTGTCAGTGACATTGACTTTCAGCTGCATCATCATAAAAAGAAAAAAAAAAAAAGAAAAAAAAATCCACATTTCTGCAGTGCAGGCGCCCCTTACTTTAATGAGAAGATCAACGCAAAGGACACCTAACATAAACCAGAGAAACAAGATCACTTCTTCTTAATTAAAACTGCACAAACCCCAGAGCAGCTTTGCCCAGGGCATGTAAGTGACAGCAGAGAGTGGTCATTAGTCCTAACGAAAGAGCTGCCAGGAAGCGCACAGACCCCTAAGTGAGAGAGCTTTAGCTTGTCACGGTGAAAGCACATTTATTACAGCTAACGAATCTTGGCCAGGGTCTATAAAACAGTGGTATCTGACTGAAGAAGCCCCGACCGCCTTCTCCAGCAGTAACCTTGTCATGTGCATTGACAGAGGCCAGAACAGTTCTGCAGGACTCTCGGGAGGTTACGAGGTCTCTGGGCTGCTCCTTTAATTAGCCCTCAGATAGCTCAGGAGAATTTCCTGCTGTAGTTCACGGTGGGACAGGGCAAAGGCCTCTGAAACAGCCCCACAAAGAGGAGGTGATGTTTATGCAAAGAGCTGACCCTCATAATCGCTGTGTTGACTTCAGTACACGGGCTGGGAGCCCAAAAGGAGCACAGCCATGCCCGTGGCTATTTATAAGTGAGAGCTGGGGGTGGGAAAAGGGATGGGAGAAGATGGGGGAAGCAATGCCATGAGTGTGGAAACACAGTCCGTGCTGTCATGTGCATGGTAGAGATTTGGTTTTCTCTTGGTGTTTGCTTCCAAACGCACAGGAACGCTGAACGTGCCTTGCACAGGTAGACCCACATTTGTCCTGTCCTCCCCTTCCAGCTTGCACCCTGCTCAGCTGTGCTGCAGCCCATCTACACATCCCTCAGTGCTGTTGCCCTCTTGCTACTCCTGCCAAGGTGGAATAACTGCTCAGTGGGTTTTTCATCCAGCCACCACCCTTCAGAAGAGCTCCACAGCGGCTTTGGTTTACTCTGGAGGCTGCAAAAACTCCAGAATGACTGCAAAATCCAAGAAGAGCAAATTTAAGCTGAAAAGCTTTAATTTGTTCTTTTCTCCACTGAAGTCGTGCTCACAGCTTCATAGGCTTAGAGGCAGCAAGAGCGGGCCCTTCTCTGGGTTATCAGTGCTAAGGTCTTGCGGTGCACGGTGCTGTACAAAGAAAGGACATGGCACCTGCCTTGCTGGGTTCAGAGCTTCCCAGACAGACACAGCAAGTGTGTGTAAACCCTTTTTGCAGTTATTAATGTCAGAACCAAAGGACATGAACCCATCTATCAAAATCGTGCCTAGAGTCTGTCACAGGTCTGTGAACATAGTTCCTAGTAACTTGGCAAAGCAGAGTATTCAGTGGACAACCATAAACTTTATTGGCTTTGTGGATCATCTTAAATGCTCTCCTGACAAGTCAATGGGATTTAAAATCTACAGAAGAAAGCTGATATTTGCTTTACCTTAACATTTTCCAACAAGAAATCCATTACAGCTGCTAGAGAAATAATATATGCCTTCCAAATGAGTAAGAAAACTGATAAAGTCCTCTCTGATGCAGAAAGATTGACAAAATGAGTAAGATGCTACTTGTACCCTGCTTTGAGAGGTTGCATAGGGCAGCACCAGTTGATTGATAAATTTGACCAGTTTGAGGGTGGGATGGGGTGGGTTGTGTCCTCTGTGATGCTGAAACCACTCATCATCCTCTGGGAAGTGGTAGCTACCTTAGAAGAGGATTTATATTAATTTATTTTACATTGCATCTGCACTGTTCCGAGAATATATCCCTTGTGTCAGCCCGTCAGAAATCCTAGAGTCTTCTAACTCAATAATTTGTGACGGAGTAACCACAGCCTTCATGTGTGCTGGTCTCCATCTCCACTGACCTACTGAGATTAGGGGTTCGCTTTCCCCAGAAGCTGAGAAAAGGGAAAAAAGACCATTGCCCTCTTGATAGATAGGATGCTGAGCTAGACTGACCTCTCCTCTGACCCAGGACAACTTTTCCTGCGTTCATTAGCAGGACCAGGACTTTTTAACAGCTACTGTAGCAGCTACCAGTTTTAGCTCTGGAGGTTTCCAGTGTGATTTCTGCAGTTTGGAATGACAAGGTAGCTATCATCCCAGCCTGTCTTGAGATACATTTAAGACCAAGAGTACCCTTCAGATAGCACAATAAAAGATAAATCGGGGTGTTTTTGGGGGTTTGGGGAGGTCCCCCCCCCTAAAAATGTAATTGAATAATTCAGGGTTTGATGAAGACTCCTATGTATAAATGGTGAACCAGAACTGTTGGGGTTTTTTCGGCAGATCTTTATAAAATATACCCCAACTCTTGGGGTAATGAGATTATATCTTAGAATCTTGAGGGAAAATACATTTTAAAAGTTGTTCTTAATAGTATTTTATAATGTTTCATTACCTTATATCTCAGGATGAGAAAATAAAATATAGTATGTTTTTGCAGTTCTCTTTTAGTTGCCATTGCAGTGTGGTGCCTCAGACTTGCTCCAGTGACTTCACTTGTAGCCAGGGGAACTTTGAAGAAGACATTTAAAGACTCATTGTGGAAATCCATTGAGGATTGTTCATAGTTTCCAGTGGGCTATTGTCTCCCCTCTCACTTCTGTTCTGGTGTCTACTGTTAGTGGAGCAAATTCTGCAGCCAACACAAGGCCATTACATGTATCACATTTACCCAATCATTGCCAGTATGCAGCTAGCAGTATTTATCATGAATAACAGCACAGTCTAACAAGCAAGGCACATCTTGGGGTTTCAGGAGAGCTGTAGCCTTTTTCCAACTTTGTCTCAAACCTCTTGGATAATCTTGGGTTGACTGGGCATTCTGCCCCTCTACTCCACTCTCGTGAGACCCCACCTGGAGTACTGCATCCAGCTCTGGAGTCCTCAACATAAGAAAGACATGGACCTGCTGGAGCGTGTCCAGAGGAAAGCCACAAGGATGATCCGAGGGCTGGAGCACCTCTCCTATGAGGAGAGGCTGAGAGAGTTGGGGCTGTTCAGGCTGGAGAAGCGAAGGCTCCGGGGAGCCCTTATAGATGCCTTCCAGTACCTAAAGGGGCTCCAGGAGAGCTGGGGAAGGACTTTTTACTAGGGCATGTAGTGACAGGACGAGGGGGAATGGCTATAAACTGGAAGAGGGCAGGTTTAGATTAAACATTAGGAAGAAGTTTTTCACTTTAAGGGTGGTAAGGCACTGGAACAGGTTGCCCAGAGAGGTTGTTGAGGCCCCATCCCCGGAGGTGTTCAAGGCCAGGCTGGACGTGGCCTTGGGCAACCTGGTCTAGTGGGAGGTGTCCCTGTCTATGTCAGGGAGGGTGGAACTCGATCATCTTCAAGGTCCTTTCCAACCTGAACCATTCTATGATTCTATGATTCTATGACTACTTCTCTCCACATCCATCTACCATCTCTAAAAGAGGAAAAGTGATAGTCACCTCCTTTGGAACACAGTTTATGGACTGAAGTTCCTAAATACTATCTGTACTAGAGTAACTCTGTTTATTTTATGGAAACATAATCTTTTTACTTAGGTTGTAGGTTATAGCCTGGAACTTAAATGCTGAGAGGATGATCTTTTACCATTTACTCTCAAAGTCTGTCTACGCTACCCATTAAGAGTGGTTCTGAGGCAACTTTGAGATTTGCCCTCCATCCATAACGAAGGCGTAAGCATGTCTGGACTGTGCTGTCAATATTGCCTGGTGTAACAGGGGACCCAGCTGTTCCCAGACAGGCTGTGAAGGGAGGCATTTGGACGGTTGATAGGTGAGAACATGGTATGGGCTGCGCTGAAAGCTGCTGTAGAGGCTGTTGCTTCACAGAAGTGTAAACGCAGCCCCTATTTGCCAGCAAATGGAATATCTGAACATCTTGTGTGGCTGGACAGTCAGGCGTTGGGCAGGAAGGGGGAAGAAAATAGAGGTAGATGATGAGCAGAGAAATTCTGGGATCTACTAAAACTCAAGCAAATCCACAACTATGTTCTTAGGTGAAAGGCTCTTATGGTGTTTCTCATATGGTCTGAGCACTGACATTGCCATTGAGGGAGAAACGAATGCGTGTGGTGGACTTTCAGAAAGTACTTTTTTAGTTCTAGAAAGTAATTTTTTACAGTGAGAACAATCATTCACTGGAACAACCTCCCCAGGGACAGTGCAGAGTCCCCAACACCGGAGGATTTCAAGTCATGCCATGACTAGACAAGTTTCTAGATAGTTTCATCTACGCTCCCTTTCCCATGAAAGGTTGGACCAGATGAACTCTAGATGTTGCTTTCAACCCAGGTTGTTGAATGAATCTATACATCGCTGACTTTGAAATAGCATTTAAGAATCAACATTAAGCAATGAAGTTGGGGAAGGTTTATGTCTTTCTCTCCCCCTCTGGATGAATGCTGAGTCCTCTTCACATTCTGCTTGTTTTTACACAACTGTAGGCTCTTTGTGGAGGGGATTACATTTTTATGGTGTGTAAAAAGCTGTAAAGTCAACCCATCATTTTCTTGGTGATGCATGCAGGCAGCGTTGAAGACATTTAAGCATCAGTAGGCAAACCAATAGCTCCGCTATACTCCCTATACTGGACAAACCTTTCCACAGTGAGAGCGTACAGCTCTGTGTCTGTGTGTGTGTGTGTGTGATGTGCAATGTAGGTGTCTGCATGTGTATATGTCCCTTCTTGGTTTGTGTGTGCCTGGCGTAGTCCATCAACTCCGTGCACATAACAAAGTCTACAACTCTGGTCCCTGACATATTATTCCCAGCTTCATGAGCAAGTGCAATCTGTGTGGTCTAACTATAGCATAAAACAATGCCTTGAGGGAACAGTAACGATGCTGCTGATGTCAGAAAGCCGAATTGTTCTGCACAGGGATCTCTCAGGCCACATCCCTGTGATCCAAAGGTGACAAATCAGGGTTAACGCTTTGAGAGGACCGCTGTGTTTTGATAAAGCAAATTGTGGGCTGTGACACATAAAAACACCACTTCATTAGTTCTTTCATTTTAAAAGCTCAGATCCCATTTTCATGTCTTTGGGTTTATATCGACACAGTATTGAATTTGGAATTCCCTAGGCCCATTTTAAAGGCTTGCTTTGCCTCTATAAACCCACATCTGTTTTGGCTGGAAGTTCTCTGGTCTTGGCATAGGCTTCAATTACCAACTTGCCACCTATATAGTCTGAACACATAAAGCTTTGAGGTTGTTGCTGCTGGAGGGAAGATTTAAAAATGTTTTGTCTGTTTGTTTTCATGGGGTATCCCGGCATTCTTTTAACTCTTTCCTTTTTCCTTCTTTGCCATCTCTCAAAACACCAGAGCCCTCTCCAATGATTTGACATGCCCCTAATCCCTTTTCGGACTGGCTGTGCTGCTGTTGCTGTGTTAAGAAAACCAGAATTTCCTCTCTCAGACCTTCCAGTTTATAACAGCAGCTATCATAATTTCCAACTGATTTCAGGCAGTTGACAGCCAAGCACTGGTTTATGTTGCCAATAATGTGTGTCAATCATAAGGAAGCAAATGAATTTGCTTATGCAAAGAACCTCAGATGATTACGAGACTAACCCTTCGGTATTTCATATGGACTAACAACTTCCAGTTGTTTTGTTTTCTTTTGTAACAATTATAGTGGGTGCTGCCACGCGAATGAGTGAAGCTCTCCAAATTTTTTTGGTGTGCTACAACAACGATCCAAAAGCAATGGGGTTTCACTGAAAACCAGCAACGACTCAGAGGAAGGAAGGAGGGAAATGCGATCAAACTGATTTAGCGCACAGGTTTTTATGAGTGAGGTGATCGCCATAACATCCAATAACTAACTCCATACTTCATGTGGTCAAGAAGCGGCATGGTGAGTGTGTACGTATTTGTCTTCTGAATTCCTCCTGCTGCCACTCCAGGAACAAAATGCCTGCTGCCACTGCATGAGAATATCACTTTTACCAACATACGCCCCTGATCTTTCAAACACTTAAGTACATGGATGGTTTTATAAACATGATATAGTATCTTAATTTTTGTGGAACTGTTTGTTCTTCACATGCTTAAGTATTTCCTGTTTCATAAGCTGACGGCTGGTTCTTTGGTGGAAAATGTCAGTGATGAATTAGGAAATCTGCCATAATTTTTTAGTTCTGAGACTTATTTCCTGAATAACTTCACTGGGTCACCTACATCCTGATTGTAAAGTATATAGGCAGCTAGTTCCCTTGGAAATAATTGATGCCCATGTGTCTATAAACTTCGGAAAAAAACCAGAGTTTTTTTTGCCTGTCCAAACAAATCAATGTTTGGTGGAACATGGGCTTGAGTGACCAAAGCATTGTGCATCTGCACAGAGGCCATTAGGGTGCCTGGTGGTTGAACACTGTTTTAAAGGCAACTTGAATTAAAACATCCTGCATCTAGCTTTGATTTGTTTGCTTTTTTTTTTGGCAACATATCATTCTAGGAAGGACCTGAAGCCAGTTTATGAGTTTAGTGTCAGCACTACAATATTGCTGCTGGTGTGGAGTTGGTAGCAGGTGGCATCTGCTCCTTCAGTGCGTCCTCCTTCAGTGAGTCCTAAAGCTTACTGAAGGTCTGTGATGGGCTCGAGTCTGGACATCTGGAGAATGTGGATATGAATATAGAACAGGGTCTCCCCTTAAAGGTAATCTGACATTTCTTCCATGCCTCAGCTCCTCTTCCCGACTCACTGCAGAACATGAACTGCCTTTTCCTATCTTCATATACATGAAGCTTAGCGCGTAGGGTCCTAACATCATATAAGGTCCCTAGACACATTCAATAAACAGGAATTTTTTCTTCAATTCATGAATTAGTGGTTTTGGTTTTTGGTTTTGGTGGTTTTTTTTTTTTTGTTTTGTTTTTTTTTAAACTTTTGTAAAATTTTGTCAGCCACAATATCCCATCCTAGGGAGTTCAATGGCTTAACCGCGTGCTGTGTAGAGCACTGTTTCCATGTGTTTGTTTTGAAACATCCATTCTTTTTATTACGTTATGATTCTTCTTTTGGAAGAAACTATCATCACGTGCTCACTATCTCCTCTTAACTTACGATTTTATGTCCTTTGATCATGTACATCATCAAGACTTTCTCTTCCTCGCTGATTTCCTAGTATGTTCTTCATTCTTTGTAAAGACTATTACATATGTTTGATCATCATATGACGCTGGGAACCAGAATAGAAGTGTAACCCAGGAGCTCTCTGGCAAGACCACATTCTCTCCCTTCTCCCCTGAGGAACCCAAAACCTCTTACTTTTGTTTTTTCTCCCCATAACTCATAACTCACCTCAAGTGTTTTTACTAGGCAATATAAGCTTCTTACGAACTGTGCTGTGACTCAGTCTTCCTCATGAGGCAACGGGAAGTGCAGATGTGGCCAGTGCCTTCAAGCCAGCTTCTTAGAATCATAGAATCATAGAATTGTTATGGCTGCAAAAGACTCTTAAAATCATCAAGTCCAACCATTATCTAACTCTACCAGGCCCACTTCTAAACCGTGTCCCTGAGCACCATATCCAGATGGCTTTTAAATACATCCACGGATAGCGATTCAACAACTTCCCTGGGGAGCCTGTTCCAGTCTTTGATAGCCCTTTCAGGTCATTTACTCCAGAATCAGTTCAAAGTCACACCCCAGCTGCCAGTGGTGATCTGCATTGCTCCTGATTGGCACAGATCCTTTCAGGACTTGGACCCTTTCGCAACAACTGCTGCTAACAAAACCCCATAGTAATATTTCAACTTTTCATCTGACAAGCAAATGAAGTACAAGGTGGACTTGGTTTAATCGCCATTTTCTGTCCTTTTTAGGTATTCCAAGATACAAAACATATGAGGGTTTTTCATTTTTGTTGTTGTTTTGGTATTTCCCTCATCTACATCCTATATAGCTGGTTGAAACTGAGTGGATGTCAGTGTTTTCCATCAAACCCCTCACATGCTGATTAATCAAAGCAAATTCCTTCTGCTGGACAACATCATGCCCATCAGAGTGTCCTCAGGTTCCCATGTGCTGATTGAATGGACTATCCCAGAATGCACTAATTTACATGGATTTCTCTTATGATGCTTTTTATTGTATTCCTTCCCTGCTGGCTGGGGGCTGGGAGCATACAGACGTCTAGGCAGCAAAGGGGTCCTACAGTACCAGCTGTTTGAATTTCTAACAGTTCATGTATAAAGAATGATAGATGGAGTCAAAGTCCTGGTTTGCACCATGCGTCTAGAAGAACTTCAAGGAGGGGAAGAGGTCTCTGGTTAGAGATGGACTTATGGCAGACAGGTGGAAAACAGGAACCACAACACTGAAGTCCTTTTCTGGGTGGGATGTATCCATCATGGGATAAGGTCCCTACTTCAGAAGGTGGCCTGGGAGGTAGAATGAGAGAGGAGGTGAGAGGTGTGGGGACATGAGGTCTGGCCAGACAGGCAGTGAGTCCAGCAAGAGTTAACCATGCAGCCAGTCCCTGGTAGGGTGTTCGGTGCCTCGCTGCCCCTCCTCTCGGCTTGCTGACTTCCACACTCTACAAACTCCAGTCTGCATCTTCATTATCAGCCTCTGGTGATGACAGTTTGCACAGCAATGTTTTCCACTGCAGGACTGTGCAGTTTGAGGTATATCAGTGGTGCTGCTTCCCTTCACAAGGGCTCCTATCTTCCTGCCGTTTCTCAGAAGCTCTCCATTAGGGAAAGGGCAAGGCCTAGGCAACAAGGCTTTCAGCTTGGTTTGGAAAACAAAACACACACACACACCCCCCATAAAAAAAACAGATCCACCCATTTTTACAAGCCTGTTGTTTTGCAGGTATTCACAAAAAAAAATCCAAGGAAGATTTGTATGCTGTAATCAGAAGTGTAATCATCATAAGACAAAATGTGTATGTATGTGTATAAGTATATATAAAACAATCCAAAACTTAGCCAGAGATAAGTGGGACGTTATTACTTTTGCTTTTCTTTAAAGAAAGCTGCGCTAACAGGTAAAAGTGTCTGCAACTGCCATTTCTCCATGGAACTGGAGTGCTTGGAGAGATCCACTGGTTGGACATTGATGGCTACAGCTCAGACCAACCTTGTTCCACCTGCCAAGAGTTGACTTCAGGCCTCTGTGCTTCCCTCACCGTAGCAGCTGGTGACCTCACTGGTACCTGCAGTGAGTCAATACCCCTCCCAGATCTGCATGAGGTGTGAGTGATGCCATGGGGCTGCAGGGGAACATACGACACAACTGTGAGCTTAAGCCTTAGCAACTGGAGCATCATTCCTAACAGAGAAAATAAAAGCAAAATCAAAGGAAAGAGGGGAAAAAAAAAAAAAAGCAACAAACCCGCTCTTGTCCCCTTCTGCTCTTTACAGTCCTAGAATTTTGAAGCATGAAGGCAGGAGCGATACATGGGTTTCTGAAAAAAAAAAAAAAAAAAAAAAAAGGGAAAAAGAAGGGTATTTTTTCCCCACAGTTTTTACCCTCAAGAAACAGATGCATCTTATGTTGGAGACATTCTCAGGGAGAAAAAAACCCACAACCTATTTCATAAGTGCCCATTGGCATCCAGGAAGCAGGACAGGGAGCTAATATGGTGTTTGATTTGAAGTTAGGGAACACATACCAAAGCGTGTATCTACCAAGATCTTTCGACATCTGCCTCCTGTTACCATATTAAATATTTGAAAGGTTGTGGGCTTTATGTGATTTAAAGACATACAATGAGTCTGTGACAGAGAAAAGCTTTTTAGAGTCCTGGGAGGGGAAAAACAACCATTGCTGTCCTTGGTGTAGTTGTGAACCACCTAGATAGCTCATCATGACAACTTTTAGTAAGAAACATCCCAAATATGCTGCTGTCTCGCCCCTTGTTTTGGGCTGAGGTGTTCTTGGCAGGGGATACAGTGGCTAATTTTTGCTGCTGAGGCCTCTTCTAACTTGGATGGATTGGCTGCTGTGTTATATGTCCTTCCATGGAAGATGAAATATCACCGAATATCTCAAAAGGTGGGAGTCTCCATACCCTGTGAAAGGATGGGCAGGACCCACGGTAAGTTTAAATCAAGATAAGTGAACCAAAAACATCAGAGTCACTTCTGCTGTGTATGTCAGCATGGCCAGAGCAAACTCAGCTTCTCATCAGGGGTAAATTTTTACAACTCCGTTAAAATAAAGAGGGTAGATGATCATCAGAGGAAATAAGTAGAGCTGCCTTAAAGAGAATAGGGCAGTTTTTCTGGCAATGTAACTCAGCTGCAGTATGGGTCAGCTGTCCAAGTTCCCAGTTGTGGTAAATTGACACTGTCAGCTGATGCTTGGATCTGCCTGGTCACCCTACATGTTGATTTGACTCTGTACCATGGCTATTTTTGCACTCTTATTAACTGAAGAAAATAATAAAGTTTCCTATTTAGATCCTTGTCATCACAAACCCCCAAAGTGATAAACCACAAGCTCTTGCCCATCCGGCTCTGACACCATCCTTCCTTCATGGTCATGAGGCCATTGTCCTCTTGCTGATCTCCCCCAGCTGCTTCTCCTGTGCCCTTGACCACTGATGCTGGCTGCTGTCCTGCAGGCCCAGACATTTATTTACTCTTTGCTTCCTCCAGTGATGGCATCTGAGGCTTCTGTTCCCCTGCTCACTCCCACCACCACCCCCATCATGCCAATCTGTCTGCTGTGTGTTGACAGACCTGCCTTCATGCATGAAAACAGTCATAGAATCATAGAATCATAGAATCATAGAATGGTTTGGGTTGGAAGGAACCTTGAAGATCATCAAGTCCCACCCCCCTGCCCTGGGCAGGGACACCTCCCAGCAGCCCAGGTTGCTCCAAGCCCCGTCCAACCTGGCCTTGAACATCTCCAGGGATGGGGCAGCCACAGATTCTCTGGGCAACATGCGCCAGCGCCTCACCACCCTCAGAGTGAAAAACTTCTACCTGTTATCTAATCTAAATCTGCCTTCTTCCAGTTTGAAACCATTCCCCCTCATCCTAATGCTACAGGCTCTAATAAAAAGCTTTCTTGTAGGCCCCCTCTATGTACTGGAAGGACACTATAAGGTCTTTCCAGAGCCTTCTCCTCTCCAGGCTGAACAGCCCCAACTGTCTCAGCTTCTCCTCACAGGAGAGGTGCTCCAGCCCTCTGAACATCTTTGTGGGCTTCCTCTGGACCGGCTCTAAAAGGTCCATATTTTTGCTGTGCTGAAGGCCCCAGAGCTGGATGCAGTACTCTGGGTGGAGTCTCACCAGAGCAGAGTAAAGGGGCAGAATCCCCTCCCTTGACTTGCTGGCCACACTTCTTCTGATGCAGCCCAGGGTGCAGTTGACCTTCTGGGCTGTGATTGCGCATTATCCTTCAGGTTGATTAGATTTCAGCTGGAAAAAATGGTGTCTCAATAAAGTAATGCTATTCATTAACATCTTCCTTCTGTGTGATGCAAAGAAAACCTGTAGTATTAAACAAATACATTAAACACAGTTGTTTCCATAGCCCACTCCCTCTCCATCTCTGTGGTTGACCACTGCTTCAGGCAGCTACTCAGTGCTGGAAGCCCGTAGACAGGAGTGTTGAACGCTTTTAGGGTTCACTATTACAAATACTCAGAGCTCCAGAAAGCCAAGGTCTTGCTGGCTAGATTTATGAGGTAAAGACAAGAAAATGTTTCAGCAAAAATGGCAGATTGACTGTGTCTTCACTCCTGGATGAAATGTAAGCGTCTGAATGGCTTTAAGTACACCAAGCCTCTTGACCTGTGTGCTGGCTGTCAGCCCAGATATATCTCGGGCTCAGAGGCAGCATCTACAATATATAGGACTGCCTGTACAGCACTCCCAAGGGCCTTCTTAAGGTCACATTCCTTGATCCACCACACATACTAACCCCCTGCAGGGCCCTCCAAGAAGTCTGAAGATCACCCATGTTGCTGTGCTGGACTGTTTAAGTACATCTACAGAAAACAGACCTCAGAAGTGCCATCACGTGTAATCTGGAGGACGGTCAACTCAGAGTGACTCTGTCCAGTCAGTGTCCTGAAGCTGCCAGTGCAAATGTCCTCCTAAACCCTCCCTGAGGTGTCCACCAAACCACAGGCTGAGCCAGAATCCTTCCACACATATCTTTGTATGGACCACTGGGTAGAAGGGACTCATCAAAAAAGATGGAAAGATGATTTCTCTGGATCAAGAAAGTGTTCAGCACATTCACATAGTTACAAGACTTCCTACATTCTTATTCCTGACGGGGGGGGTGCTGAGAAGATGACGCCAGGCTCCTCACTGAGGCACACAGTGGAGGAATTGGAGATACTTCTTATAAATTGAAACAATGAAGGTTATGGCTCAGTAGAAGGGGGGAAAAAAGGCCAACCACAGTATAAGGATAATTAAGGCCTGAAATAAGTTGCCTGTAGGGGCACTGAAATCTCCATCCTCAGAGGTTTTGAAGACCTGATTGGACAAAGCCCTGAACAAGTGGGTCTGAGTTTGGTGTTGACCTGCTCTGAGCAGAAGTTTTAACTAGGCACCCCCTGAGGTGGTGTCCAACACAGATGAGACCACAATCTGAGATACATCACAGGGCAGCTGCATCCTAGCCTAAATCCCTGCAGGCTAAAGTGGGAGCTCAGACATGGAGTTCACACACATACTCTTCAGTTAGAAGTTTGCATTTCGCTCTGCGACTTTGTAGCTAAATCCCTCCCTTTGCTTCTAACTATCTTGTTTTGTGAGATGGCTCCAGAGGCTCCAGTTCAGCCCCAGTATACTCAACTTGACAAACAGTTTTAGCTGCAGTGCTGTGTGTCCTTATTCCTAAGGCTCCTGTTTTCGATACCAGGAGAAGCATCTTTCCTAATATCACACTGAATTAACCAAACCTTTTTAAACCCTCCAACCCAAATTAACACAAATGGAGAAAATTGTGGATGGAATCGGGACCAAGGAGAATGGATGTTAAATGCTTATCAGTATTCTATGGTGTCTATAACTGCAAAAAATATGCTAATTTATCTGTGCTAATTTGCATATGCATTTATTTCTTCCATATGTATACAGGGACACCAAGAACAACCTGTGTAAGGACGAGCATTACTTTGCATGACCAGACTGAAAAATTTATTTCTGTACCCCACTTTATAGAAAATTTTAATAAACTGGCAGTGGATTAAGCACATCTATAATGAATGGCTGTTAGCTAGTTAGATTAAGTACAGAATTTTAGAACTGTTATTTTTGTATATTTTTTGTTATTTTTGTTATCTGTATGAAACTTTCAGTACCTGGTGAACACTAAACAAAAATAAAACATAGTTTTCAATTGGACAAGACTGGCCACAGTTGGGAAATGCCTTTCTTAACTGTATTTAGGTAACCTGCTACTTTGGGCACATTATTATCTCTGGAGTAAGACTTCAATGCACTTAAGTCTTGCAAGAAAGTGTTAGCAAGAAAATGGAGTAGTGGACCCTGATTCCAGATGGCTGATGTGGGAAATGCCATTACTTGGTACAGTCAAGCCAACTTCTCATTAAGCATGTTAGGGCAGTTCAAGCGTGGGCATCTAGTCCCTACTCTGTGGATATTTTGGGGACAGTCTCAGTTGTACGTATGCTCTCAGTCCCAGCTCTTGTGCATACTCAGGGCATACTCAGGTGAGGACTTGAGTGATTTTGGGAACTACCAGGTAGAACTCAATCCTGAGTAGAAAGCCCTGCAGAACTCGCAAACCAGTTTGTCTGCAGATGTATTCCAGTGATAGCACATTTGAGACCAGCAGATGTAATCAGCTAAGATCACAGCTTTCCAGAAGGAAAGAGTCAGAAACTGTAAAAGATTTGCTTCAGTCTGGATTTCAGGGGTTTGAGCAGGATCCAGTAATCACAGGAGGGGATTCTCTGGTCTAAGGCATGCCAGCAGTCGGATGTGTGACCACAACTGCCGCTTCCAATCCCAGTAAAATAAGCAACAACTAATGATAACATTTAAGGAAGTCTTAAAAAAGGAAATTGAATCAAAGGATTTTTTTTCTGTTGATTTTTCTTTTTCTTTTCTTTTTTTTTTTTTTTTTTTTTTTTCATTTTCCTTAACCCCAAATTGATAATGAGAGAGCGGCAGCTGAGGAACGCACATAATGTTCATTGCAAACAGAAGTTAGAAAAGGCACTAATCAACTCCGGAGAGGAAGCCAACCACTTCAGAGGGCTTCTTCAGACAGCCACCTTCTGCAAACGAAGGGGGCTGCTCTGTTTCTCATTCAGTGAATTGCAGCTTTGACACTTCAATGGATTTATGCTTGAGGTTCTTTCTAAAGCTTTTATAGTCTCCTTAGCCTGCTACTATAACTTTCTTGAAGAGGTGAAGGCGGGGAGATTAATAGATTTAGTTTTAAGTGCCTCAGTTTTGCCCTCATTGAAATCAGTAACACAAGTCCCCAGTAATGTAAATAAACCATGGGCAGAACTGAAGTCTTTCTAAAGAATCAAGGCTCAGTGCTTTTCAGCAAGTAATCTAAAACGACAAGATGCTAATGCAGACGCAGTCATTTCCAAAGGTAAAAGAAAACAGTACTTCACCTTGAGCTTGTGCTTTTAAAACAGAATATATAACTCAACTGCTTGATATGTCAGCACATAGACCAGTAACACACTCAGAGTAAGTATGGACAGAGTTCATTGTTGGTAGCACCAAAAGCTGAGCCCCATGTTCTTAAACTGTGTGTAAGAGTCAAAGGGAATGGAACAAATTTCTTGATAATTTGAGTGTCATTAACCCAGTTATTATTAGACTAAAAATCCAGTTGTTCAAGTCAGGGTCATTAGTACTGGAAATGAAAGCGTGAAATTCAGAGGTCAGAAACCTCACCAGACAGAACATTGACAGCAAAAATACGCAGAATGGTTTGATCTGACAAGATGCTTGTGAAGTTTTTTGGAGAAATGGGGACCTAATCCAAAAATATTTCCTCAGCTGGACTCAAGATGATCGTGTGCAGGGTGGTGCAGGGTCTGGGAACTCTTGGCTCTGCCCCCATATCCCCCTATCACCTGGACATGATACTTAATTATTTCCTGCCCTTTTAGGTCTAGTTTTAATTAAAAAGTCATTAAAAGAGGGCTGGTTCATGTTTTTATAGAGTCCTTTACAATGGCTAGTGTCACCACCACAATTTTGAGCTTTTTGATAATGGGATGGCCTACACAGAACCAGGCTTGATGAGTCAGATAGGATTCACCTTTCTGAAAGGGGGAAGAGGGCCTATGCTCACAATCTCAGGGGGCTCATCGTTGACAGAGCTTTAAACTAGGCTTGAAGGGGGAGGGAGGAAACATCAGGCTTGCCTGTGACAAACCATGGGTTGACATGCCAAGGTTAGAGGGACAGAGTGTTAGCAAGGGCCCACAGCCTGTTGCTCTGAGACATGCTGGCTACACTATGCAGAGAACTGGGATCAGATGCGGTTTTGTCTCGACATTGCCTCTACACCACCATCTCCCGAAATCGAGCATCATGCTCCAAGAAGACCATCCCCTTCACAGTCGTGGAATGGACAACCTTGTGCGCCTGCGTGGGGACCAGGGGCAGGAAAAGCACAGGAGAAGGCTTCTAGGGGGACAGCGCATCCAGCACGAATTGCACATACACGTTTGTGATCTGCACATGAACAAGGCCCTATATAAGGAGCACGCCCCCTTTGACAGGGCTCGCTCTTTTCCTCATCTTCCCCAGCTCCTCGCTGCCTAGCGCCTTCCCGGATACCAGCTTTGACAGAGCGTGTCACGATTGACAGAATCAGCAGAGAACCATCGGACTCAGAGCAGTAACAGCGAACTCTCTCTCTCTCTCTCTTACTCTTTCTTCTTCCTTTCCTTATCCCTCTTCCTTTCCCCTTTTTCCTTCCCTCTGCCTCCCTTTTTATCTTTTCTCCCCGGTTTGTTCGGAAAATAAAGTAAAAGGTTGTACGACATCTGACCGCTTTCAGCATCTTAATCTCGTCCTTGGGACTATAATGAAACCTTCCCGATATTGGATTGGGACACACTGCAGCACACTTGAAGTCTTACGAAGATTAGCCAGGGGCTCCTGAGGTAATAGAAACCAACACGGAAACACCTCAAAGGAATCAAGAGGTGTTCCTTTAAGAAGGTGACATGGCTGACAGCCCACCTGAAGTGCCTCTAAACCAATGCACACGGCATGGGCAACAAACAGTAGGAGCTGCAATCCACTGTGCTTCTAGCAAGCTATGACCTGATTGTTATTACTGAAACTTGGTGGGATGAATCCCATGACTGGAGTGTGGCTATCAATGGCTACAGGCTGTTCAGAAGGAGCAGGTGAAGAAGGAGAGATGGAGGTATTGCCCTCTACATCAAGAAATGGATAGAGCGTGAAGAGGTGTCCTGGGAAGAGTGCAGGGATGTTGCCCAGTTGTGTAGGGATGGGATCAGGGAGGCCAAGGCACAGCTGGATCTGAACTTGCAAGGGACACAAGGAATAATAAGAAAGGCTTCTACAGGTATGTCAGCCAGAAAAGGAAGGTCAAAGAAAGTGTAACTTCCCCCAATGCGCAAGACTGACAAACTGGTAACAACGCACGAGGAGAAGGCTGAGGTACTCAACAACTTTTTTGCCTCTCTCCCCATACCTCTCGAGTTGATAGACCTTGAGACAGGGACTGGGGGAGGAAAGTCCCTCCAGCTGTAAGAGAAAATCAGGTTTGTGACCACCTGAGGAACCTGAACGTATAGAAGTCTATGGGACCTGACGAGATGCATCCCAGAGTCCGGAGGGAATTGGCTGATGGAGTTGCCAAGCTGCTCTCCATGATATTTGAAAAGTCATGGCAGTCAGGTGAAGTCCCTGGTGTCTGGAAAAAGGGAAACATTGCACCCATTTTTAAAAAGGGTAGAAAGGAGGACCCTGGGAACTACTGACCTGTCAGCCTCAGCTCTGTCCCCAGGAAGATCATGGAACAGATCCTTCTAGAAGCTATACTAAGGCACATGGACTACAGGGAAGTGATTCAAGACAACCAGCATGACTTCACCAAGGGCAAGTCCTGCCTGACTAACCTAGAGGCCTTTTGTGGTGGAGGGGCTACATCAGTGGAAAAGTGGACAGATGCCATCTATCTGGATTTCTGTAAGGCCTTTGACACAATCCCCCACAACATCCTTCTGTCCAAATGGGAGAGATACGGATTTGAAACACTGGCCCAGGTTGCCCGGAGAGGTGGTCAATGCCCCATCCCTGGAAAGATTCCACGTCAGGTTGGACGGGGCTCTGAGCAGCCTGATCTAGTTGAAGGTGTCCCTGTTCATTGCAGGGAAGGTTGGACTAAATGACCTTTAAAGGCCTTTTCAAACCTAAAGTATTCCATGATTCTATGACTCACAGTGTCAGTCTCCTTACTAAGAAAGGTAAAGAACTACATTATGAATGTTTCTTCTGGAGTGTATATTAGGTAACTTGACTGCAGTCATATACAGGCAGCATCAAAAATGGACGTAAAGTCCTGACTTCTTGGTACTGATGCTACTCATTTCATGACCACATCACATTCATGAAAGCTTACTTGCTTTATAGAAAGCAGGATCTTTTACTACAAAAACATTACTTCATTGACCGTTATGGTAAATTCTGTATTTTCTGAATTGTGATTTAAGCAAAGTATAATTTCCGTGTCCAAAGAAGGCCCCCGCTTCTATCACTGCTTTAGTATGGAGTGCTCATCAGCTGTCACCCTGCTCATTTTGGAGGTATGTAACCATAAGCGTTCAACACTCTGAGAAGCCTCCTGATCTGGGGACCTAAGTACAAATGCAATCATTCACCTAAGCATCCACCAAAACCCCCAAAATTCAAAACATTTTCACCTGTAGTCATAATTAGAGGACTTTTATCTCCTTTGGTACCACCATCTCAAAGAGGGAATTTCTTTCTGCCGTCATACAGGAGCTGTGGCACCAGCCTCTAACCCTGTGGAACACCATCTACATGTACCTTTGTGGATCTGAATTTTAGTACTTAGTTAACATTGACCTTGTTTTGCAATCTCCCGCTTTCAAAAACGAGTCAGATGCCCCAAAATCTAAAGATCAGTAGAAAATCATAAAAATGCTAGTAACAATAGCATCCCCTTTATTTAACTTTTGATTTTAGAACCTTTAGGAAATCACATTTCCAAGTGTTTCTTTACAAGAAACAAGGAAGAAATACAATTGCTGAAAAAAATAACAGTCTGAGAGTCTCACACAATCACATCACTCCTGTAGCTGGGAGTTCTGGAAATAAAACGTTAAACATGGGAACCCGTACTAAAAAACCATGAGAGTCACCACAACCACTGGACTCACAGTTGCACACAGTTGCATGTATGTTATGACAGCAGAATATTTTACAACTCCGAACCAGAGGGAAAAGAAAAAAAACCCAAAACAAAATAATCAGAAAAGCTTTGTTCTTCTGGGCAGTTCTGGTTCACCAAAAGGTAGCACTTTAGTTAACCTCTTTATTTAAAAAAACACAGTTATTTCCCTTGTATGCCTATGAAAACTCCTTTTACTTGCAACCCAAGGAGCATTTACAGCAAAGACCTTGGTTGGCTTCCAGTCTAATAATCTCAAACCCTGCAGAATGAAACGAAGACATTAATATTATTTTTATTAAGCTGGTAATAAGGCAGAATGAAGCAGAGTTTAAAGCAAATACAGGTGGAGGAGATTTTATGCCAAAGCATTAAGCACATTGCTTGAGCGTGTCCAATCCCAGCTCCAGGCAAGACACTTGGGACGTGCAAGAAAATTCCTTCCTTTTAGGTGTTACCCTTGAGATACACGCAGCCCTTCCTTTTTCACTGCAGTCAATGGGAGTTAGGTCCAGCTGCGCCTTGACAAGATCAGTTTTCAAGAATCTTTTTACCTATAAGCTCCCTCCATGCTCTATGCTGTTTCTGAGGAAACTCCCTGAAATATAATGCCTTTGGCTTCATGATGCTCATCAGAAAAAAAGAAAAAAAAAAAAAGCCAACACAGACAGAAATACCAGATCTAACAAATTTGTACATGCCTGTGAGGTGGCACTTGTGGTTATCCATTAGGTTTTGAGACAGCCTAGGTATCTCACCTATGGTTCACCTGACCTTCCAGAGCTGCACTGCTTGCTTGGTCTTGTGTTATATCTGTCATTTCTTTGCATATTTCTTCAATCCACAGCGGCAACTCGAAGGTCACCAGATTATTTCTGTGGGTACCTGAATCTCACTTTTGTTTTGTTGTCTGGGCATTAATTGGTATGGAACTCCTCTTGCCTAATGCTGTGTGTTTGGATTCAGACTACAGATTAAGACAGCTTAATTTTGATGGTCAGGTGTAGGAGGTTTTAGACTCGGAGCGTGTTGGTAATGGAGTGCAGTTCAGCACATGAACACAGCTAGTGCCATTTGAGGTGACAAAGTACAGGTCTCTCCCAGATCCCACATCAAGTGTGCCAGATCCATGTCAATGTCTGAGATATTGAGATATCAATATGAGGTAACGGGCACGAACTTGAGCATAGGAAGTTCCATCTCAATCTGAGGAGGGACTTCTCTGCTGTGAGGGTGGCAGAGCAGTGGCACAGGCTGCCCAGAGAGGTGGGGGAGTCTCCCACTCCGGAGCCATTCCAAACCCGCCTGGACGCCGTCCTGTGCCACTGCTGGAGGTGCCCCTGCTCTGGCAGGGGGTGGGATGGGGGAGCTCCAGAGGGCCCTTCCGACCCTCACCAGTCTGGGATGCTGTGATATCCCAACAGTCCCTCCAATGGCACCTGGTACCTGGTTTTGTGCAAAAGAATCCTGAAGGATCATCAGCTTCTCAGCATGTGGGTAAAACACAAGCAGTTTTCAGCCTGTCTGCAGAGCAAGTCCTCAACTCACAACTCAAGCAATAGCAGCAATGTTTAAACTGCTCCTTTGGGACAGTTTAAGGCAATTAATATGTTTTTCATGGTATTCATATAACCCCTCCATGTCTCCAAGAAGAGCCCATAAGCCTTGATTCACTTTTCAGTGCCCTCCCTCTG
>NW_009647422.1:2254456-2254817 GCF_000708025.1 Charadrius vociferus | reverse complement strand
CCCACAGAGCTCCTTGGTGTTCTTGCTTAGAAAATCAAATGCTCATGTATCTGTGCATGCCCTGACATGGTGACACCTCCTTTTGGGTTATCTGCAGGTCATGGGAACCATAATGTATATTTAAAACCCAGCAGGTCTGCTGAAAAGCTCAGGGTAAGGAGTTAGCCAAGGGAAATTGTCACAGTCCCCTAATCTCCACTTACAATGTTGATTTGAGCTACTATTTCCACTGCTCCAGGAGTGCAATTGTCAGCATGGTACCAGGTCATGGTATTTATATCACATGTCACACACTTCATGTGTCATGGAAACAGCCTACAACATCTACTCACCAGCCTTTCTTTTTCTATTTTTTTTTTCC
>NW_009647422.1:2209863-2254299 GCF_000708025.1 Charadrius vociferus | reverse complement strand
CTCCCCCCCTTCTCCTTCTGGTTTCCCTTGACTCCTTTTAGCTCGGAACATTTTTAAATAGAAACACCCTCATCACAGCACATTGCCTCGCCGTGATAAACTGTTTCAGAGGTCGGAGAAGGAGCTTGCCAAATCAATGGCCGTTTTCTGCAGGGAATATTTCAGGCCAAAGCAGGACGCCTGTGTCTGTGGGCAGACCGGCCACACTTAACTTTTAGAAAATTCATTCTAGGAAGCATATGAGGCAACACCATTGGGCAGGCAATAGTTTCAAGCCACAAGAGAACGCTGTAGCCTCTTGGATTGAGGGATTATGTACCCATGGTTACTTCTGTTAGCTCAATACCACCAAAGGTCCACTGCGCTTTTTGATCAACAGAAGTTATTCCCTGAGCTACAAATGCTGATGGCACAAAACTGGGAGGAGTGGGTGACACACTGGAAGGCTGTGCCACCATTCTGTGTGACCTGGACAGGCTGGAGAGTTGGGCAGAGAGAAACCTTATGAAATTCAACAAGGGCAAGTGTAGGTACTGCATCTGGGGAGGAATAACCCCATGCATCAGTACAGGTTGGGGGCTGACTTGCTGAAAAGCAGCTCTGGGGAAAGGGACCTGGGAGTCCTGGTGGACAACAGGATGCCCATCAGCCAGCAATGTGCCCTGGTGGCCAAGAAGGCGAATGGCATCCCAGGGGGCATCAAGAAGAGTGTGGCCAGCAGGTGGAGGGAGGTCATCTTCCCCCTCTACTCTGCCCTGGTGAGGCCATATCTGGAGCACTGTGTCCAGTTCGGGGCTCCCCGGGTCAGGAAGGACAGGGAACTGCTGGAGAGGGTCCAGCAAAGGGCTACGGAGATGATGAGGGGACTGGAGCATCTTTCTGATGAGGAAAGGCTGAGGGACTTGGGGCTTTTGAGTCTGGAGAAGAGAAGACTGAGGGGGGATCTTCTCAATGTTTATAAATCCTTAAAGGGAGGGTGCCAGGGGGGTGGGAACCAGGCTGCCCAGAGAGGTGGGGGAGTCTCCCACTCTGGAGCCATTCCAAACCCGCCTGGACGCCGTCCTGTGCCACTGCTGGAGGTGCCCCTGCTCTGGCAGGGGGTGGGACTGGGGGAGCTCCAGAGGGCCTTGCCAACCCACATCATTCTGTGATTTTGTGATTCTGTGAAAGCAATAAACTGAGAACCAGGAAATTGACCTGGAGAGACAATGAGATCTTCTTAAAACCTACCTTTGTTACACAAAAAAATAGCTTTGCAACTATTTAAGCACACACTTTGGTCAATTACGTATTGACTGCAGCAGAAATAACAGAGGGGATAGAAAGCTGATTGCAAAGTCAGCATCTCCAAGCTAGCTTGGGATAAAGCACGGGGGGGTTCTCTCTATAGTCCCCCCATCCCATTTACAGTGAACTCGTCTGAACCAAAAGAACATTTTAAAGCATGGTAATAATAAAAAAGGAAACCAAGAAAGTCTCAAAAATTTCAAACATTTCAAAAATTTTACTGCTGAAAAATTTGGAACATAGGTGGGCAAGCAGTGATAGAATACTTAATAGTACTAGGCTGCAAGCATTTAATTTAGTAACTATTCTCCCTAGTTTCTTGCTATAAAGAAAGGGTCAGGTTCCTGCAGATGGTGGAGTAGAAAATGGTGGCAAATTAGATGAGTGTCTTGATCCTCCTCAGGAGATATAACTCATCATTGACTAGAAAAGGAGGTGGTTAGGAGCTTAATTTTATAGACATCCATGTGAGAGGGGTGCCTGGAGTGAGGAAGACACATGAATGTTCACAATGACTGTACCTGTCAACTGACGTTTTCTTCATTTACAACATTTTTTTAATTTAATTTTACTAAGTGGAAGAGAAAGAAGAGTATCTTACTATAAGATAGTAAGGGAAATAACTATACCCTTCAGATATTGCTGATTTGAATGACCTACATTTTCAGCAGCTGTAGCAAAACTTTTTGACTATTTTCAACAGCTTCTACCAAGTTCTCTTTGAGCGTGTTACTACATGACTATATATATAAATATATGCATTTTCGTGGCTTGGTTAAAACAAACAAACAAATAAAAAAACTGCTTGGGAAAAAAAAGTGACAGATCACCAGCAACTTTATTGCTGATTGAGAAAAAAAAAAAAAAGTTTTATTTAGTGGTTTTAAATTTGGTGAGGATATTGGATTTTGGTGAAATGTTCTAACTATTTCTTGCTTGGAGGGAGACTAAATACAGAAATTGATGCAGATTAGTCCTGTGAGTATCTATCTCTTAACAGAGAAGAGATACAACTTGAAATTCAATTATAAAGCCGCCTATAATTACAGGTAAGGGTGGAAAATTGGTCATGAAAATGAAGTCATCAAGAATACATATCAAACCAATATAGCCATTTTATACAAATGTACAAGCACAGAAGAGGGAGAAGGAGAAGCAGCCGTGAGTAATAAAAATAAGGACAAAATCATAGAGAAACTGTAAGGTGTTTTCACTTAAAGAATTTTAACACCTGTGGGTTTGTATAGACTGTATAATTATAAAGGGTGGGAAAAAAAAACAGGGATGCTTTTTTAAATATCAGTTCTATGAGCTTGTTTGAGCCAGAATTTTGGCTCAATACCTTACAAATGCGACAAAAACCTAAGAAAAAAAATAAAAAATCTTGAATTTCTCACAATGGTTGTACAAAAATCAGCTGTTAGTTGCAATTTTGTAATGCGTTGTCTGCTAGCTAGGAAATTAAGTGACCGAGTTTCTGGTCTAGTCTCTGCCAGTGATATTTCCTGACAGCTGGAGAAGGTACATCAGTGCCATCTTCTTATTTCTTGCACCTATGTAAGATTCTAATTCAACTTTCTAATTGAATTTCAGTAGTATCTCTTCCCCGTTAAGAGAGGGATACTCACAGGACTAATCTGCATCAATTTCTGTATTTAGTCTCCCTCCAAGCAAGAAATAGTTAGAACATTTCACCAAAATCCAATAACCTCACCAAATTTAAAGTGACTAAATAAAACAATTTTTTTTCTTGATGAGAAATAAGGTTGATGGTGATCTGTGACTTTTTTTCCCCAAGCAGTTTTTTTCTGGCTTTAATCAATCATGCATGTGTGCGTGTAGATGTATGTCTGATTTTTTTATGGATCTCTTAGCTAAAACTTTTCATACCCCTGCTGTATGTTTTACATATTTTTTAAACTATCCACTTTTTCTCGTGCTCAGTGTGTTTTGTTAACCTCTCTCTAAGGATACTTCTTAGAAAGAGTGGTTATTTGTCCTGTGGTTGTATGCTGGCTTGGGACCCACCTCCTTCAAGGAGGTTAAAAATGTTAGGACCTTTTGCTAGGCAGAAAACACATACATGGGACAGATAAAATTTTATGTCGTAAAAAAAAAATTAATAGACTTTCCCCTTTCTGTCTAAGGAAGAGCTGCAACACATTGCTTAACACTCTTGCTGGGTTTTTGCAGGAGAAGGGCATGAGAATGCATGCTTGTGTTTCTGTATGCTCCAGGAAAGCTTGGTTGTGGATAATCTACTATGAATATTTAGATTTTTATTGTCACGGTATTTTCATTAGGTTTCTTCCTCTCTTTTCCACTCAAGTCTCATTTTCAACAGAGGGGAAAAAAAAAACCAAAAACCAAAAAAACTACCATAAGAATAAACACTCCTCTTGTCTCCTGGTTTCATTCCCTTTTCTTGTTCCTTTCATTTTGGAAACATCATGATCACGACTGGGAGAGGATCAAAGCACTCTGTTTTTGTTGATTTTCTCACAATAATGCAAAGGAGAATGCAATGTTCTGAAGCAGGGGAAGGAGGAGGGCGTTGACAGGGGAAGTGATGGTGCTGTACAACTCTGCCCTGAGTTGTGAGGTAACCTGGGAGGTATCAAAATAACCTGCAGGGTGTTGAAAAACAGGGACTGAGAAAGGTAGGAAGGGTTCAGGAAAGGCAAGAAAGGGAGTTTTCAGCTGTAAAAACCTCTGATCTTATTCTGTGGACTCAAGCTCTAGCTGGAGGCGTCGTGTCTGAACATCCTTTTTTTTCCCCCCATGTAGTGGTTATTTGATTTAAAGTGAATCCCCAAAAATAGCTGCTCAGTAGGCTGAATACCATTGGAAATACTCAGTGAGGTAACAAACAGGGGAGGGGGGGGGGGGGGGGGGAAATAAAAGGAAAAAATACAAGGAGAAAATGTTCAAACTGTTTGGATTCACTTAGTTTGTCTTCTTTCTCTTTCTGCTTGTGTGTTTTCCTTCTTTATGCCTATTAGCTGTGGTCTATTTATATTCCAGACTTCGCATGATGTTACCGTGCTTTGTAAGCTTTCTGTATCATATTTTCTAAAGCAACTGAGTTCAAAGTGAAATAATTAAATTCCTTACATGCTTGACTATGGGCTAGATTTGATATACCATGACACAGAAAGCATTCTCTCCTCCTCCTGCTTGGCAGTAAGGAGATAGTAGGTTTCTGAGCCAGCGATATGCCCATGTGTCGTTATGGCCAAGAAGGCAAATGGCATCCCGGGGGGCATCAAGAAGAGTGTGGCCAGCAGGTGGAGGGAGGTCATCTTCCCCCTCTACTCTGCCCTGGTGAGGCCATATCTGGAGCACTGTGTCCAGTTCTGGGCTCCCCAGTTCAAGAAGGACAGGGAACTGCTGGAGAGGGTCCAGCAAAGGGCTACAGAGATGATGAGGGGACTGGAGCATCTTTCTGATGAGGAAAGGCTGAGGGACTTGGGGCTGTTCAGTCTGGAGGAGAGAAGACTGAGGGGGGATCTTCTCAATGTTTATAAATCCTTAAAGGGAGGGTGCCAGGGGGATGGGAACAGTCTTGTTGCAGTGGTGCCCAGTGACAGGACAAGAGGGAACGGGCAAAAATTTGAGCATAGGAAGTTCCATCTCAATCTGAGGAGGGACTTCTTTGCTGTGAGGGTGGCAGAGCAGTGGCACAGGCTGCCCAGAGAGGTGGGGGGGTCTCCTTCTCTGGAGATGTTCAAAACCTGCCTGGACGCCATCCTGTGCAACTGCTGGAGGTGCCCCTGCTCTGGCAGAGGGGTTGGACTAGATGATCTCCGAAGGTCCCTTCTAACCACTACCATTCTGTGATTCTGTGATTCTACTGGTGCATTTTCAACCAGTCTTTTGTATTGTCCCACTAGGAATAAAGACCCTTTGCTAGCCTTGAGTGCAAGCAAATAAAAATGGAATACCTCAGAGCTTGAATTGATGCTGCTTGTCATGAACTGATCAGTTTGCTTCCTTTATCATTATGCTCTTCCTCTTCTCTTAAGGTAATACCTGTCCCTTGAACATCTGAACATCCTAAGATTGAGGTATGCAGTTTTGTGCTGTGGATCTTGGTGACTAACAGAGAGAATATTAAACAGAAGAAGAAACGCAGACATAAACAGACCATGGTCCCCAACAGAATTAAGAAGCAGTTCTGGATTTACCCTAAGCAGGTTGCCCCCATATATTTAATGACAGTCAAAGCACAAGGAAGAGTGAGAAATGGCCTGTGCACTGGTCTTGCTCTCCTGAAATTTGAACAAATAAGAAAACAAGGAGAACATAAATAAAATGCTCCCTTTTGAGAGTGGTTTTCTTTGACCCTAACTGGGGACAACCCAAATTTGCAATGCTCTGGGTGCAGGTCTTATACAAAAGCTGCCACGGAGCTGTAGCCAACTCTGCAGTATCAGAGGCAAAGTTGGGTTTGGATATCGTGGATAACATCCAAGCAGTCTGGACACGTATGAAATGGTCCAGAGTCAGAGAGGGTGTCCTGGCACTGACGTCCTTATGATCCTGGGAGGGTCTGACAGCTCAGCAAAAGCTTTGTGGAAGGCAGTGTAAGCCCAGAGAAGCTTTGTCCATAGCTTCCTGCATCTTTGAAATTTGTGAGGCAAACCCAATGCAAATTCTTGTGCAGCAGTACCCTGGGCCAGATCAGGGAGCCAATCTGGGTCAACACTATTTTTTTTCGGGTTTACTTTCAGCCTCTTCTCTCATTCCACCTCGCAGATACATAAATGTTTGGGCTGGCAGAAGGAAGCGGGAGCAGCTGTTGGTGGAGGGAGACAGAATCGCTTCTTTCTGCAGTAAGATGCCAACTTGCAGTGGCTTACAGAGCATGTAAAGCTATATTCTGCATTAAAAGGCCTTGCCAAAGCTGAGCTGGCCTGCTTAGGGCCAGTCAGGTATCTCTGTAGCCAGGGTATGGCTTATTCACAAAAAATGTGGAGGCTTGAGTGTATACTTAAAACCTTTCTCCAAACATCCGGCATTAGAAAAGTATGTATGAGTCCTGCCCACAGCGATTCAGCAAACCATATTTTCCACGAATGCATTTGATCGCAAATATGAGAAACGTATGGGGATCTGATGCTTCTATTTTCCTGGTAGGAGGGGAAAAAAGCATAGAACGCATATATCAAATAATCAGAATAATTACAAAATAAATACAAAACAGCCAGTTGGCAAGCATAGTCATTCAAGAGATATTTCCGACTAATACTGTCCAGGACCACTGGCTTAATGTTGTATATTAAAAAGAAACAACAAAAAAACCTAAGCGCAAGCACTCATGTGACCTACTGTGGTTGTCTTGCTGAAGAGAATGGCCTCACATTTGCTTTGAATTACTCTGTGCATGGTCTGAAAGGTCGTTTCTTTCCCCCCCCTCTTTTTTTTTGCTATGTTATTCTATGTGTTTCATATTGTTTTATGTTTCTCTCTCAGAATGCTTAATCCCTCTCTGTATCCTCCAGCCCTATTATAGCATTACAGTAATGGGTTGCTGAATGCACCTCTTTTTGTTCAATTTATAGCTAGTCAACAAATGTTTCTCTCCCCACCACTTACGATAAAGCAGCATGTTCTGTAGCAGGGAATAATGGATGAAATCCAGTGTTATATGCCTCACAGCTGAAGGGGGCACACCCTGTCTGCAGAGACTTTTACTCCTCAACAGCTCTCACATCTTCTCATTTAAATTTCATCTAAGCAGCAGTTAATAAAATGCAGTAACTTTTGTTATATGCTTTATATACGTTAATAAAATTTCAACATTATACAACCTGAACAGCTGCTTGCAGACTTTCACATAAAGATGCCATTAGCTGCAACGTGCTGAATTTCAGACCCACATCTCTTTACTTACTTGATTCCCTTAACTAAGGGAATGTTCCTACTACTCTCTAGATGTTAAAGATGATGAGATTTGGGTACTTCATGGAACTGACTTAGTTTGTACCACTCAGGCTAAATTGAGGCATAAGTTCCAGTTCTTGAGTCCCTTTCCCCATTCACTGAGCCATGTGGCTTCCTTCCTAATTCCTTCCCCATTAGTCAAAGTGCTTAGGAACACAAGGATGAGAATAATTATCCTTTGTAATCCACTGTCCTTCTTCCAACAGCAGACTGCAATAAACTATTTCAGGGAAAGTGAGTAAAAATGAAGAAAGCAGAGAGCTCATATCTTTCAGATATCCATGCAGGACATGATGCCACATGAGACATTTCTACAGTCAATACTGACATTTCCCTTGCTGTTGGATGTTTTTCGTAAAACTATGAAACACCTTAACCCCATAACAAGGACTTAATGCAGAAATTTGGGGTAAAACTCCAAGGTAACCATCTGACAGCTCAGAAATTTGGGGTAAAACTCCAAGGTAACAGCTCGCCATGGTTTTATACTTTGTGAATACAAAGGTAAGTTGTTGCTTGTAACTGCAATAGTCCCCTATTGTGACACCTCTGAGAAAAAAGTGTCCAACCAGCAACAATGATCTGGACTGAAAATAACAAAAGCAACTATTTATGAATTGTGTTGATTTTTGAACCCTTGGTCCCATCTCTGTACATTGTATTAGGTGGGATTCAGCTCCACATGCAGAAGTCTACATGGGGGTGTCTACCTATGTATTAGAAGCTCAGTTCAGTTGCTCAAAGTAGTGCCATTTTGGATGCCAGCTCCAGAAGGTCATGGGCCTCCCACAGGACCTCACATCTTACCTAGGAAGGCCATATATAGACATTCAAATGACACAAGGCACCTAAGCTTAAGAAGGAAATCCTGACTTTAGTGATATCAGCAAGTTTGGGGGTCGTAGGATCCAGACAATTAATTTTGGTTAAGTACCTTGTTGAATCAAGATGTTCTTTCACTATGAAGATCTGAGCTTGGGAGTAACTGTTCAGCTGTCAAAGCTAGTTTTAAGGAACTGGTATCTGAAGACAAAATAGTCAACTGTTTTGAGGATATTCTTTGTGATTTTTTTTCCCTATATTTGAATAAAGGAAATATTTTTGCTGCTCAGAACTTCTGATCTCCATCCCTCTTTAGAGGCGTAACAGTCCATACTTACGTATAGAGGTTGGGCTGGCACCAAAATTAAAACATTTTGTTCCAGATCCAGGGGTGCCTGCTCTAGCCTTGCCCTGGGCTTCTTCCAAAGATTTCCCCAGCTGACTCAGCTATAAATGAGGGGCTGACCCTTTGAATTGGGTAGTCAGATGTGGCCAGAAACTCCCAGAGATGTTGACTAGCATTAAGACCACTTCATATGCCTTCCCCTTGCTAACGTGTCCTGGCAGCCAGGCATGAGTGGTGGGATTTTGTCTAAACTAAACCATTTTGTTTAAACTAAACCATTGTAGACCATTGTATAAGTTAAGGGAAAGAAACAAGCCATTCTATTTCTTCTACTACATTCAGTATTTCAGTAGGCCCTTAGGGAGGTTAAAAGTGTGCTTTTGGGGAGGGCAATTTCTGAGAAATCTGATGTTATTAAAATCAAAGAATCATGGAAGAGCTGTTTGGAAGAGACAACCAGAGGCCTCCTAGTCCACACTCCCAGTTGGGGCAAGACTACAGGCAATCATAGATCAGGTGAGCCATGGATTTGCCTAGCCATGGTTTGCAAGCCTCCAAGGACGTGTGTCAGAGCTTCTCCGTGTAGCCTGCTCCACTGCTCCTCTACACTGAACTGATTTTATTCTTAATGTCCAGATTAAACCTCTCGAACCAAAACTATTGCCCCTTGTATTATGTAGCATGATTAAGAAGAGTTTTGATTCGTCATTTTTCTTTCTAGCTGTCGCTCAAGTAGCTGTAGGAAGCTATTTGCTTCTTCAGTCTCCACCCAACATGCAAGCCCAGCTCCACTGATGTCTTTTCATAGGCCATGTGCTGATGGCGTATTGGGAGCCCTGTAAGGCACCCCTCCAAATCCATCTTGAACTCCACACAAAACTGAGTGCGTTACTACAGGTGCAGCCTCGACAGCACTGCGTACAGAATAATTGCTTCTTTTGGACTGGACATGCACTTACTAATGTGCTACGTTATTATGTGGCTTGCCACAGTAGGAGGGAACTGGTGGCACTCAGATTTACTCCTACTTCACGTTTCGCTTGGTACTCACCATTACTCCCAAGACCACTTTCTCCAGGCTAATATTTAGCCTGTCACTTTCTAGTCTGTAGTCACGTATGGCAGTAATTCAGTTTGACATTTCCAAAATCAGAAATGTTTCTAGTTGAATATGGTGCTAGGCTGTGTGATTGCATTTATCCCTATCTCTTTCTTACAACACCAGAGAGCTCAGTCTCTTTTTGGCCCTTCAGGCCCCCATGGATTTCACTGTGGAAAGTCAATACTCACAAGGATTATTTGCCGCACAAAAATGTGAAGTAGGCCAGTGTGTCTAACTCCTGCTGAGAATCCCTCTGTGTCCTTTTTTTTGCCTTGCAACAGCATTTAAAATTAAAAAAAAAATTAAAAAAAAGAGTCTTCTTCCTTCCCAACTGCCTCAGCCTCTTATGATGGAAGTCTTTCTTAAGTGTTTTTGAAAATTTGATCCCAGATTCATATAAACCTGAGATCAGCCCTGAAGTAATTCCAAAGCAGAGGGAAGGAAGAAATAACAGGACTGTGCTGTTCAGAAGGATGGGGGTGGGAGAAGAGGACAATTAAATGGGAATTATTTTCCTCTGTGGTTAGTCACAAGGGACTGATCTGATTACGTAACCTAACTTAAATGTTGACCTTTATGTTGTCAGTGTAAAAAACAAACATATTAAACATGGCCTTGGGTTCCTGTACAAGATACAACAAATTGAGGAAGAGAGGGAAAGGATTGAATATTCTGGGGCCAAAGGAAAGACCTGATTGATAGATGAGGCTCTGGGGAGGGCAGTGTTAAGATTTCCTCTCTTTTCTGAAGACCTCAGTGTTTATATGTGGAAAAAAAAAAAAAAAAAAAAAAAGGAGGGAGATTTCTCATATATGTGTGGTTGATGCATACAAGTTTCTCTTCCCCACTTTTTTTTTTGGGGGGGGGGGGGGGGAATCCCCCTCGGATTTTTATCAGGCGTCTTGCCAGACTTCTGTCATCACCAGGAAAATGGTTCCTTCAGCAGACACATCTGGGCAACTTCACGCCCATTCCTGATGTAAGCTGTCAAATCCTGTTCCAGATAGCAATGAGAATGGTTCGCCATTCCTAGAGGAAAAAAGAGTAAGATTTACTTTTATTTAATTGGAAATTGGGTGTATTAAGAGGAGAACAAACAACATCTTTAATGGCCCATCTATTTGTAAGCACGGGTATCTTTTCCCTATTGTCCCACCTCCTGTCTCAACTCCCTTTTCCTGTTTTGTTCATTCTGTGCCTGGAATCATGTAAAATATATATATATGAATTTACAGATTCCTTGAACTGTCTACGTAATTAAAGGTTCTGTGTCTACATTGAGAAGCAAGAAGACACACATATAAATATATACTATATAATGTGTATACATATGTATACAAACATATGTGTGTAGTATAAATACATATACAACTGCGGTGTATAGCTTAATAATCTGTGTGTGTAGCGTGTGTAAACTGTGTTTGTGTAGCTATAAAAGACGAGATACAATGATGATGAGTGTGCACATGCGCAGAGTTGTTTATTTACAGGTAGCGCCAGCCTGCTTGAGGAAGGGTTGTCTCCTAATTTGCACAGCCCCTGGCCATGGCCAGGAGATTTAATACAACACAGATGGCCCCTGTCTGCCTCTTCGCTCTGCGGGAAGCAATCCATCCCAGCCCACCTTCCCCCTGACCATGAGATATGGGAGTCACAACCCCTCTTGGTCCTTGCTCTGCCCTCCTGGTCCCTGCCTGGAGGGTCAGGAGGAGCTCTCACCCCACGCCTGGCTAGGCAGGTCACGTGGCGAGCAGAGGGGTCACTTCATCTCTCCCTCCTGCTCAGTGTGTGTCCAGAACTCGCTGTGAGCCATGTCCCATCAGCTAGACGTTTGGCAAGGCTTGCTTTGAGCAGCACTGTAGGCCCTAATTGAAAATGCATGTTGCTTTATAATCCCTTTTATTGGCATTTACTTTCCCCGTGGAATAACAGGACAGCAATAATATACAGTGTATTACTATTACACAGCAAAATGGATTTCCACTTACCATTAATTTTTTTCTGTCTTGTTTTTAAAGAAAAGCAAAGAAATTGCCAGCATGTTTAAAATGTATATTAAAACAATATATTTCATTCTTGTAACCAAACTACCCAAAATGTACATGGTCTGCTTTCCAATGACTAGCATTAAGCACCAGATCTCTATGAAAAATCCTGTTGACAGGGGCCATATCTCCATCTGCTGCAAACTAGCAAAGCTCTGTTGAAGTCAGTAAAGCCATAGCAGCTTATGCCAGTTAAAGTTTTGGCTTTTGGAGTTCCTTTTGCTGGTTTCACAGTGATTAACAGGAAAAGAAGGGAGATGTCCACAAGCCTGAAATGGGCTCCGTACACATAAGCGCTGCACCTACGATCCCCACCATCACAACATCAGGCAAAGCCGCACAAACACACAGCAGACATGGCTATCACAGGTCCAGGAAAAGCCACTTGGCCAAATCAGAGAGCAGAACCATAAGACAATTTTTTGGAAGGACCTATGGAGATCACCTGGTCTGGTCCTGGCTCAAAACTGGGTCAGCTGAGATTAGGGTGCTCAGAGCTGTGCTCAGATGGGTTTTGAATGGGATTAGATATCCTCTCTGTGCAAATCTGTTCCTTATGTGGTTAAACCTGAAGTGACTTCATGGTCTTCATCTCCATCGGTTGAGCAACCAATGCCCCTTGATCCAGCAGGTTCCATTGCATTTAGAAATGAGAGCTGCACTGGGGTTTGTGACTGGAGTGGCAATAGGTTTAAGTGACGGAGATAAAGCACAGGGCTGTAGCTGAGGAAGGCAGCTTCCAGGAGAGCTCTGCCAACCAGCATCTACACAGTAGTGTGGAGTTACAGCCTTCTGCAAACCTGCTATGAGCAGGCTCAGTTAAGGGAGATGTGTGAAGCAGAATTGACTATTGCCCCATGCATTCCAAACAAGACCCGACAGACCTGATTGTGATGATTTGTAACTGCTGAAGATCCTCTCCCAGTTAGTTTACTAGAAAGATGGTAATCATTGTTTTCAGATTTCACCTTGCTGGTTGCAGTTCTGTTGTGCTAATTAACACCAAACAGAAGCTGACTTACTACCTTCAGTAAGGACTCATCAACCTGTACCAGGTGAGTAACCCACCCATTGCATCAGCTTTGGGCTGAAAACAAACATGAGGACTGACTTCACTGACCCCAGCATCTCTTCCTGATACTATAAAAGACACCACTGTTTATAATCTATTCTTTTTCTTTTTTTTTTTTTTAATTGGAGGATGTTAAATAATTCAGATGACAATCATTATGTAACATCTCCAGGCTCTTCCCTTAAAAGTGGTCCGCATCTGAATGATAGCTTTGTCTCACATCATTCTTCTGAGTGAGGAATATTGTAGTTTGGCTTGGTACCTCCATTTTGATGATGGCTATCCAGCCTTTCCCATGTCACACACCATATCCAGTTGCAGATGTCTTCCTCAGACCTTTCTCCCAAGGAAGAGGGAAAGCGAGCTGGAGGAGACGCATCCGACAAATGGTGTGCTTCTTGGAAGAGATTAGAAAAATGGATTATTTACATAGATAATGTGGACATTATGTACCCATTCTCATAGCGCACAGTAGCATAAATCACGTGTAGGTATGGCATAAATATTGTGTAAAAAATATACGCGTGTGTTCTGCATGGAAAGCACAGACTGTGTCAAAAAGTTTTGGAAGTGTTTTATTCAGAAGGTCCAGAAATGATTCATTGGAGATGCACTTGAAATTCAGTATGAATGACTTTTTGATGGGGTATTTCGTGGAAAGCTTTGGAGGTATACACATGCTGAAATCCACAATCAGCTGAAGGCAGTGTCCATGAAGTTGTACATCCTGTCTCTTCTCTTGTGGTAGCACGTTCTGTCCCCCTTTTTTGCTTTCCTGTCTCCTGGACACAATCAGCCATGACAGAAAAAGCACCGGTTTTAGCTGTATTTAGCTTTCTCTGTATCACACAGCTATGAAACACTCCCCGTAGGTAGGACATGTGTGCTCTTAATCTGAATAGTCCAAAGCAGCAGTTTTTCAATGGTGTGAATCTTCAGTTTCTTGTAGTCCTTTGCAATGAGAGTTTATCAACCTGGGTTATGAGTAACCCTGCTCATATGAACCCTTATGATGGGTTTGGCCCCGGTATGTGACCTGCAGCAGGTCTCTGTCCCTGCCACCCCGTTGATCTCTCTTATCTACTCGAATTATAAGCAATTTGGTAAAAGTGGTTGTTTCATGACAGTGACTGGGGTTGTAAGTGCTTTAGTGGTGTTCTTAGAGAAATGAGGATTCCACATTGAGGGAATGAGGTTGCTGCAGGAGGAATAGGAAACATCATCAAGGATCCTTCTGAAGCAGATGGAAAAGGCTCTAAATTCTTCCCATGGGCAGCCTGTGCCCTCCCTTTATTGAAAAATATCTGGAAGCAAAAATGTACCAAACTTACCCAAATCTTCATCAGGTTTGAGGAACTGACTGTACATATCTTGAATACAAGCAAGGGACAAAGAGACACAGTAGGTGCTTGTTCTCTCCTCTTCACTCACCTGAAAAGCTCAAGAGGAAATGAACCACCATCCCTGGAGGTATTGAAAAGACATGTAGATGTGGTGCTGAGGGACCTGGTTCAGTGGTGGACTTGGCAGTGCTAGGTTAATGGTTGGTCTTGATGATCCTAAAGGTCTTTTCCAACGTAAACTATTCTATGATTCTGTGAGTCACTGGTTTTCATGAATTGCAGGTTTTTATTGTTCCTTCAAACTCAGAGCAAGAAAAGAAACCTTGGAATGACCACGTCTGTGTACCATGATTATCCAGTGCGCCTTACCCCAGGCTGAGCATTAAGGATTAATTGAGCCCTAGATAATTCGGAAGAAGCTTCCTGACAAAATGCACTCTGAGACTTCCTCCTCACATCATTTTAAGAACTGTTGCTTAACCCTGCTCATATGAACCCTTATGATGGGTTTGGCCCCGGTATGTGACCTGCAGCAGGTCTCTGTCCCTGCCACCCCGTTGATCTCTCTTATCTACTCGAATTATAAGCAATTTGGTAATGGTGGTTTCATGACAGTGAGGACTGGGGTTGTAAGTGCTTTAGCGGTGTTAGAGAAATGAGGATTCCACATTGAGGGAATGAGGTTGCTGCAGGAGGAATGGGAAACATCATCAAGGATCCTTCTGAAGCAGATGGAAAAGGCTCTAAATTCTTCCCATGGGCAGCCTGTGCCCTCCCTTTATTGAAAAATATCTGGAAGCAAAAATGTACCAAACTTACCCAAATCTTCATCAGGTTTGAAGAACTGACTGTACATATCTTGAATACAAGCAAGGGACAAAGAGACACAGTAGGTGCTTGTTCTCTCCTCTTCACTCACCTGAAAAGCTCAAGAGGAAATGAACCACCATCCCTGGAGGTATTGAAAAGACATGTAGATGTGGTGCTGAGGGACCTGGTTCAGTGGTGGACTTGGCAGTGCTAGGTTAATGGTTGGTCTTGATGATCCTAAAGGTCTTTTCCAACGTAAACTATTCTATGATTCTGTGAGTCACTGGTTTTCATGAATTGCAGGTTTTTATTGTTCCTTCAAACTCAGAGCAAGAAAAGAAACCTTGGAATGATCATGTCTGTGTACCATGATTATCCAGTGCGCCTTACCCCAGGCTGAGCACTAAGGATTAATTGAGCCCTAGATAATTCGGAAGAAGCTTCCTGACAAAATGCACTCTGAGACTTCCTCCTCACATCATTTTAAGAACTGTTGCTTCCTTATGCATTAAATTGAGGTGAGCCATTGGGGACAGTTTGAAAGCCCACTGAAGCCTGTGGGAGTCTTTGCATGGGTTTTTGGATTGGACCATAATCCTTTCCTGGACAGAGCTTTGTCATGAAGCACTAGACTGGGAATTAACATGCATTTTTTGAAGTGTTTCAGAATATCACCAATAAAAAAGACATATCACAGCAGCCTTTCAGATAAGCTATACCACTGAGTCCCTAGCTGATGGAGCTCCTAAAAACCCTTCTTGAATATTTCTTAGCAGTCATAACTGGGACTACTACCCATGTAAGTTATTTTCCCCATCATCATTACAGTGCACTTGGGGTCCATAAAGCCGTATTGCAATAAATAATTTATGTAGTACTATGGAAAAAAATAATAATAATAAAAAAGGAAAATACCCCCAAAAAACCTAGGACATTAAAATTACAGGAGGAAGAAAAGAATTCTACCATTGAAAAAAAAATAATTTTGAAATGAGAGGCAAGTGAATTTAAAAAAAAAACATTAGATGAAAAAAGTTCCTTAAACTCGAATATTAGGTATATCTGTAATATAGATGGACAAATGGATGGATAGATGAACAGGCCATCTTCTAGCGCTTAGGAATATGAACTGGACCTTGTAAATTAGAGACCTTAGTAAATCTTCTATCATTCAGCGTTGTTAGTGTGCAAGCCTCAAGAAGCAGTTCCTAGCAACACAAAACACAATTCAACAGAGCATAGCTCTACAGGCAGAAGTCTAAGCACAAAAGACGAAAATCACAGCTGGGAGGCAGAAAAAACTAAAAATGGTATCAAAAGCCATCAAAATGGTACACAAAAATAATAATATTTTGATTCCTTCTTCTAAGGTGCAAGAGAGGTGAGAGAAGTTTAATTCTTCCTTTCTCAGACTCAGAGATTTCAAAGACACAAAATAATTTTGTGCTATTAATAATCTTGTCCAGTAGTTTCCAGCTACTGAGAGAGACTCTTAGGAAGTTTTACTTCACAATGTCATGACTAAATTTCTGTATACTACCTCTTTTTTTTTCTTTTTTTTAAACAAATAGATACTTTCTTTGAGCATCACTTGACATTGGAAGCAGATGAAAAAACTTCCAAAGAAAGTGAATTGAGATTTTTCTGTATTTGGGAGGGTTTGTATAAATGGCTTTTTAAGTTACAGGAAGTTACAGAGACAGCATATGATGTAAGGGAGAAATAATTCCTGCAGCTAGTTGAGAAAATATAAAGTAGGACAATTTTAACTTTAGCTGACAAGTATCCAAGGCTAGAGCTGAGATCTTCTGTACAAGATGAGGTCTTCTGAAGTCTCTTGAATGAGAGTGGAGGATGCTTTTGCATGCACTAATCGAGATTTAATGCCTATGTACTATGTTCCCAAAATTTGCAAATAGGAAAGTTTGTCAGTTAATCAGAGGCTAAAGTTAGTAGGGGATGGTTCATGGAAGATTCATTTTTGCTTTTTCATATGAACCTTAGATAGGATAGGATTAGATAGGATAGAATTACTTCTTACTTTCATGAAGCTGTGCTCTTCCTTGCTAAATAAGGTTCATTTCAGGAAGAAGAGTTGGGGTGAACGTGTTGTACCAAAGGACTTCAATGCACCCTTAAGGACATTATTAGAAAGTTTAAGTGGTTTACAAGGCCTTGGGTGGAAAAGTTTCAATTTAAATATCTCTAAGTTTGCTGTCTAGTCTAAGCCAATGATTTATTTAGGTTCCTCCATGGTTAATGGAAAAAGGTAAGCACCTTGAAAGCATGGGTTTCATCTCCCCCTTCTTAACTACCTGGACCGGAATAGGATGATATCTTTTCTAAAGGTCTTGATCTTCCTCAGTGACTCTAGCCTACACAAGTGCCCAAGTTTACCCTTAGACAGCAAGAGCCAGACTAAGTGAATCCAATCCTCTGTTCAGATTGTCTTTACTTTGGTAAACACAGATAACCTCTAGCTACCTTAGTGAGTACTTAAACTCACTTTCAGTATCTGAAAAATTGAGGTTTTGGCTCAATTAATGTTGAAAACCTCTAAGGTTGGTAGATACCTGCATAAAAAGAGGGAAGAGATGAGAAAGGGCTTTCATTTAAAAAGAAAAAAAAAAAAGTTTAAAGATTGATTGCCATCTCTTCATTTACAGGTCAAAGCAAATCCAATGTTCCTTCACTCTCCAAAAAACACAGACATTTCAATTTCAGCATGAGGGAGACGTTACCAGACGCTATAAATCAAAGACCTGAGCTGCAGGGTAACATCACACGTCCAACCGTGCAGTACATACGTCAGCGTGGCGGGTAACGGAGCGAGGCAGCCCAGCCGACGGAGTCCATGTGCCTTGTAAATATTATTACTGCATAGCATGGAGCCTCAGCAGGCATAAAGATTTCGGTCAGACTTGCAGTTTGTTTTCATAATTTGCAAGCCCATTGCCTTTACGCAAGAATGTGTTTTTCTGCTTGTGTGTGTGTGTGGCGGTGGACACCCCAGATGACTGTCAGGCATGTCACCATGAAATACTTTGGAGGCCAGGTCATGGGATTGAGTAGGTCAATGAACTGTTGCGCAAAATCAGGGATCTGACTGATTCTAAAGAAAATTCGGAGCACAGGTACTCTGGTTTTATCCCAAAGTCATTTATTAATCTATTCTGGCTGAGTATAAATCTGATTGTGGTGTGTCTGGTAATTGATGGAGAAGACACCTGACATTGATTCTGCTGCCCTTGTTGGTGTCTAATGGCATCTAGAAGTGGCTGGGCTTCTCTCACCCCTCTTTGAATGATACTTTGCTGGAAAATAATGTGTTGCCCCCACCCAAAAGAAGCAACCAACCAACTAAAAAAAGACAAAAACCTCTTAATGGTATTGTACCTATTTTTCAGTGCAATATTTCAGCAGACATACTGCTTTCATCAAAATGAGAAGACCCTGGAATAAGTGACAGCCTTGGAGAGCTCAGTGATAGCTGAAGAACGCTTTAAAGTTGAATCTCTCTCATAGTTCAGGAATATAACTAACCCCTTTGGTTGCTCTTTCTAAAGTTTCCTGAGAAGAAAACAAAAAACTATGAACAGACTTCAAGTGTTGTTTCCTTGTTAAAAAATAAATAGTATTTTTGGCATTCTCAAAAGTTTCTCTGGGAATGGGAAAAATGTTTTTAACCTGAGTATGTAGAGACTGGACTTAGCCCGCACTATAGAAAAATGGATAATTTCTGATGGACACTAAATTGGAAGAACAGGGATTTTCAAGTCTACGTGACAGGCTTTGACTAGTCAGGGCAGCAAAGGACAGCTGCCTGTTCTTAATCAATGAAGGTATGGATTCTGCTTCAATTCATGACAAGCCAGATGATTATTTCACTTCTATTACAATGAATTCCTTTAGCTAGACATTATCTTTGGGGAGGGATCGGTGTACACCTAGTTGTAGGCTCATTATCCTACCATTCACACAGCATGATCCAGTTTAATTTATGGTGAAGGTGACTGCAAATTTTAACCAGCATAATTTATGTAGAGTCTGAGCCAAGGCTGGTAGGAAGATCTATGTGTGCCAGAGAAGTCATCTCCTTATACAGTCTTTGTCATAAACATTTGAGAGACTCTCTTGGGTCAAACATTTTTTTATTATTATTATTTTTTTATGTTTTTGCAATGGACACTTTTGGACCAGAGGTTTTTTAGTAGGTGCATATTTCATGTTAATGGGTCTTTTATAAGTTCCAGGCCAGATCATCTAAAATTTTTGAAAGTTCTCAGGTGGTTTCACCCGGAAGGGGTGAACAGTGAATCACATGGAAGTTTTTACCATTAGGAGCCAATTGTTAAGAAGTATTCAAAAGGTTTCACTCTCATTAAATCTGAACTCAGATCACATCCTTGTTTTAACCTCCAACGGCAAAAGCAAATTCTTTGATCAAAGTTCAGATAAAAATGACTCCAAATACATTCAAATCAACTGCTGTTTCATTTGGATATGGGTGTAACGCCTGGTTCTGACTTACCTTAAGCCATCTTTCTGTAAAGAGAGGGAGGCTACGAGCAGCACAGTTATCACGTTCAGATTAGCATTAAGTCTGAAAATCCCCAAACTGAAAAGCTGGAAGGTCATGAGTGTCTTGAGCTGGCATTTGGGCTCATCAGTGTCACTGTGACATGGATAGTTTCACGTGATTTTTTTCTCCCCAAAAGGTTGAGTTTGGAGAATATACAAATTTATTAGATGTTTGCCTGTCTTATTCTTGAAATTCATTTATGTCACAGAGCACAAAGATGTCTGAATTAAGGTTTGAAGCCACTATGTAAAACAGAAACCCACAGCTAATCTCAGTGCTTGCAGGTTACAAAAACAGGGCAAACCACAGGTGAGAACTGCTAATTTTTTCTTTTTTTTTTTCCCCATCATTTCAAAACTTCAGCACCAAGGGACTAATTCAAAGCCTGCCAAATGGAGAGCAATGGAAAGCTTTGTATTGAGGTCAGTGGGTTTTAGATCCAGCCTCAGAAGCAGCTGACAGCTGCAGTGACCCCCAGGTGAACTTCATGCTCTGGTTGAAACATCCACACTCGCCACGACCGCCAGCCCATTGCATCGTGTCTTTGCTCAGCCTTGGTTCTCCTACACTGAATTCTTGCTGCCAGCGGGCCAGGCAGAGAAGTGTGTGGTTTCCCAATTGCTATAGGTTGCTGCCCAGTCATTGGTTTAACCTTTTTCGAAAGCCCTGCCCTGCCCTGCCCCGCAAAATTCATCACCGCTGAATCACACCCATGACCTCAGCTCCTGCACCGAAGACATAATGATTGTGGAATTCCCCTGTCTAGGGAAGGAAATGCTGGAGTCTCCATCGGTTTGGTACCTTGTAATGGGGGAGCGCTGGGTCTGTCATTCCACCTCATGAAGAGTCCCAGCAAAGGAAACAGTGAGGCGGCTGCTCTTCTCACACATACCAGTCACACTATTCTGTATGTAGAGGGAACTTTCCATTTTCTGATCTTATAGAGCTATGAAAATATTTATTAATTAAGCAAATAAAAATGTTATACTTTTATATGTGCTCACACTTGTTTCCATATATGATAATAATAACTCTTGTTGGACAATAACTGTTTACCAATCCAACTACTTGGTCAAAACCATAAAAAATAACTGCTAAAAAGCAAGAATTACCCACCCAATGGACAGTGAGTGTCTAAGGGAGACAAGGATGTTAAATCTTTCAGGTTGTCTAGCTCTTTTACTTCTCTTTTTCTTCTAATATTAGATGTTTCTCCTGACGATCTGCATGTGTCATAGACGATATGTATTCATTTATACTCCTGATTATCTGTTTGGAAGAAAATACTTGCAAACATTGTATCATCTATTCTAAGTATGCAAGCACTAAAGTAGACCCTGAATACAGTAAGAATGATTTCAGTATGAGAACCTGGACAAAGCCCACAGTAGTGAAAGGAAGTGATCCCATCATCTTGAATGATCTGGAGGAGCCATCAAAGCTTCAACATATTCTCCTGAGGATGCCCTAAAATACCTCAGCTCACAGTTATCTTGTCTGAACTGGTTCAAGGCAATCCACACTGTCTTGTTCTTGCAAAGAAGAGACCTTCTAGGAAACTCTCTGCAGATGGTTTGTTTTCCCCTCTTTATTTACTTCATTTATAACCACCAGAAAGAAGAAAAGGGAGCTCATAAGTCAAGGAACAAACTTTATTGGGATTAATGCTGTAGGACTTTTAATACTAAAGCCTTAAGGGCAACCTTAAAACTCACCTTAACTACCATTGCCATTCAACCCTTAAAGCTGGGGAAGAACTTTGTTCAGAAATAGATGTAAGTTCCCTTCTTCAATAGACCGGGCATCAACATCATTGACCCAGGAGTCATGACAAAAACTGAACCTGCAAGAAAAAAAAGTACAACCCAGGAAGATATGGAATTCTTTGTGGGACGGTTATGATAACTAAAAACTAACCATAAATGCAGAAGGAGAATGCTTTTTGTGAACAATGTTCTAAATGCATAGTCAGAGATATGGGCCTGTTGGTCCTGCCTTGAGTGGAAGGTGGACCAGATACTTCTTAAGTCTCTTCCAACCTGTATCATGCCATGAGTAGCCACAGGCTTTCTGTATCTGTGCAACCCATTCGTTCAGCCCTCCATGCTCAACTTCCCTGCTGGTAAAGTGGAAGAAACGCTTATTTCCTTACTAAAGGGCAGACTTCCAACAGTTCTCAGGAGATAATTTTAAAAAAGGGATACTGGGAATGCTCCTTCAATTTAACTGTTCCAGACAATCTTCCTTTTGGTTTGTCCTTGGCATGATCTACCTAGATGGAATAACATTTTAAAATTAGACCCATTTTAGGCTTTAAGGATTATTGACCTGAATAATTTCAGAATAAATGTTGCTATGCTTAGACATGCCCTGTTAAGGATTTTGTGTTTTCATGCCATCTGAGCTGCCTCTAAAATTTCTGTAGTGTCTACACGGAGCATTTAGATCTGACACAAAGCCTACAGTAGATCTGTGCTTCACCAGAGAGACAACTAGAAGTGAGGTGATGTCCCAGTGGGACCTCATGTGGCACTAGACTTAGTTATCCAAGCTAAGACCCACATCTCTGTGTGACCTATCTATCTCCTTCTGTCATAGCCCTTGAAGATCTGAAGGTCTTTCAGTACCAGACATTTAATGTTGAAATACTTCAGTGTACCCCATGGGTCCTCCAGCTCCACTTCAAAAAGATGCAGGTCTCCAAGATATCTTGTGCCATGTTTGTGAGCCCCGTGTAGATGTCTTGGATACCTGATGGTCTCCACTCTATATGTGTGTTTGGGGAATGACGTCTTGCCTGTAGTCAGTTTATTTGTTGCAGTCTGAGGACAAAATTCAGGTCATCAGCTGGTAGATATCTCTTTTAAGGTCATCTGTATTACTCCTCAGGATCCATCTGGCTGCACTGAAAAGGTCTCCAATGACTTTGATGGGAACTTGCACACCCAGCTCACATGAACACACCAGCACTGAAAACAGTCCTTGTCAGGGCTCTGAACTAGTGTTTGAACTCTGCCCTAGCCATTCCCACTTCATTTCACACACCCTCAACAGCCCCACTTTGCACTTTACATCTATATCTAGCCAATAAATACTAAAACAGATCAGCCAAATTGCCCTCCGAATATGCATGTCTCTTTTTATTGCCTACAAAGAAGCCCAGAAAACTAGGCTAGGCTTAAAATTGTATTTTTAGTGGGTTAACATTAGCTGAAATGAAATCCCACCTTAAATACACAGGGATGTTATGAGAATTATTTCATATTTTATCATTAATAATCTGTAGCTTAAGTCTAGGGAAAATTTAAACAGAAGAGGTTAGAGATTTATAGATATCTAGGTGAAGGGTTATAAAATGCATATGTGTGTGTGCAGGCTGTGGGTGTACATACTTTCATACATATGTATGTGCACATATTTATCTATACCTGTATATTTATATAGGCAAAGAAGAATGAATACTTTCCATATAGTGCATTCAATGAAACGAGCAGTTTTTAGAGCCAGAGGGATTTGTTATGACCATCTAGTCTGGTGTTAAATACAAGATCAGATGTAGATACACGGAAACATAAGCAAAAATATTGTCCGTTTCACCATTTCTGTCTTCTGTGGAGCAATGCTGGCTCCCCAGATTGATCTGTAGTGATGATGCCTGTGCAGTTGCAGACAGCAAGGAGGGGAAGGATGTGATAAATGAGGAATTGAGAGGTGGGGAGCTTTGGCTCCTCACACTTGAAGTGAGTCACCCGGCATGGAAGAGCCATCACGCTCCCAGGGAAGAGGCAGGAAGCCTTCCATGAAAAAAAAAAAAAAAAAGAGCAGCAGTAGAGCCTGTCTGGGATCAGCCCAGGACTCTAGGCTGCTCCTGTTTTCTTTGGTGCTTCTCATGTGTATGCACGCTCTGTCATTGCTGGATGGCTATAAATACATGCCAGATGTGTTGCATGTGCTCCTGCAGCAAACAGTACCTTTTGCAGCCTGGTGTTTCTTGTTATTCAAACATATTTTTTCTGTGTCCTACCTTAAGTAGTCACACAACTTAACTAAAGTTTCTTGAAGGACAGTGTAGTAGTGAAAGCACCTCTGAAGGGCAACCAATTCCTTCCACAGTGACCTTAAGTGAGGCCGGCTGGTTTAGGAATACAGCAGTTCAAAGAGATGCGGGGAAGGATTATCAAAAGCAGGTACTTTGGCTTCATTCACCCATGGCTACTGAGACATTTTTGCAAACCTGACCTTTAATCTCTCTGATCCTCAGTTCTTCCCATCTGTAAAACAGGATAAAACTAATGCTGCCTCTCCCTATTTAAAATATAAGATGATCAAAGTAGTAGCTGTCTTGTAAATGTCTGTGCGCGTTTGTCTGCATGGAGTCATGTGTGTGCATGTGTGAGTGTTTGTGACTGCTCTATGTATGTACATTTATAAAGCAATATTTGTGGGGTTTCTTAAGGAGAAATACCTATTACAAACAAGTATGACTTAGCTGACACTTAAAATCTTCCTGTCTTATGTATGAAGCATTGCAGCATCTGCTCAGCCTTCCAGCACCTTGAGAAGATCAATATATCATAGAATCACAGAATGGTTAGAGTTGGAAGGGACCTTAAGGATGATCTAGTTCCAACCCCCACCAGCCCAGGTTGCTCAAAGCCCCTGGCCTTGAACACCTCCAGGGATGGGGCAGCCACAGCTTCTCGGGGCAACCTGGGCCAGGGGCTCACCACCCTCAGAGTAAAGAATTTCTTCCTGATATCTCATCTAAATCTCCCCTCTTTCAGTTTCAAACCATTACCCCTTGTCCTTTCACTCCACTCCCTGATCAAGAGTGCCTCCTTAGCTTTCCCATAGGCCACATTTAGGTACCAGAAGGGGCTATAAGGTCTCCCCGGAGCCTTCTCTTCTCCAGGATGAACAACCCTAACTCTCTCAGCCTGTCCTCACAGCAGAGGTGCTCCAGCCCTCTGATCATCTTCGTGGCCCGCTCTGGACTTACTCCAACAGGTCCATGTCCTTCTTGCATATTTTAGATGATTTCTAGATGGGAAAAAGAGGTGCACTGAACACATATATGTTCATAATTGCCTAGAGGCAAGCAGGGAAGGTAATTTGGGGAGCTGTGATTCCTGTCTTAGGGACAGCTGGTTCTCCTCAGGACTGTCAGGATGAAGAGTGACAAGCTGAGGACACACCAGGTCACCACTATCTCCCCTGGTGAAGCCAGCGTGGCTCCACACTGAGTCCAAGGGGGCTAATATCAGAGTCCATGGCGGAAGCAGATGGGCAATTTGATCCTCGTGTCAAGAGCGGGGAGCGAAAACACACCATTCGCCACCTGCCTGGGACCCATGGGGCCAGGCACAGAGCCGACTGTCGCAGCACATCCCTCCATGCTGACAGCATCCTCAAGACTTGGCTTTCACCCTCCTGCCTGTAAGGTTTGGCGTTACGTATCACCTGCCAAAAGATGGAGTGGAAGGCCTTGCCGCCTCTGGAAAAACACTCAGCGAGCGAAGGTGCTTGGGACAGGGTGTTCCTGCCATCAGTAACTCCCGGGCAGATTGTGAATCTTCCCCGACTGCGGTGTAGGTGTTGCCTTGCCGAGGAAAGGGTAGAAAGATTAGGCAATCTCAACCTAAAATCTCAGAGCCCGACCTACCTTCAAAACCGCAGCTCACAACTGTGTAGGTAGAGAATTTTCTGGTCATTTTTTCTTTTTCTTTTTAACGTAAAATAACGCTAGAGTTTCCTTTAAAAAAAAAAAAAAAAGTAGAAAAGAAAAGAAAAGCTTTGAAAGCTTTAAAAATGGAAAATTGTGCATTATCATTATTTTGTTACAGAAAAAAAGTAAAATAAATACCTTTGTGTTATCAGTAGAAAAACATCACTATACATGTCATAAATTGAGGAGAGCAGGGAGGAAGAGCACCAGCCAGAAAGATGCGACAAGTGGAGAATTGATTATATAGTGAAGAAGTTGTTTCAGCGCTTCGTGGAACTGGAGGTCAGAGGCGGTGGTTCACTGCTCAAGTGCCTCTCCTTGGATAAGATCGGCTGTCACATTTAATCAAATATCCTGTACGACACCCAAAGCATTTCAGCTATCAGGGCTGAGATTCATGCGCCTTAATTGTCCATACACAAACAACCTTGCGTCAACAGAATCAGCCTCAGGAGGTGTCTGCTTTCCCCTTCTGACCGCTGGGAGAGCTGCAGGTGACTATAATCCTCATTCAAACAATTCAGTTTGGTGCCCAAGCTAGATGAAGTGAATCTGGGCTCAGAAAACTTAATGACGAACACAACCAAGGAACACGAAATGAAGAGAAGTGAGGTGGGAATAACACCTGTTTATAAGAGGGGTTTGGCTAAGCAAGAAATGTCCAGGAGGCCTTTGCAGGGGTACCATGATCCAGATGCCAGCGGAAAGAAACACCTTTTCCCCACGCTGGCTTCTCTCTTTCCCGTGTACAAACGCAACCTGTGGAAAAGTTCTCCTAGTCCCAAATTGGGCTACAAAGGAGTGAGATATCCAAAGCTGGTGATATGCATACAGGCTGCACAGTTAAAAGTTAGTTTGACATAACAAATCCCATAGTACTAAATTTCTGCCGGGAAACAAAAGAAAAGAAGAATAAGAAAAAGACAGTATTTACACTTCTGGTTTATTCTTGATGAGAATACATATACTTTCCTCTTTTCATAAAAGTCAGTATTTCAGCAACTGTTTCAGTCAGTGGATGTTCGTTGGCTGAGGAATTGGTTGGATGGTCACATCCAGAGGGTAGTGGTCAACAGCTCATGTCCAGATGGAGACTGGTGACAAGTGGTGTCCCTCAGGGGTCCACATTGGGACCAGTACTGTTCAATGTCTTCATCAGTGACATGGACAGTGGGATTGAGTACACCTACAGCAAGTTTGCAGATGACACCAAGCTGAGTGATGCGGTTGACATACTTGAGGGACAGGAAGCCATCCAGAGGGACCTGGATGAGCTTGAGAAGTGGCCCCATGTGAACTTCATGAGGTTCAACAAGGCCAGTGCAAGATCCTGCACCTGGGTTGGGGCAATGCCTGGTATCAATATAGGATGGGGGATGAAGGGATTAAGAGCAGCCCTGCTGAGAAGGACTTGGGGGTACTGCTGGATGAAAAGCTGGAGATGAGCTGACAATGTGCGCTGGCAGCCCAGAAAGCCAACCGTATCCTGGTTTGCATCCCCCTGCCTCCAGCTTGGGGGCCTCAGCACAGGAGAGACATGGACCTGGTGGAGCGGGACCAGAGGAGGCCCCGGAGATGCTGGGAGGGCTGGAGCCCCTCTGCTGGGAGGACAGGCTGGGGGAGTTGGGGGGGGTCAGCCTGGAGAAGAGAAGGCTCCTGGGAGACCTTATTGTGGCCTTCCAGTACTTAAAGGGGGCTTATAAGATGGGAACAAACTTTTTAGCAGGTCCTGTTACATTAGGACAAGGGGTAATGGTTTGAAACTAAAAGAGGGGAGATTTGGACTAGATATAAGGAAGAAATTTCTTTTTACTCTGAGGGTGGTGAAACCCTGGCCCAGGTTGCCCAGAGGTGTGGTAGATGCCCCATCCCTGGAAACATTCATGTTCAGGTTGGACGAGGCTCTGAGCAACCTGATCTAGTTGGAGATATCCCTGCTTATTGCAGGGGAGGTTGAACTAAATGAGCTTTAAAGGTCCCTCCAAACCAAAGTATTCTATGTTTCTATGATTCTGTGATTCTATTCATACAGATGAGTGCATGACTATGCTGATAATTTAGCCTAATTCAGAAGAAAAGGGTTTGAGGCTGAAGAAAGCAGAAAATAATAATGTCAACCAGGAAACGAAGAGTGAGTGAGTGGAAATTCATCTCAGTGGGAAATAGAGAAAAGTGAGGTTAGATATAATGCAATACCCCGTTGAACCATGCTCTATCAGAGTCTGCAAGTTCAAGTACTTGGATGTTAGTGACCCCTGTGCCTTGTTGGGTTTTAGGACACACACTCTTATCTATTAGCATTCAAAAGACAATCATAATTTTTGGCTCATTTGCATGGAAAAAAACTTTCATGATCCTACAGCTGTTCTCACCCCAGTATTTGTAATTTTATTACTCAAATATCAGCTTTTGTTCGCTGTCCAAGTGCAATGAAAACGTAATATTTAAATATAAGCCCCATTTACCTTTCAAGTATTTTTCCTGTCCAAAAAATTCCTAGTAATTTGTGTCTAAATCAGGCCCTGAACTCATTTTTCATTTCTTCTGTGTGTCTATTCATATTAATAGGTGCTAATTCTCCCCTTGTGACATCATCACTGTTCCTAAGGCAACGGACTGTGATGTCACAAACACAAGACAATAGCCTCTGGTTATGAATAAGCAAGTGGGGAAAATGAGTAATGAATTAATTGAAAGGCCTCCTAGACTGTAGCAAAATATCTCAGGATCCAAACTTCCCACAAATGTTTTAACATACGTTACCAGCTTAATTTTCAACAGATTAGGTATTGGCTGGGTGCACTGGGTGTGGGCCATTTGTGCGTGTGTGTGTTGGATTCTTGATGGATAATGTTATGTTAGGTGAATAGTATTTAGTCATGCTGTGCTCTAATGGCTGTCATCTCACGAGCTTTAGAGTATTTCATTTCATAACCGAATAAAACATTCTCTTATCCAAGTCTGGGGCAAAGATATCCGCGTAGCCTTGTTTGAAAAAAAAGAAAAAAGACAGAAAGATCTACTTGATTATCTAGTCCAATGTCCTTGGTAATGTAAATAATATGTTATACTGTCTATGAGTTGAATATAGTTGCTTTCCTGAAGAGAAAATTTAACCATGGGCTAGCTCTCAGGGAAGATGTTTTCTTCTCCCTGCCTTCCACAAAGATTACAAGCTTAATTGTCCTTCTTCCTTTCTTTTGTCTAATTTTAATTAACCCTATGCATTGATTTTCACATTTATCACTTCTCCAGATAATTCCCAGTGTAATCCTTGCTTCTTTTTCGCTAAACACAACAGACTAAATCCACAAAATTATTCAGGACCTTAGCTGAAATTTTAGGATTGTAAGTTAAAAATATAGGTTCCAGACACACCACCTTTTCTCCCTATCTTGTATTCCTTAACTCACATCATCTCCACTGGATCTGCTCCTGGGTAGAGCTTGGCTTGAAGGGCTCCCAGTTACTCTTTTCAGCTGTAGATGTCTGTGAGTTTTCTGCTACCTGAAACAAAGCCCAAAGTATTGCAAAGGAAGGATGGCCCATCTCTAGGGCCAGAACGCTGTGCATGCTTTGAAAAATTGGCTGCAAAATGAAGCCCTCGATTTTCCCTCCCAGTCTTTGTTTTCCACAGGAGACTCAGCTTCACAACACTGTCTACTTCGCAAAGTCTTGAAATAGATGCAAAGAAACCCTAGGCAGAAAATGAAACATCAGCTCACGGTTCCTTTGGACATCTGTTTAAAAAAAAAAACCCAGAAACTCCCATGACTGCCAACAAGCTAAGTTTTACAATACTCAGACATGCCAGAAAAAGGGTCGAAGGTCTGTCTGAATCCAGATGGCCTACTGGGCTAGTATGGTTAAAGCATGCCAGTTTCTGTAGCCAACAGCACAGAAGGGAGTGATTTGGCTAACATTGTGGCCATCTGCCTCTAACTCCTCAGCCCAAATGACCGGATACCCACTGCAGCTGAATCAACAGCGCAAGTGCACACTGAAGCTCAAATTTACAATACTGGATCTGTATCAAGATGCTTCAAAATGGTGATCTGGGCTGGGAAGTCAAAGATAGATGGGCCAGCTGCTGGTGAGATCCCTGAAGCGCTCTACAGATAGTTGCCTTCCCTGTGTGTTCCTCTACCCACCTACTGGGAATATATTTTCGGTATTGTTTACAGTAGTTCTCTGTTGACATGTGCATTCACACTCAAAACAAATTAAAAATAAAATAAAGAAAGAAACACCAAACCTCAAAGCAAAATTCAGTGTAAAGTGGAAACTGAGTCCGAGCTCGAAAAGCAATGTTAGGATGTCATAGTGACTCCAGACAGCAATTCAAGCTGTTATTCTTGTGGTATGTTTCTTGGTTTGCTCTGGTTTGTTATGCTTTTCTTTGGTTATTCCAGAAGATCTATATATGTAATTCATCCCAGCTTAGAGTAAGATAGTGGATAGTTACGTTAGGAGACATCTGAATGAAGATAGAGATACAAGTTGGAGTTTTGTACACCTGAAATAACCACTCTGCTCATCCTGGTGTGATCCCTTGAGGCTTTAGGATCAGTTAGTGAAGCCCAGAGCTCATTAATTGTTCTGTAAAGCCAATTCTTCTGCTTTTACGATGGAAGAGTATGGACTGGCTAAGTTCTCCGGGGACATTTACACTTCTAAAGTTTAAAGTTAGGAAAAAAAAAAAAAAAAATCCTTCATCTAAAAAAAAACTTTATCACACTTTTGTAAAGTAATTACCAGAGAGGTGAGACAGATTGTTCAGCCATCCTGTGGTTATTTCTGAGATTTTTTTAAATGTCCCCAAATCTGGCCAAAATAATCTTGAAGCAACCTATTTCAATAAGAATGTATGCACAGACATACCAGCTTAGACCAAAAAAGCTCTTTAAGAAGAGACCCATAGGAGATGCCTAAAAATAAATTTAAGAAAAGGGCAATTTCCCCCACATATTCTCTTTGATCTCCTGTGGGACTGGCTAAGGGAATTTCACAAGAACCAGGGCTGCTGACTTTGGACATCTTTAATTTCAAATGTCAAAATATTTGTCCAGAATTTTTTTTTAATGTTTTAAGAACCCACTTTCCATTCTCAAAATCTGTCAAAAGTAACAGTGGAGAGTTACTTCTTAGGGAATTCTGACTTTAGGAGAAAAAACCTATTTGGATGTAATTTCCCAGTCGGTTCTAAGAATTACTAGGGAAAAAATCTGTTTAAATACACAGCATAACTTTTCAAGTTTCTAAATTGATCAGGATATGGTTTCAACAGATTTAAAACACAGAAGTAACAACATGGAGTGGCTGTCCACACAGCTCACGTGTCAATCCTGTTTGACATTTTTTTTGCCAGTATTGGTCACCTTCAATTTTCGCGTTCTGTTTAATCAATAAAGTAGCAGGAACAACTATGAAAGTTACATGGTGCATGTAATGGGTGAACAACTCTAGAGAAATAAGATTTTGAGATGATTCCCATATATAAAAGTCACAGCTAAATGTTTCATTATGTGCATTTGGAAGTGAAGATAGGAATTTTCATTGACTTCTCTGATGGACAACTCAGCATGGTGGAGATCAGACGTCATTACGGCATTCTACTGGGACATTCTGCGACTGTTGCAGTAAAGCCATAACAATGCAGCTGCTGATTATTTTAGGTGAAACCATTGCTCCTTCTATATTTCAAAAAAGGAAGAAATGAAAAGGGATGGAGTTCATAGCCAAGATTATAAAATTATAGAATCATAGAATGGTTTGGGTTGGAAGGGATCTTGAAGATCATCTAGTTCCATCCCCCCTGCCATGGGCAGGGACACCTCCCACTAGACCAGGTTGCTCAAGGCCCCATCCAGCCTGGCCTTGAACACCTCCAGGGATGGGGCAGCCACAGCTTCTCTGGGCATCCTGGGCCAGTGACTCACCACCCTCAGAGTGAGAAATTTTTTCCTAATACCTCATCTAAATCTCCTCTCTTCCAGTTTAAAGCCATTCCCCCTCATCTTATCACTACATGCGCTAATAAAAAGTCCTTCCCCAGAAATCCTGTAGGCCCCTTTTAGGGACTGGAAGGGCACAATAAGGACTCCCTGGAACCTTCTTTTCTCCAGGCTGAACAACCCCAACTGTCTCAGCCTGTCCTCACAGGAGAGGTGCTCCAGCCCTCTGATCATCTTTGTGGTCCTCCTCTGGACCCGCTCCAACAGGTCCACATCTTTCCTGTGTTGAGGGCTCCAGAGCTAGACACAATATTCCAGGTGAGGTCTCACCAGAGCAGAGTAGAGGGGCAGAATCCCCTCCCTTGACCTGCTGGCCACACTTCTTCTGATGCAGCCCAGGATATGGTTGGCCTTCTGGGCCAACATGAAGGTGCACAGCTCTTCCAGGCTCTGTCTTGTATTTTTTCCTCAAAGCAAAAGTGCAAAGCAAAGGAATTTTTAATGTATTTAATTATTTGATGCAACTCATGTCTTTGTGGTGGCTTGGGTTTCCTGTGACAATTTCAATGGAGTTCAGATGATACTCTGCTTACATTCAGGACATTTGTGTGCAGCCAGACTGTGCTGGTGGGAGAGGTGCTTTGTAGGTAGGACATGACCTACACCTCAGTATAATAATTTCTGCTGAGGCTGTGTTGGATCCAAAGGCCAAAGGGAGTCGTAGTACTTTATCAATTTTCTCATGTGAGGTCTGCTTAGAAAAGAGATTGGAAGCCCTGTTCTGGGGGGAAATTGGTCTTTGACTGTCTTTGTTTTTTGTGGTTTTCACTCAAACCTTTAAGCCCAGAGGGAGCAATGCAAAGTTCTATTTAAATAATCCACTTGTATATTTTGTTCCATGAATGCTGATTTTATTTTTCGGAATTACACGCTTACATTGCTATGTTTCGAGTGCCACAAAATACCATTAAAAAAGTGGGTTTTACTGAGTGTTTTCTTCTTTTTTTTTTCTTTCTTTTTTTTTTTTTTTTAAATGTAAGACTGTGGTGGGTCTCTGAGGTTCATATTTGGCTCTAAGAGATCAATCCCAGTCAGCTCTGATGGATCCAGCTGTTTTAGCCAATGGTTACCCTTCTGCTAATTCACTTGTGGGGAAAAAAAAAAAAAAAAAGAAAAAGAAGAAATGACAAAAAAGAAAAGAAGTAAAAATATTGTATAGTGGTTCTAAAGTCCTCCCATCCATTGAATTCATCACACACATACACACTGAGAATATAATCCATCCATCCTTCAGTACCATGAGTTTGGTTTAAAGAGCTGCACGGATGGGAAAGTTTTATAATCACATTCCCTGGACTGAGGTTATGTGGTAAAGATCAGGTTAACCTGGGTATAGCTGGCTGCCAGAAAACACAGAAAATGCCTTAGGAAGCCAACCTTTCTGCTCTGACTGAGCTTTAAAACACAGTATATATGTGCATGTGTCTATTTATGCAACAAGAGAGAGACACACACATGCACACATATCTACGCCTCATTTAAATGGCGACATACGTGCACACACACTTACACCAACGTTCATCCCTAGTTGTAATTACATTGGCGTCAAGGTATTGATATATGGGATAAATTCACTTATTAATCTTAATGAACAGCTGAAATCTGTCACTTAATATTTGCAGTAAAAAAGGCTCATTTTTTAACGTGAGTATTTCATGTTGGATAAAACGTGGACCAAAAATTTGAAAGAAGTGGATACTCACACCAGCAAAACTTTGGTTCCTGTCTTAGCTGACTCAGCCGCTGAGATTTCCTGTTGTCAACAAATGTGTTGAGCTTATACTGGGATGATTCAGAGCAGGAGCCTGGCTAGGTGCTTTAAATCATCTTTCCTCTTGCGTACTCTCATTCTCTCCCTGTGCATTAATTGTAGAAGACGACTACGCAGTGAAAATCTCCTTGCTGAGTATCCAAAGTGTAGAAGATGTCTGATCATCCCAAACAAGCAACCAGATCTAGTAAAAAATGGTAAACCTGATGTCATGAACACCTTATTACCACTTTAGAATGTTGAAAGCTAATTCCCTTTTTTTAATGAACTTTTTCCTAATATCTTTTCTACTAAAATTCTCATGCCCATTTTTGATTTTTTTTTTTCCTGGTCTTAAAACTGGTATCAATTTCTTTTTTTCTTTGCTACTGAAAACCATTTTATTACTGCCTAGAAGGTAGATTTTAAGTAAACCAAAAGATTTGAAAACTTCAAAAATGCTTTTGAACAGGAAGTACTTTATGGGTTTTATTTTTGCCTAAAACCTACAATATTTTTATATTAGTATTAGAAAAGAAAGCTTCATAGTGATTACGTCCTTTCACTAAATTTAGCATTTTTTGAGTTAATAATATTATTTTTGGTAAAAAGGAAAATATTAAATAAAAATCACATAAAAAATCATTAGTAGTATACTATAAAGCAGAAACTCCCCACATTAAAGAGCACAGACCACCAGAAATTCGTAGACACCATTGTGGTGGTCCACAAAATAAACATTTTGGAAGCAAAGCAGTAGGAGATCCTAATAGTTGTACGAAAAATGATCCAACAGAAGTTTTCTCGGCTGTTCAAGTCTTCATCAAATGGAAAAATTAAATGAACTACTGCTTTGTGGCATGGCTGTACTCAATATTGAGAAGTCAGCACTTGCTAAAAGTGTGCCAATATCTGTGCAGCTGCCTCAGAGCAAACTTCTTTATGGGACAACTCTCTGGGAACTTTCTAAGACTACCATAGGTTTTTTTCACTTTGTTCTGGGGTGCAAAATTCCACAAGTATTTCAGAGTTAGCTGCTTTCAAATCAGATCGTATAGCGATCGAGAACTTGCAATGGACTTTGATTTTGGCTTTAAAGTCTTTGAATCACCTGTGTGCACCAAACATACCTAGTTCGGTTCTACGCTCTACATGAAGACTGTATGTACTTTGTAGACTAATCCATGAACTAAGCAGAAGGAATTCTGAGATGAACAGTGGTGTCAGATCATGCAGAAACACTGAAAAACCTGAAGGTGCTACACAGAGAGACAACAAGAAATTGAGAGGAATAATAGCCTGAAAATTTAGGAAATCTTGAAAAAGGGTGAGCATTTATTTAGTGTTACTTGTAGGGGTATGATTTGAATTAATGGGATGAGAAATGGAAAATCTGGATGGAAGACTGTAAGGCCTTGAAAGATGTGAGAGCCTTAGGAGGAGTTTTTAGAAACGGTAGTGTATCATCTGGGATCCTGAAAGCTGGACTGAAGGCTAAAGCTGCACGCTTACCCGTGAGCTGAACAAGGTCAGAGGCCCTAAGAGCAAGTGTCACGGCAGAGTTCACATTCATACGGTGAGATTCTCCTTCTCCCAAGATCAGGTTGACATAATCCTTCCTGATGACTGAGAATCTAAAGACCTGGCAGCCTAAACTGATTTCTGCATCCCGCATTAGGTGATGCGAAAGTGAGGGCTTAAGTCTTGCCAGTGGACAAAAGTGGATTAACCCTTCTCGTTTTGAAGCTATTTCAGAAGTGCTCAAAAATAACTGCTGTAGTCCACTACAGTCGCTCTCCTGGATGGCGACACTGTCTGTATTGCAGCTCATGGATCAGGGTGCTCCCTTGGAGACCAGGCGGGGTGTTATCAGCAAGTCAATGCAGGGACGTTTATCTCTGTGCTGTCACTCACTGCAGAGCTAGTTATCTCTGAACGGGCTGATACCGCCTCTTCTCACCCAGAGAGAGAGGCGATAGTGGTCCTATCTCTAAGGCTTTACACCCAGCTCTGGCCTCAGTTAACATCCTCTCTTTGATAGGAGAGGAGGAGGAAGGGTCATGGTGGAGCACAGGCTCCGGTGCCAGATATAGTCAGCGAGGGAGGTCTGGACGAAGGGGAAGCTGTAAGGCAAGATCATCTGGGTGGTTCTCACAGGAAGGTTTGCATCTTATATCTATGATGTATTTCACTCTCAGAGGAAGGTATCTGTAAGCAGCAAGCTGTTTGTTCCCCTGCCATGATGGAGGGTTGGTGGAGAATCTCAAAGTGAGGTGCCACAGAGGTGGGCAGAGCAGCTGAGCTTGCTGGCACTGCTGAGCAGATGGTTGGGTGTATCTGCTAAATGCTCTTAGATATAGCGACAGGAATGGGCAATGGTCAGGGACAATGACAGGTCTCCCTGTGAGGTGCCCAAAAAGCACAAGACACTAACACAGCTGATCAGCAGCAGAATATTTACCAGCTTTCTTGGAGAAAGATGCCGTGCCAAATCCTTTAACTGCTATCATTCACTTGTCCTCAGAAAAGGAGAAAAAGGAAGTAACTCCTAAACTGGCTATTAAGATCTTTGCTTGGTGGGTAGATAGACAATGCACCTGGAGATCTAAATACACTCTCCAGTGTTTCATTCTCCAAGCAGGGTGGAGAAATGAGCAAACTGCTTGCAAAAAGAGTGTTCACGCGTATTTGGTATTTAGCCAATGCCCACTGTTTCTGCCAGGCCCACAAAACACATGGGGTTTGGGTTGTAGATAGCCTTCACAGGCTTCATTTGGTCTTCTGAGCAATGAGTAAGCACACCTTTCACTCTCACTTGCCCAATCCATGTGCATAGGTCTCACACAAGTAATCAATGCACAAATGCCTCTTGGTAATTTCGGTGGCAAGACAGGCTGCAAATCTTCTCCTGGAAAGATGCAAGGGAGTAGGAGAAGAAATCAGGAAGCTGTGGCAAAGGATATTGCCAAGGAAGGGACAAAGCATGGGCTACCTGGTATTGATCAAGCTGACAACTTTTGTGGCCCACCTGAGTTGTTCACATCTGGTTTTCACCTGCAATACCAGGAATAGGCTGTTGGTCAGTCTGTTTGTGTGTCTTATTTAACTTGCCCTTGTACCAGGATCCCCAGGAGGAGTCTGGAGAGCACTATCTCCTTTTGCATGGTCAAATAACACCACATCTCCTCAGTTCTCCCGGTGCAAATGTGAGAACCTCGGTAATCCTTCCTGGCTGGGTCACAAACATTTAAGTATGCAGACAGAAGCATAATCCACTGGCTCCATATCTGCCTCCCTCCACCTCCCCTTGCTTCCCGTATTAAATCCACAGGAGCTGTGAATCTACGACAGAGGCAGGAAGATTTCTTGCTGTGTATCACAAGTGGTTAGAGACTCATAGTACCCAATGGAAACCATGATTCTGGCCAAAACAGTATCCATCACATAAGTAAGAGTTGGAAAATGCATCAGGGATTTGTATTTATTGTTCTAGTAACTCTTCCTCCTCCTCTTAATGTCTTCTGGTGTGCAGTAACATACAATGCACCACGGCACATGATATATTTAATAAGGTCCTCATTTCTCCACCTCTCAATTCTTTTGTTTATCACCATGACCCAGACAAGGTGGTATCTGAGAAAAGCTGACACAGGCACTTATGTGGCCAAGGGCCAAATCCAGACCTGGTACAAACCTGTTTGATTCCACTGTAGTCAACAGAGCTATGTCAATATTCATTACTTGTAATCCAGTCCCTCAAGTCAAAGCTGTACAGCTGGTTTGTTTCCTTTAATATGTAGGATAGACAGTTAGCAACTACTAAAATGTTAGCTCCTATTTTCCTGATTTAAATTGCTGCATTACATTGTCTAGCATGAGACAATAGGTAAGATTTTCCGGTGTAGCTAATGACTTGAAGAACCTCTATATTTATTTTTTTCCCAAGACCCAACCTTGGAGATTAGAAGAACTATGATTTTCCTGATCTTCTGAAAATTTGACAGACTTAAAATGTCCGAAGCTGAATGGTTGGTACCGCTATTTTTAATTTTTTAATTCATTGTATGGCTCTGTTGTCCAAGGAGATCCCCAAAATGTAAAGGAGTAAGCAAGATAAAAGACAGAGTGAAGAGAACTTAAAAAAGCAAGAATACTATATTGTTTTTAGCTGAAAATAGATTCAGATATTAGATGCAAAATAATACAATGTGATTTTTTTTTCAGCTGGGTAGGGGTTCTGAAGAAAAAATGAGAAGGGAGAACAGGGAGAATAAAGAGCAAAAAAGTCAGAGAGAGACCAAACTAGAAAAAGAAGAGGAGATTTTGTGTGTGTATGTGTGTGTGCGTGCAAAACTTTTCCACTAGAGGAGAGCTATGTTGGTCTGGAATTCCAGTCCAAAGGAACGCTCCCATAAATTAACTCATTTTTGTTTTTTCAAACATCAGTTAGCCTCACCACAAGGTCTCGGTGCTGTGCCATTTCCAAACCACTTTGGGACTGTCAAACATAAATCATGGGGTGTGGAAGCAGTGGAGGCAGAGAGTTATGATCTGGGCACAAGGTGCAAATTGCTTAGAGTTAGCGCCAGATTTTTTTTTTTTTTCACCACAAGAATTTTTTTATATTATTACTTTTCTTGTTCTTTTTACGCCTTTCTTCTTCCATTCTTTCCCCCACTGCTGCTTCTTCTTTTTTTTTTTTTTTTTTTTTTAATTTTTACTGTAAGCAGGAACAATTAACAAGAAGCAATTAGGGTAACATTTATTATAAAAAAGACCTCTATTGGAGTGCTGCTCCCAGGACAACATCCACAGTAAACTCCCACCCTGCTGAGGGAGTATTTTCCTCTCTTTTCTTCTCTCCCTTTCCTTGTTTTATATTCTCTAGCAGTGATGGTGGTCTTGGTCCCACAAAGAGATCCAGTAATTGGACGGATACTAGATTAAAATTGCTTTTTAATACCAATTACTGCTTCCTCAAACAAATTATTCCAGTAATGTAGGATATATTGGTTCTGATGCTTACAGATGACTACAGGTGATTTTTTTTTTTTAATTTCCTCTGCAGAGTCCTCTGCATATTCAGAAATTTAGGATTCTTCTACTTGACATCCATTGGACAGCTCAAACCAAAGCAAATAAAAAAAGGAAAAGTAATAGTCAAAAATGCATGACTGAGTTTGTGACCTTTTTCTCTCCCCAGTGACGATGCTGGATAACTATGGGGAGATGTAAACAGATCTCTCTGGACATCAAATATATATTGTCTAAACTGGAGGTCAGAAAATCTTCCTGGAATCACCTATTCCTGTACATTTCTTCTTCAAAATAGTCTTGGGAGATGACAGCATTTGCACCTTAGGGGGTTCTTACAACTGCATTGTTCCCTCCTGCTACTCCATGGTCTAGTTTCAGTCACTCTGAATGAAGAAAAAACAATAATATTCTGGTTCTGTCACATTTCAGGACTTTCGACATAAGTAAGCCTGGAAACCAAAGCATGGAGATTCATCTTCCAATGACTGAAGCTTGGACTACAGTCTTGAAAACTTTTTCACCAAAACAAACCTCTTAGTTGCTGACGGATCTTCTGTTTCAACCAGTTCCACAGAAGAGAGGATGTTCAAGGAAATACGTCTAAGGTCCACAGACTATGTGCTGTAACTCTTTGTAGCTGCCTACCTTCATAACCCACCTACAGTTTTATTTCCCTTTTATGTGTTTATTTTAAAACCACATCGTCTAATACTCTTAAGTCTGTGCAGTGGGAATTTCCTTTCTTATTGTCCCTGTTCCCTCCTTTGGACATAAGGACCTTGACTTTGTTTAGAAGAGGAGTATCTGCATGACCAAAAGCTGAACTGGTTCCTTGTTCAGCTCCAGAACTAGCCTATAGATAATGGCACATATTTGTTCTTATACTGAGTCCAAAGGAGCCCAAGTGTTGAAGTGCAGAGATGAAGAAAGGCATGGACAGAGTAGACCTCAGTTTGGCATGGGTTTTTATTTCACACTTCTCAGTAACACCCTGTGTAAAGTTTTCCAAAGAGTCCATTTGTAAATCTGTAAGTTGTAATCAACAGCTGCCTTAATTTGTGCCCCCCTGGGAAGGATTTTTTGCACATCTTGTACTATCCAGGCCATGTAAAACATAACCATTCCTGAAAATAGTTGACCCCTTTTTGCAAAATCATGATTAGGTCAGTCATATTTTCTTTTCAGCTAAGTACTCTAAAACCACTGTTCCCTTCCAAAATTTCTGCCCTAGACCTTCCAGTGCTTTTATCTTGAGGGATCTGAGACAGCTTTAATTAAAACTTTCTACATGAGTTTTGAGTGGTTTTGTGTTTTTTTTTTTTTTTAACTCTCACATTTCTTTGAGTTGAATTTTGCATCCAGACTGAAATAAGATATATCCTGCATTTAGATGTGTTTGAATTAAGCATAGCCTGGCATGTGTTTTATCCTTGTATCACCTACACTGCTGCACTGCAGCCTTGCCCTCAGCTGGTTTTCAGTTAGAAGTGAATAACTTGACTACCAAGGCTTCTTTTGTCCTGGGGGAAAGGGGAGAATGTGGGAGAGGAGACACGAAGAGCTGGTTATCCTCTCTCCAACTGTTTCCCCTTCTTTCCTCTGCAGCATTTGCTGTCATAATCAAGAGGGAGATTTTGGCTGCTTGAGAAACCAGCCAACGAGAGTTTTACGTGCAAAGGAGTTGCAGTTCACAATGCTGTTGGCAGCCAACACATTGCACGGTAACCTTCAGGTGGCAGCATAAACTACAATGGGTAGACTTCAGTGGGTCAACTGATCGCACACTGGGAGGCTGAGTGACAGATAGAAAAATATATAAGCAGAAGCAAGCTCTGGCTGTCAAGGAAGCACACTCTGTTTGAATGGTGCTGTTGTAAAAGGAATCGTTGTTGGTGTGTGTGGGTTTCTTCTCCTAATAAAAGGTAATCTAATAAAACCTGCCAACTTGTTTGCTTTCACACTTAAGTGTCCCATGTTGAGAACCGTATCAAGTTGAAACTGTATTGAGCAAAGCGTAAACAGCATTCTCCAGGAAGAAGTTCAGCTGGTTTAAGAGCACTTGGAGGTCTCAAAAGGAAAGTATAAGGAGGGATTTGCATATAGCAGATGGAATGTTGGATTTTTCATAACAACATTAAAAGTCTCAGTTAAAGAGGGTCTGAGCCATGAAAGTCAGATCCAGGCTATCCATATCTACAAATTCATGTGAGCTTTGAGCTGTGTGTTTTACTTGGTCCCTTACAAAGACATAGGATCCCACATAAAAATAAAACACAATGTTTTACTTTGAATCTTCTGTCCCTCTAGGGAGAGCACTGGTGTTCGGCATTAGAAGCGTGTGAGCTGGGGTCATGAAAATTCAGGCGTTGTGTACTGTGTCAATATGATGAGGGTATCTTTGCAACTGCTGTCACAGAAGACATACGAAAAAGGACAAATGGGACAGCATCTACTCTTCCTAGGTCATTCCCAACAGATACTTGTCTGACTCAAGGTCAGGTGTCACCCTGTGGTGGAAACTCCTGAACACTTCTCAGATAATCTGGTTCTCCATGTTTACCAGCCTGTTCGTACTTTCTCAGACGGTCTTTGCCATTTTTTGCCACAGGCAAATGAAATTTGTTCTCATTTGATTAGGATCCACTGTGACGCCCAGAAACTACTCGGCAGAAATGGTCTGTAACCCCTCTCATGTTTTTTACAGATGCTTACCCCCACCTACCCACGCTACCTTGTATTGGTCCTTCCTGAAAAAGCTCCTATTTATTTCCAAAAAAAATTACCATATTATGACAATTTTGTGTTGATATGTCCTTACTTAGCATTATGCAAAATCTTAACGAATATACTTTCTCTTCCACCTTGAATCATTAACGATGATGATGATTTATCACAGCTTATTATTCATTGTCAGAATTTTCCCTTGCAGAACCCACTTATTCCCATTTGTACCTATTTTGTCAGTAGGTTTTCCAGTAATTTTTGCCTCTAACCCGTAGTAGTTTAATCTATACTATGTTTGCCTAGTTTATTTCTGAGAATGTCATATGAGACAGTGTTAAAAGCTCTAATAAAATCGATGTATGTATTGGCAGCTACTGCTTCTCCTGTAGCTGCAAACTCATTACTGTCTATAGAAAGACATTAGGTTGGTTTGACATGTCAGCTTTTACTTCTTTTTGTCTTCTTTTTCTTCTTGGTCTTTCTGACTTTGTCTCTCTGGACATCTGGGCTCTTTTTGCACATCCACAGTAACTTGGCCTGAATTTCCCTTGCTGTGCAAGGTTTGTGTTTGAAACAAATAAAGACCCCATGATTTAGCCAGCTTTCTCCCGCTTTACTCAGCTTTCTTCTTCAATAGTATACTTTGCTTTATAATCTTGTCTGTTTATTCGTGGAATAGTGAGCTTTGTTTTACTCTTTTACTCATTTATTCTTTTACCCTTTTACTCTTTTTATACATAGACCACCTCCAAGATTTTATTGGCAAATTTTCTGAGTGTCTTCACATGTGCTTTTATAAAATGACTGTTCACATTACACTGCTCTCAAACAACTTTGAGATTAGAAATGAAATAATGGAGAGAAAACTTCAGATCTGGGAATGCTCTTGTCACCTGATCTTTTGAAAGCCCATCCATTTGTTAATAATCTATTGTACTAGGTAGTGGGAAAGTTTTATGCCATCTTGGAGAAAAAATGAGTTACTTCAAGAGAAGAAAATATAACAAAAAATGATGAACAGAGAGAGGGAAACAGAGAAAAAAGAAAATAATGGATTTTAGTATAGCCAAGGGATTAGGACACTCCTGAGAATGGGAGCTTAGGTTCAAATCTTTGATCTGCCTGAATTAATTGGGAGAAGATTCTCCAGTCTCACAGGTTGTTACTCTAACTGGTGAAGCGAGGAAAGGGTTTGTTGGGTTTTTGTTTTGTTTTGTTTTTTTTTCCCCAAATTTCAGTTGCTCCTGTTGGAGCTTTTGCACTTTGTGTGGGTAATTACAGACGTTAATGGAACCACAGCAGGTAAGGATGCATTTTGGTAGTCAGTACACTGTCTCATGACTGGAGGGGGTGCATGACCTGAATCCAGGTCTTTGCTCTCCATGATGCAGCTGAAGAAAAATTTTAGCATGTATCTCTGATAGGCAACTGGGTTTTCAGTTATAAATGCTTCAAGAAAAACACTTTCCCTTTTTTTTTGGTCTTTTAAAAAAATTACTTGCCCTGGTTCCTCTCCAAAAAACATCCCAGTGAAATTTTAATTGATGTTGGTCTGGTGCTTTGCTATTTTTAGAGATTTTTTTTTCCAAGGAATTAACATCTTCTCAAAACAAACAAGCAAACAAATAAGCAAACAAAAATATTAGAGTACCTTTAATTGCTCTGGGGTTTAATTCCAGATCTGTTTAAGGGTGATAGAGGCATTTTTTCTTGCTCCATTCTTCTGCCTTGTCTACTGGCATTGAAAAATCTTCCGGACAAGGAAAAGGTCTTTCCTATGCATGGCTGAATTCCCAGCCTCTATGTTCGATCTCAAGGATTATTTTTTTTTATATACAGAAAAGTTTATAATGAAAGCATGCAGAGTATTACCAAGTCATAGATTTTGTTTATTCATTTCAACTTTTTTTTTTTTTTGGTTCACTCTGACAACCCCCTTCTCCTCCTGACAAACAGTCTTAATGTCAAATCAACTGAATCTTTGGGTTTTCTTCTTATGATTTTTTTTTTTTATTGGTGCAAGTTCATCATACAGATTTTAACAACTGAATTTTCAAGCCCTGGAGACAACAAATGTTTATTATGGGAAGGCCAACCTTATGCTGAGCCCGGCATGGAAAATGGCTGTTCTATAATCAACAAATTCATCACTGGGGCTCATGTCTCAGGGTGATATTTGCTCCTTTGTTGCTTTTATACATGTTTGTAGAAATGTCACACAGTTTTTGGTGTTTACTTTCCAAACAGCTGGTGTTCTGTCTTCTTCAGCGTCCAACCCGGTATCGCAAATTTCCGGTTGCAATAATGATGAGCTGGGAGGGCATTAATTGCCTTCAACTTCACCTTCCAGTGATTAATTACTGATGTGGTCAGACCAGATGTCAGAGCTGAAGGGACACCTGCCCTCTCTCAGCAGTTAGTTATTTCAAATATTAGACTCCCCATCTCCTGAATGGGGTCTTGTGTGCTCCTCTTGCTTCTTGCATGACTGACGGTCATGTAAATAACAGTGGTCCTGAAACAGATCTTGTTGTTGACTCTTGGGAAAAACAGCTGCAGGCAGGTCATCAGACTTTGTGATGTAAGACCTGTGAAAAAGAGCATGGGAGAAAGAGAGAAAGTGAGGAAACAAGAGAAAGACAGAGAGGAAAAGAGAAAAAAGAAGACCTTTTCTTTATAGAGAGAGTGAAAGAGAAAAGAAAAGATTAACTAGTTTCTGGAGCACCAGCTTTACTTTCTTGTGACTGAGGTGTTCTGTCAAGTAAGGTGAAGACTGATGATTTACAGCTAGGTGATAATTTTCTTTTTTCTTCACTTCTTCTCCAGAGACGACAGATACAATCTTCCGATGGAGTCAGTTCTCCTTGATTTCTTCTCAAACCCTGGTTCTCCAAGAAGGCACAGTCTTTTTTTGAACTAAAGAGACCACATGTCATCCTGCAAAGCTTGCTTTATTTTTCACGCTAATATTTTGTAAGCGGTTGATTGACGGTAGACTATATACGTGTATCCATGGATGTCAGCTGGGATTTTCAGAGGAAATAATATATCTAATTGACATTGGATATATGTGGGGTTTAGGCACATGGTCTGCTAGGATTAGTTGGAAAATCTCACTATAATTCTGCATGCTCAGTGAATGGGAACTTCAAGAACCTATGGAAGTTAGATAACCAAAGAGAAGAGCTGAGAACTCAGCTCCCTTACCTCTTCCAAAAATCCCAGAACCGTTTCTTCATGACTCTGCACATTGAATTGGCTTTCCCTGTATCTCCTGAATTATGGAATTGTAGAAATGTTGTTTGGAAGGTACAACTGGAGGTCTCTAGTCCACATTTCTTCAATTCCTTGGAGCAATCAAGTGACAACCAGTGCTAGATCAGGTCAGGCTTTAATTTTGTCTAGCTAAGTCTTGAAAATCTCTGAAAATGGAGATTCCACAAATCCTCCAAGCCACCTTTTCCAGTGCTGCACTATTCTCCTAAAGATAAAGTTTTCCTTTATGTCCAAACTGAATGTCTCAGTTTACTTATTGTAGTGGCTGTCACTTGTTTTTCCATCTAAAAACAACAAGAAAAGTTTTAATCTCTTTTCTTTGTAATGTTCTTTCCAATTGAGAACTGTAATTAGATTAATTAGATCTCCCTTAGCCACCTCTTAACAGGAATAAGCAAGCCCTTTTTTTTTTTTTATCCTCTCCTTACAGCTCAGGTGTAACCTCACCAGCATCAAATAAAGAGATAATAACTTCCCTCAGTTTGCTGATCAGACTCCTAATTGGGGTCAATACACCATTTGTCTTATTCATAATGAAAGCATACTGTGGGTTCA
>NW_009647422.1:2199909-2209788 GCF_000708025.1 Charadrius vociferus | reverse complement strand
TCAAACCAAGGAGTTATGCTGTCTCAGTGCAACACTTTGCTTTGATCCTTCATTAAGCTGCATGAGGTTTCTGCAGGTGTAGCCCTCATGTTTCTCAAGGGCTGCATGGACTGAAGTTCCACCCTTCAGTGTATCAATCATTCATCCTCACAGTTTCATCTGCGTATTTGCTAAATGTATGTGCTGTGTCATTCTCTAAGTTGAGGGGTTTGTTGTTATTGTTCGTCCAGTTCTAGGCATTTTAAAAGGTTTGGTCATGACAAACCATACAGTTTAATTTTGATGAACTTTTTATTTTCCTATTAATAATAACATAGTGGGAGTGAAGAGCGTTTTATGTGTTTGAGGCATTCAGATTGTTACTCAAGATTGTTGTTATCTCACAACTGTTATGCTAAGGAGTGAAAGTGAACACCACATACCTACCCTTGGTTGTACATAAACATAATAGGTGGAGTTCATCTCATCAAATGTAAGTATTTGTGTCTGACCTACCTGAGGCCATGAACACAAATAAGCACCTTGAGATACAATTCACTTTGTCTAGTACATATCCATGATATCTACCAAATACACTTGATGTCCCAGGTGAAGGCTATGTTAATCAAGACTAGTAATGAGAAAATAGTTAGAAGTCATACTATTAAGTTCATTTTAGGCAGGACTGAGCAAGTCCTTCTGCACAGGGACACATGGGGGTACCGGCATCAATGATGATAAGGTGAATCTTCTTCTTTTTATCAAGGAAGAAAGAAGAAAACAGCTGCATTTCAGTCCAAACAACCAGGCCCATGAAACTATGAATATCTTGTTGCATCTTCTGGCCAGTCTAGGATAGTACTTCTTTTATACTAAAAAGAAAGGTTAAATAAATAACTAATGGGTCATAAAGGGCCGATCTAAACTGCCTGAGGTGGGAATCTCTGTGCTCCCAAGTCTGGAAGTTAGGCCTAGCGATGCCCTAAAATTATTACAAGCAAAGATCTGGGCATACAACATGATTGTCTTCTACATCATGGTTTCTATGAAAAGAGTCCATGGGATACGGGATACACCCATGAGTGCTAAAGAAACTCGCTGGTTACATTGCAAGGCAGCTCCTGATTATCTTTGAAAGTTTGTGGCAACAAGGAGAGGTTCTTGAGGACCGGTAGAAAGCAAATGTCACTTCTGTCTTGAAGAAGAAGTTGTCTACTGTTTTTCCACCAAGAAAAGTTTAGGGAAATATCTCTGCTCCATTCTAAATGACTACAGATTGCAGCTTATAGCCATTTCTCCTGGATGAAATTAAACTGTAGAATCTGAGACCCAGGCTTTATGCCAAAGCAAATAGTGAAGATTTTTTCTTGAGACAAAGCCCTTGTTTCTCTCAGTTTTGAAAGACGGGGGTGAAATTCAGCGTAAGGAGACACCAATAATTGGGCAGCTAAACTGTTCTTTAGGCTTCACTGTCTGTGTTGGCGGGGAACAGAAAGGGAGAAAGGAAGAAGACAGATGATTAACTTTCCTAAACTCTGCCCTTTTTGGCACTTCAGGGTACATTATTCGGCCTTTACTTGCCTCTTCATAGGACTGGATCTTGCCTATGTCCCATGTCATACCTGTCCACTCAGATTAAATGTGATCGTTCAAGGTACCCTGAATCTCAACAAGCCTAGTGCATCAAATAAGGCACTGGATACATCTATTTAGGTAACTGAATCCTACTCTTGATCTCTGCTAGTTATAAAGAAAAGTCTGGGCACCTAGTATGCATTGACTCCTCCTCACTAATACCTAAATGTATGCATCTTAAATGATGCACTATTTGACCTAAGCTCTATGAACAACGTTAAAAGATCTGTGAAATCATGCAGTAAGAGACCTAAAGTCAGCTGATTATGCAATATTTTCCCGAAAAAACATGGATGGTCTGGATTCAGAGATAACCATTTTTCAAGTAAAACAGTTTCTGAATAGTTCTTTGATGAAAACTTACTTGTCAATCTAGAAGGAAAAAAAAAAAAAAATTGAAAATAGGTGTTTCTCTGTTTTAAACAAAAATAAAATATCTCAGTGCTGCCAGAAAAGCCAGAGGTTTGACTAGATGTCTTCCTGATATCTCTTCCAACCTGAATTATTCTATGATCCTAAGATTTTGGTAGAAATAATAAAAAAAAAAAAAAAAAAAAAAAAAAAAAAAAAAAGGAAAATAAACACAAACCCCCAAGAATTTTCATTGAAATAAGAATGATGTTAACTGACTGAACTCAGAAGACGGTAAAGTAAACATAAGTTTGAGCTTCAATTTTTCAACAGAAAATGTTTTCAGAAGGGTGCATTTAAGGGAAAGAAACACTGATGGGTTCTTTATTTTTATGTTTTTCTCTGAGAAAGCTGTTCTCCTTTTTCCAGCAGCTCTTCTCAGAATACTCCATGCTGTCTTAATGACAACAAACATCAAGGGTTTCCAGTTAGATCACTCCACTGTAGACCAACAATTTATCTACTAAACAAAGATATAAAGGGAGAAGTACCAAATGAATCCCTGGAGGTGTTACACTATCAGCTAAATGTCTTTAAATAGCTTTTCATTGTGGTTCTGCCTGTCCCAGAGAGGTGCTGTTTTGAGGCCAGAAGGGAACATTCTGATAATTTAGTCTTGTCTCTTTCAGAAACTCCTTCCTTTCTGCTCTTCTTCTCTCCGCTCCCATTCCCCTCTCCCTGCACATCTCTCCTTTGAACAGCCATTCCCTCTGAAGGCACACCCAAGATTAGTTAATCACCATCTCGTTCCACCAGCACTCCATTATTCAAGCAAACCACACACACCCCCAGTGTCAGACTCAGCGGAAAGTCTTACCAAGGTGGCCATGGCCACACACGGACCTTGAGCACTCGTACAATAACACCTCCATGCTTATTTTATTTGTTATCATGGGGCTATGCTGGTTGGGGAAATCAACCACCGCCTTGCATCGTGGGACACGGTTTGCTGTCATTTCACACCCAAAAGGGCCCAGGATTGACACTGCAAAGGGATTTATCACATGTGGCTATTACTCATGGTGTCTTCCCAGGAAAAAGCCAAACGGCATTGTTCAAATAACTCTTTATTTGTATTGCAATTGGGTCCTAAAGGCCTTAAGCAGGAGAAGGATCCCCTTTAGGCAGGTGTTGTACAAACATCACGGAAGAAAGAGTCCTACTGTGAATAATTTACCATTTAATAATGAATGTTGAGAACAGATGTTTATAAAAGTTTAAATAGTTCTGGAATTTTAATCACAACTGTTTAAAATTGCAGAGCCAGCTGAAGATCAGAAACTTCTTCCCTCATTTCTTAGCTGATAGCTCCAAACCAGTGGTTCATGGTACCAAACCCGACAAGTTGGCTGCCTTATCATCCCCTTTCATAGAGGTATGAGTACGTGTGTGTATGTTGGTGAGTGGGTGGTGAGCTGTGAAGAAATAAAATACACAATGGCTGTTGCACCATGCCAAACACGTAGATATGTGCTTTGTGTTTTCTTTTATTTCATAGAACTGGCATGACAAATTTGGATGTAATTCTGGGGGAAATACTGCAGATGATGTTTTAAATTACTCCCAGAAATATGTTTTATAATCTGGAAAGAAATTATTTTAGGAATAGATAAGTCCCCAGACAGATTAGGTTCCTGGTTCAGGCTCACAGTACCTGTGACAGTGGGCAAGATGTTAATTTTTTTGTGAGATGCAGTTGTTAAATGGGGATAATTGTATTTCTTTCATCTGCCTTGCTTATTGACAATGAGAACTTCTGTGACAGTGAGTATCTCAGTGAATGAGTTTAGCCACTGGGTCTTATTTTTATTAAGGTAAGAAAACAATTTAGAAAATACTCAGAGTTGGTATCTAAAAAAATGACATTGATAAATGTTGTTTCTTGGTAAGTTTGAAAAAAAATTAAATAAAAACATTCAAAGAAATATCATGATGAGTGCCATGAACATTTTGACTTTTTTTTTTTTCTCATCAGTTCTAACTGTGATCTGTGCTCAGAGATAAAAGCACAACTTCTGGACTCAAGACGTACAGACTTTTAGGTACAATGCTTATAAGTAGTTTAAAGCAAGATCAGCTTGTGGGACTGGAATGTATTAGTAATTGTCTAGTAATCTTCCAGAATTGGAATAATGGAATTGGCGGCTCAAAGAAAATGTGGATGCCCCATCATTGGAATTGTTGGAAGGGGCTTTGAGCAACCTGATCTAGTAAAAGATGTTCCTGTTCGTGGCAGGGTGGTTGGATGAGATGATCTATAAAGGTCCCTTTCAATCCAAATGACTTTGTGATTTTAAATTAGGGTCAAAAGGCAGTTAAAGAAGAGAAGAAAAAGTGGGGCAAAAAAAGAGAAAAGAAAAAAAAAAAAGAGACAACACATTTCATTATTCGTATTTAAAGAAAAGGAAAATTAACCCTACAGTCTAGATCTTGAAGAAGGTTCATTTCAGGCTTGACAGCTCTGGGATAGCTCTTAAGAAAAAGTATTAAAACGCGAACAGGCTTTGCCCATCTGAATTCTAGTACCCAGTCCATGCCAACTGGCAAGAACTGGAAAGAAAGAGAAATCTGAGTCAGAGAAACACTTTATTTAACACACTACATTAAACGTGGTTTCCCTTGGACTGAGAAACTACACCATGAAATGTGCCATTCGACGAATCTTCTGCGATGAAAAACACATGTAAGCCAGAAAAATGAACAGCGCTTTATTTATGGTGGGTCATAAATTCTGCCTGTTTCTACCCTTCAGGCAGGGGGAGTTTTCATTGCCATGCCGCTCCTGTGGATGGAGCGGCTCTGATGAGAAGGAAAGCTTCATGGAAGTGTGGCTTCTTGGGCCAGAGGAACTTCTTCGTTTCTAATGCACAGTTCACTGTGTTGAGAGAGAAAGAAAAAGAAATCGGTGTTCTGCTCCCGCTGCCTTCCACTTGAGTTTCACAACAACTTTAGTAGAAGGGCTCCTCAAAACATTGATTCAAAGGAGATATATTCAGGTGATATATTCAAAAGTATAAAATGCCACAAAATCACAGAAATTCCATCCCCAGAAATTCGGAACCTTTCACTGCTGTGCCTATGCTTGCTCTGCTCTTCAAAGCACAGAACACTACTTAGCTCTGCCTTACAAAAATTTCATGACTTATCCAAACATTCGAGTAAGATATGAGCTGAGACACCAATTTCCTTGAACAGGTAGAAACATACGGAAGCATCTGAGAGGTCTGTAGTTACCTATTTCCATATGGACCACTGGTTCATAGCGTGTAGTCCAGGTCAACTAAGAGTACTGCAGCTGCATGGTTCTGTCCACTTGCTAATTCATGTGATTGCTGGATTCTGACAGTGTGGTGACTTAATATAAGATCATTCCACTAAAAATGAAATAGCTTCATCAGAATAAGGGTCCAGTCTTTAACTTCTCAGCTGAAAAAGCAATGGCTTCTCACCAAATATTTATGGTGGGAAATTTGAAAATTTCCCTTTCTAGTCAACATCCTGAAATGAAACAGAACTTTTTAGTTTAATTACAAACATTTGCCTCTTATAAATGTTGCTTATTAAAAAGAAAAAAAAAACACACTTAAAAATAAAAGTTTCTTATTTTGAAGTTTCTTCAAATAGAAATTTTACTATGAAGTATTATTTCCCACCAAGCTTTTTTAAGTCAAAGTGAAAGAAAATCCATTCTTTAGCTTTGAAAGCTAGTTTTTGTATGCATAATTATAGCTTCGATTAAGGAAAACTAACTTGTCATCTATAAACCACCAACAGTCTTCCCAGCCATGGTGAGCGGTTAGCAGCTTGTCACTCATTTTTACTACCTCACTAGTATTTTTCTCAACCAAATGTAGGTAATAAGGATGTCTGTTAGTGAAATAGAAATTCTGAACCCTGATGGCAGTATGAAAAGTTTGGGATTTGTTGGGTGGAGAGTGGTATAACATTTACCATGCAGATAGACTCACACATATGGACAAACACACATAGACAAACACCTAACTTCCATTCCACAATTCTGCTAATGAGTGTTATTTAAACAAAACCCAGCTTTACTTTGACTTTGAAAAAAGGACTGCCTTGCCCTGTTCCCATAGTTCCTGACTCTCCAAAATTTTTGGTGAAGTGTATCATAGAATGCTTAGAGTTGGAAGGGATCTTGAAGATCACCTAGTTCTAACCCCCCTGCCATGGGCAAGGACACCTCCGACAAGACCAGGTTGCTCAAAGCCCCATCCAGCCTGGCCTTGAACGCCTCCAGGGATGGGGCAGCCACAGCTTCTCTTATATGCACAGCCATTGGTATAGCCATCCCAGGTTCCCATCTCTAGGCTCACAGACACTTTTAAAATGTTGGTTTTGTCAGAAAAGTATCCTGTCAGCCTGCTTCACAGGGCTGCTTCAATAGTCACTAAGGAATATGAAATGCTTGAGAACAGGGGGAAGTCATGGGATGAAAAGTATCTAATACAGACAGCTTTGCAATTCTAAAATTCTGAGTTCAAAAGTTTTAACCTCCTTTCTATTGGATTTTTGTGAGCTGGAGATCCCTCCTTTGAAATCAGCAGAGATGATGCAATAAGCCTTTGCAAATGACAGACGAATTGAGGTGAGCACATCCTAAGCCGCTGCTTGTTATCCGTGCCTCTAACTTCATCTCTATTAAATATGCTGCGCGCCTGAAGCTCTAGCCAGACAAATACAGATATGATTTCAGGTCTTCACTGTCTGGGTATGAGGCTGAGCTACAGACAGCAACGTGACATGCTTTTACCAAGCCTGATGCCAAAACTGTCTTTCCATTTCCTGATGTGCCAAGGTTCTTTTGTATTGTATGTCACAGCAATATAGAGCTTTCCCTTCATAACATGATTAATAAGGCCATGTGGGGGATCCAACCTCTTGCAATCCGACGGGGGGGGATGCTGAGCCTGGCTGGAGACGCGCAAAAGAGGCTTCCTGTTCTGGTCTGGGCTGCATCCATTACACACAATATGTCAGGAAAAGAGGAGAGGGTGTAAAAAAATAATGGAAGAATGAGAGAGGACTTTTCAGACAACAGAGGACTCATAGAAAATAATTATAGATGATGTTTAAAGAAAAATTGGCTTCATGCACAGCTATTTAACTGCCGTGGGAAGAATATGCCAACATGGGTGGGATGCTGTTAAACCCTGTCTACGCTTAGATGCTTTAAACCAGAGTGAATTAAATAAGCCATTAATCTGACAGAGACTTTAAATGTTCTACTGTGACTTGATTGCTTCCTCAAAGATCAAGCTAGAGAAGCTGCAAGCTAAGAACAGGTAGAGCAACACCTGGATTGAATGCTAAGACTAGGCTCATCTCCAAAACTTTACAGAACACAGGGGAACATATGATATATTCACTCTCTGGTTGAGGTTGTGAGAAATACCATGTAGATCACAGCTACATGAAAATAAATGCACCAATACAAGGTGTTCACGGAAACCTATGTCTGGGAATCTGCTGATACAGCTTGTTTGTGGTCAGCCCTAAGGCTTTAGTAGTCATTGGGACAGACTAATTAAACATGCGATCTTAGCTTGAGATGTTTCAAAGGAACTGAAAACAAGGATTCATCACTGTTAACTTCAAGTGTTTAAAATTTAGACCTCTAAGTCTAAGCTGGCGGGTCTCTCATTAGACAAAGTTAGCACCTCAGCTGAGTTACTTAAAATATACCTGGTTTAGAATGAGAAGTATTCCACCTTAAGATGTAGAGGCAAAAGAGTCCTAAACTTGGAATTTTAGTACAGGCCTAAATCTTTGGATAACCCACCTTAAAAATGTCTGTCTCCTTGGGGCTCATTGTAGAGAAATGCAATCAGCTGCTTGTGCTTGTTGCCCACATTGTGGTAGAGAATTTCTCATCAGAGACTTGTTGGGGTGCTCTAAATATAAATGAAGGAGGATAATCTCTGTCCTAGAGAAAGCTCATCCCCAGAAGGGTGTTTAAATCCCTGGCTGAATTGAAATAGTTGAGAAGTCAAAAAAGTCCCATTGGAAAATTTAAACTTTTCATCATTAATGATATTTTCTATGGAAAGACTGTCAGTTTAGATAAACCCCACATTTTCTGTCAAGAAAATGTTTAAACAAGAATAGCTTTTGGACCAGCTCTATGAAAGGGAGTCCTCAAAAGGTGCAGAAACTCAAAAGATAAAACCACATTTATTACAGCCTGGGCTCCTGATTTTAGCTGTTATTCAATGAAACCTGCAAAGCTCCTTCTCACTAAATCAGAAGAGAGTTTACCTAATCCGGATCCTTATAATAGCAAAGCATGGGAGATTTTTGTCTTGGCTTTGGGTTTCTTTTTATTCCTTTTTCTATTTTTCCCCCAATATACCTGCATGAGTGTAATTAGCAGCACAAACCATGACATGACCATGACAACATGGCAGCGTCTTCAGCTTCCTTGTGACTGTCTACAAACTGCCGACTGGAAACAGCCCGTGGCTCTTAACACCTTCTGAACCATGGTCAGAAATTTTTTTGAGGGAGCAGTAGTTGGGCTAAAATCCTCTCAGTGCCTTTTCTAAGAGCACGGACAGTTGTGTTCCAGTGCACAGAAACCTTCCTTGCCTCTGTTTTAGTAACTCTGCTACTCGCAACCAGTGTGACTTCATCAAGCTTTGAATAAGGCCTTGATTACCTGGACCAACAGTGATTGCCTCTCTGAGATAATTAAATGAGGGTAAACAACTTTACATTGCCACAGAGGTGGCAAAGCAGGACCATCTAAGCAGCCAGGGGTGATCTCTCATGGAGTGCGGGGACTGAGTCTTACGGGGATGACAGCAATGAATTTCCAAGTTCTCAAGAAATGCTTGAGAAATGCAACTATTCTGGCTCGCAGAGAGGGTCACCGCTGTCTGCTGACACGGAAATCAGAGCACTTCCACTTCTTGTTTCTAGTCTGGGCAGCACTGTCCACATCCTCCCAGAAGAAAGGAGGAAAAGCAAGTGTGGTTACCCCGGGGAGAAAGACTAAGGCACTGAGGAGTTGAAATGACTTGACGAAGATTATCCAGCTAATGTGTTGAATGCCTAATACGAAAATTTAAGATCTTAATTCTCTGAAATAGACATATATTCTGCTTATAAAACCAGATGCAAGTACGAGGATGTGGCAGAAAATGGTGGATCTAATTATTGCTGAGACTGTGCTAGCAGACCCATGGATCCCAGGCCTACTGTAACATCTCTCATTTGCTGTATAATAATAGAGGTTCCAGAGATACAGCCACGAGCAAGTCTCTGGGGCTTGGCATTTCTAAGGTGTCCCTTGCTAACACAGCAATAGAGGACGACTGGCATAAAAGGCATTTTTGCCAGCTTTACACTCCTCCCATCCTCTGCAAGCTATTCTTGGATGTATTACTGCAGCCAAGACTCAGCGCTTCTGTACCAGCTGTGTAATGTAAAAAGGCTTGATTGTCTCAGGATGGCTTCAGGAACTTTATCTCCCAAAGCAGTGTCTGAACCCCTGCATGAGGCAGTCCCCAGGAATTCTGATGTGTGCAGCAGGGAGTTTGGTTTAGAATAAACGTAGAAGGAAGAGGCAGCAGCTGAATTTACTGGAGCTTTATTTCTTATGAAAAGGATTCTGTTTAAAATGCTGAGTAATCCATTAGACGGCGAGCTCCTGAAGGTTATTTTAGGAATATAATCATTTGCCCAGTGGGGCTTTTTCCAGGGTGCAAACCGCCACCCTTGTTCAGCTCTACAGAAACAATATGCCTTTAACAGACCCCCTTTCTGCACAACAGCAGTCAAGAGATAATGCCATCATCAAGAAAAAAAATAAACCTTCCTTCAGAGATACTA
>NW_009647422.1:2140898-2199893 GCF_000708025.1 Charadrius vociferus | reverse complement strand
TGCTGAGAGAGGGGAGAAAATACTTTAGGTAAGTGTGATAATTGGCATATAATTTTGAAGGTCTGTTGAGCCTTTCTGGCTCAGCTGGAATGGAAATGCATGGAGCACTGGATAAGGAATTCCTCATGGTTTTTCATTAGGGAGTTGAGGCACAGCTGTCAGCTACAACTTAAAGTCAAAGGGAATTGGGCACAGATATGTTCCTAAATAATAGAAATGAGATAATTTAGACATTAGGCACTAATGTATAAATTCTCTGTGTACTCATGTGCTGGGGTATGTAGGAGATATACACGCATGTGAGCTACTTTAAAAGAATGTTATTCAGGATAAGTATCATCCTCATGAACATGGGATTAACGAGGACTAATTAACCAGCTATCCACTATTCTCTTCATGTGCAACGTGCTGTCCCACGCTGCTTTCACAGTGCACCACCCAAAATCTGCTCTGGAGTAGGAAGTGTTTACTTAAGTAACACGCTTAAGTGTATTTACTGCATATGCAGTATCACAGCAGTTTACGAAGCCTCAAAGAGAATATCTTTGCAGTTTCTGTGGTAGATGAGGATACAGCATTACATAGTGGGGAACCAAGGCAAAAGCAAACAGAAGACTCAAGTTTCCATGCAGCACACAGGCTGGATTGAGGCACTATGACCTGAATTATTCTTCCCTGGAGGTGTTCAAGGCCAGGCTGGACGTGGCCTTGGGCAACCTGGTCTGGTGGGAGGTGTCCCTGCCCATGGCAGGGGGGTTGGAACTCGATGATCTTCAAGGTCCTTTCCAACCTAAACCATTCTATGATTCTATGAATTAAGGCACCCTGAACAGATTTACCTAAATTAGAAATCTGGTAGGCTTTCCAAAAGTGAATTGAGGGATACATGACTCTCTACAGCCTGAGCTGGATTGATTTGGAGGTCTGTGTATCTCTTCTTTGACTGAAAAGAGATTCTGATACAACTAGTCTCACTAGTTGAGGTACTCGTATTTAGATGAGACCGGTCTGATTCTCTCAGTTTGATTTTCAGAAGCTTTGTCATTGTTCAGCGTTGTTTCAAGAACATCTCTCCCTGACTTCAACAACTGCTAGGAGTTCCCGGTGCTCCTGCAGAGTAAATTCTAGGTCTTTAGCAGGACTCCAGATTTGGAAAGAAAAGGTTTAAAGTCACTTACACATCAACTTATCAGAATTCTGCTCATAAATGTGGGCAAAATCTGGCTTCTCGGTAGCTGCAACATTAAATTATTGTCTCTTCTTTTCATGTTTGAAACTCTGTACACTTTAGTTTCTGCAAAAAAGATCCAAAAACTGTTAGTTTTTTTACTAACAGTAATCTTCACTAACCAGCCCTGTATCTAAATCAATCCAGCTGTCTGAATGAGTCAGAAATCCTGTGAGCAAGGAAGGAAAGCTTGTGATCATATAATAAAAGACTTAATCAGAATGTATAAACATAAAGCCAAAAGCAACCCCAATAAAGATATTTATTAACTTTTGAAAGTTAAATAACAGGTCTTTCTCCTGGAACTTACTAAACTGGTCATACAAGTCACACCTAAAATGCAAGATTGGCACGCTCCAAGGTGTGACCTAAAGTCCTGGTCCACACATCACACTTTATGATCGCTGTGTCCTCATTTCCCTTTCATAGCAGTGAGGGAAGGTAGAATAGCGTACAGCAACGTTTCATCGCAGCAGGGAGTAGGGATGTGGTCATAGTACACAGGCAGATGAAGGGACAGAAACTACAAGCTGAAGGCCAAGTCAAGTACAGTAGAGCATTACAGATACCTCTGCTCAGGCAACTGAATCGACGCCCTCACCTTTTCAGACACTGACTGCTTCTTTTCATCTGGAAAACACAGACCTTTTTCTTACTTCTGTAGTTGGTAGCCATGTCCGTTGCCTTCGTTTTGGAGCTTCAGCCTCAGTTCTGTCTTTGCTTTTTGATAATCCTCTCCCACCAAATTAAGTTGTAATTAATTTTGGTCAACTGGCTTTGACTTCACCTCCATCCAGCAGGAGATAAATATCAGTCCACTCTTTGGGTGGGCTTAGGCTTACTCATTTTGGGGTTTTCTTGCATAACTCTCTGGCCCTGAGAGATTCAGGCACGCCGGTCTATGTCTGATGAGTGTCACTGGAGAAAAGGGAAAATGAAAACACATTCTATATGTCTCAAAAAATGTTAATTTTAAAAGCAATATTGGCCTATACAGAGAGTGTAATGCAAGAGGTGGGTGTAACATGTAGGGAGTGATGAATAGAAACTAAGTCAAGTCAGATGGGTGTGTTAGTCCCAAACCTTGAACAAACATGAGAGGTTGTTGGAATCCAGTCACCTTTCATGTTGCTATAGCACAGGATCTTTGGGATACTGAAGCCAAGCAGACACACAACAAGGTTTGCTCTACATTAAGAAAATCTAGGGAAGCTTTCCAGAAATTTGCTTCATGTCTCTCAACAGGTTTGGAAGGAATATCCAGGAATAACAAGCCCTACAAATACGAAGCACTTAAAACTTTAATGCTTACATAAAACACTCTAAGACGATTAATTACTTGTTCTTTTATGACACTAGACCTGTTCTTCATCTCCTTTACATAGAGAAAGCACTTATGTACCTCCAACACAGCACTAGTTTAGTCCCCTGAATGTGGCAAGGCAAAAGAAAATGTTGTTAGTCGTCATTCCCTTTCACCATTTTTCCTTCTGATATCTTGTTCGTAAGTGTGTCGTATACCTCTTTATTGAGGTCTGATGCTCAGAGAAAGTGCGTTCATTAGGATTCTACCTAGGGAGCATGATCTCACCTTGTAGCAATTTCTGGGTTTAATTCTAGACGCCACTTGTTCAGTTCCCAGAGTGTCAGCAGAAATGGTGGCTGTCAAGCTGTTTACACTCTCCCAAGCTGGAAAAGCTCTAGCATTTCACCAAGGCAGCAAAGAAGCAGGTCTTTCACTTACCAGATCTCCACAGCTCAGCAAATGAACTTCCTGTTGTGATGTACAAACTAGCAAATGAATGAAACTATAGAAGCCAATTAATTTTTGCCTTGTGCCTAGTGAAGTTATTTAGCAAAATGCGAAATGGTCTCACAAAGATTTGGGTTAGCAGGTTGTATAGACTATGGGAATTCATCAGCATGTCAAGAATATATTTTTTTTTGTTAAACTGGGAACTTCACAGAGGTTATAAATTTCTCCTACCCCTTTAGCTGTGGTTTTCTTCATATTGCACTCATATTTACATGAAGTAACACAGGGAGGAAAAAAAAAAAAAGCATACATAGGACTTAGGAAAGGGGATCATCAAGGCTTCATGGAGATTAGCTTTTGTGGAACACCCCTCCACAAGCAGGCTTTGCAAGCTTGAAATCTTGAGGATGCTAGAAGAAAGATAATTAAGGGATGCCTCACCTCACTACGCTCTCTGAACACTTATAGAATCATAGAATAATTTGGAAGGGACCTTAAAGATCATCGAGTTCCAACCCCAGTGCCATAGACAGGGACATCGCCGACTAGACCAGGTTGCTCAAAGCCCCATCCAGCCTGGCCTTGAACACCTCCAGGGATGGAGCTTCCACAACTTCTCTGGGAAAACACTTGAAGAACTTGACTTTGAGATAGCTTAAAAAGAAATAAATTATTAAAAAGAGGTTGGCTATATGGTTGGAAAGAGCGAAGCAGTTCTCATGTTTCAAATAAATCGTGTAGAAAGAGCAGAAGATAACATAAACTGCACTTTTTAAGAGAGTTGCTTTTAAAAGAGAGTTTAAGGTGTGTTCAAGATGGGTAACAACATGAGGAAAGCAAGAGTTATGGTTCATTTATCAGTGTGTTTATTTGTTGATAGTCCTAACTAAAATGAAGTGTCATTTAGTTAGAAACTACTGCAAAACCTGCATCCTTCGACAGTCTTGCATCCTAATGGAGGTAACTCATCAACCTGCTTACCCCAAAGGCTGGAGCAAAAAGAAAGTGGATACTTAAGTTACTGATAGATCTTTACACACCCAAGGCAATTAGCATGCTACGTACCACTTCAGTACCTGTGTTAAGTAGCAGAGCCAGAAAAGCATGATGTACAGAAAGAGGCTGGAAAAGATGCTGGAATGAGAAACATCTAATATTGCATGGTTGTCAAAATACTCTTCTGCTAGGGGACTGACAACAGAATTTGGCTTGTTTACAGTTCTTCATGGGAAACTTATTCAGAATAGAAGTCCTACATCATTTGGCTTTCCATGGAACCTATGAACCATAAGATCATTCTTCTTTGAAAATAATATAATTAATTGTTAGACCTGTCATTACAGTAAGATATTTTGTTGGTTCTTACTCTTGGGAGCTCCAGGATTGTGCAGGTTTTAAGAAATACTCAGTAATTCCTGACCCCTAGAGATATCGCCTTGAGAGATTTTGTGAGTGCAATTTTTCTAAAGTCGTCTATGTACTATTCAGCAGCATCACACACTGTTTTTTCTCTGACAGAAAAAAATCATGCAAATTAAAAAGCAGTGCTGAATCATGCCTCTGGAGAAGAACACCATGCTTTCCCAACACACATGAAATAAAAGGTTTAATTACCTTTGACTTTTAATCAGACCCACTCAATTTATACTACCAGAAAATTAAAGTGAAGTATGAAGAAAAGAAAGGTTGTGGATGCTTAGCTGAGGAACAGTGACAGCCTACAGCCATTTAGTAGAGATGGTCACAGTGAACCTTTGAGACTTAAATTACTTCTGTCTTTCACAGATTTCTGCTCATTTCCTCAAGCCTCTAGTTAGCCTAAATCTTAAATACCACTCTGTAAAATGGATGTTTTCTCCTTCCCACCCTGCAGAAACAGGGAGATGGTTCTGGGGAGATGACTTTGCAGCAAGGAGGTTTGAACGTTTCTGGAGGTCTCACTCTTTCCATTGCCTGGGTATCAAAATACCCTCAAGGACATGGAATAAAAGGGCAAAATCTAAGAAAGCTTTGGCCCTTTCCCCTGAACATTAATACCTCCAGGCACTATGAAAGGTTTGCTTGTGTAAATCCAGAAATAAGGCTGTTTCTGCTCAGTGATGAGGTAATCGATTGCTCCACATCCTAGGAGAGGAAATGAACATAGCCAATACCAACCAGAGTTTTTAATTCAGGTGCTTGTTGCCGCCTCGTGCTCTGGCCAGGGGAAAGAAGGGACAACTTGGGGACAGACTGCAGCCACCATCATCTCAGCAGCAGACATAGTGCAGCAGAAGAAAAGAAACCAGAGGAAATAAAAGGCTAAAGAGAGATGTGCAAGTGAGTAGGAAACAGGAGGACTCCACCCCAGTAAGCACAAGAGGTGTATTCAAGTCCACAGCACATAGTCAGCAGTGTACCATGAAGGAGGTTTCTACTGCTGTTATTTCACGTCTCCCCATTTCTGATCCCTCTCTGCTCTACTCTCTCCAAGTGTTTTATTCCAGTAAGGATCTGATCTTCTCACCTAAATTGGTATGAGCCATACATACGAAATACAGTCCTCCACTCTGTCTTTGTCCTATATGGGTGTAGGTACACACAGAGGTGTGTCAGTCAAGTCAACCTTTACTGTCTCATTAGCTTTACCATGCCTTCCCAAGAGTCTCCAACTAAAATTATGTCCCCACTGAGTAAGTTCTATAAAGGTAGATGGGCTGTGTTTGCCCTCAAATGTTAAATGTGTAAAGGCCTTGGCTACTGAGGCCAGTTGCCACTGAGTGGCCTTCATCGAGACAAATCAAATCTGGCCTCCAAAACAGAATGAACGTGTGCAGTTTACCTGCTAGGTATGGTCCCAGTAATATCCAGCATCTCAAAACATGCCATGAATTGGGAGGGTGCTAAATGACGTGAGTTCCTGTTACAGACTATTCCAGTAACTTAACAACAGAGAAAAATAAATTCTGGTACTGCGGACATTGTTTAATTCATTAGCATAGATGTGGTCACACAATCTTCTTAACAAGTATATCCAGGTCATATTTTTGGGCAGGAAAACTACATGTTTGAGGACTAGCTACAAACCGCAAAGTTATATAGACTTTCTTTACAGCAAGCACCTTGGCTCTCACTGTACCAGCTACAAATGACTCAGATTGTTTTAGTCTTCTATTAAAATCCTTCATTAATGAGCAGTCAGATCAATAGCATGGTGTTACTCAGTTATAAAGAAACATAGGTTAAATGCTAGCTGGGCTGGTTCAAGGAATATACAATATTTCAAGCAGCAAAATTGTCATGTTGAAGTTGCCTATAAGCTGTGCCAAGTTTATCTCTCCCCAGGCTATGGAAAGAAAAGTTGGTTGTGGTTGTTGCCACCAACGAAAGCTGTTATTCTGAGCAACACCTGGCACTCCCAGTAGTAATAATTTTTTGCTTCCTTTCTTCATAAATTGCCCAGAAAGACCAACACAATGCAGGGGAAGTATTGGAACCTGGCTATGCACAGTATACTCAAAAGCTGAGTTTTGAAAGGAGCTGGGGAACAAAATACCCTAGAAACCTTGACAATCTTTAGTCTCATGTAAATGGGTCTTTCTCCTGAAGTACATGTTAATTACACAACAGGTATTCCATGGTGGCTTTGGCTGGGCTCCCCAGTTCAAGAAAGACAGGGATATGCTGGAGAGGATCCTGCAAAGGGCTACAAAGGTGATTAGGGGTTTAGAACATCTTTCCTATGAGGAAAGGCTGAGGGACTTGGGTCTCTTTAGTCTACAGAAAAGAAGATTGAGGCGGGATCTTATTAATGCTTACAAATACTTAAAGGGAGGGTGCCATGTGGATGGGAATAGTCTTTTTTCAGTGGTGCCCAGTGATAGGACAAGAAGTCACGGGCACAAACTTGTAGATGAGGAGGAACTTCTTTACTTTGAGGGTAGTAGAGCAGTGGCACAGGCTGCCCTGAGAGGTTGTGGAGTCTCCCACTCTGGAGAGATTCCAAACCCACCTGGATGCCATCCTGTGCAACTGCTGCAGGTGCCCCTGCTCTGGCAGGGGGATGGACTAGGTGATCTCCAGAGGTTCCTTTCAACCCTGACCATTCTGTGATTCTGTGATTCTGTGAACCAGGGAGCAGTACTGGACCAAGGAACTGCTGGTAACAAACAGCAGCAGGGACCTGAGGAAACAATATCAGGGCTCTTTCCAGGCCAGGAGAAGTTGGGTCCCGCAGAGTTTTACCCTGCTGAATATCCAGTCACTGAAAGGACTCAAGCAAGCTCACGACAGACAGCTATGACAGACTTCAGTGCTCATCATTACATCCTATCTGAACATCCTCTTCCATTTCCAGTTCTATGCAAGCCTGTCAACATTGACAATGAAATGCCACTTGCCTCTTCTTCTTTGCACGCATCAATTTAAGATTTGTCTAGTTAGTCCTTTGCCAAGACTTCTGCTGTTTCCTTGGTCTGGACCTTTCCTTATTTTGAATTTCCCAGTATCCAAAAAGCCACAATGGTGATGAAGTATAAACTGGAGGACCAAATATGCCCTGCTTTCAGATCCTCTTCCTCCTTTGCCCATTCTTGGCCGTCTTATTGGAGAAAGACACTGCCATTTTTTATGAAGCTAAATCCACAATGAATAAATGCTGATTCTGAATCCCAGAACAAGATGTTTGACTATATTTTAGTTGTGTGACTTGAAACCACAGTGCAGCCTGAAGCCACTTCTGAGATGGGTCTAGCATAAGTTTTGGGTGTGGGGCGAGGGTACTGGGGAATGCTGCTGGTGGGAAGCTGGGCTAGAACCTTGGACAGGGCCTGCTGGGCTCTTCTCGGTGGTAGTATCCTTCCCTTTCCCACTCACTTGGCAATACACAGGGAATCAGCTGTCACAGAAAAGTGAGATTGTTTAGATTCATCACCCTGCAAAACATTTACTGCATTGGCATTGAATTTTCACGGGCCAGCTAAAGGAAAAATCAGTTTTCCCTTATTTTCAACATTTGAAGGAAAAGAAAAAAAAAAAAAAAGAAAGCAAAAGACTAATATGCAGGAAAACAAAACCAACAAACATAATTTACTTTTTTTTTTCTTTTTTCTCTCCCCTCCCCTCCCCCCCTTCCCCTCCTCTCCTCTCCTCTCCTCTCCTCTCCTCTCCTCTCCTCTCCTCTCCTCTCCATCCCTTCCCCTCTCTCCCCTCCTTCCTTCTACCCTTCTCTCTAAAGACCTCAGATATGATTCCTCTAGCAGAAATATATGACTCGACAAATGGTACAGCTCAGCAAGATGAAATGATTCAGGTTCAGCACCAAGCTGAGTGTAGTTACATGCCTTTCAGATCAGAACCAGCTCACATCTGGCTGGCTCATAGAGTAAGCAGCGCAAGTTCTCCTGTGCCGACAATATCCCCACTTCTAATGGGAAATAGAGAGAAGTGATGAAAGGTTATTACCACTTTAAGGTTGTCTGGAGGTCTGCGTGACCTGAAATATGTGCTTAAAGACATGTTCTGCAGCACCAGGTCAAGACACTTTTCATATTTGAAACACTTCAGGGCATTTTAAGTGAGAAGAGAAAGACATAGCAAAACCCAAACATAAAAAATTAAAGCTATGGGACTTATAATAATTGGAAATTTAAGACATGACACTGGTCCAATTTTTTGATGTCTCCAAGTTTAGATCTGGGGAGTGGTTTTGGTCAAACAGGTCACTAAAGTTTCCCAAGCCATTCCTAATTCTGTGTTTTGACTTTTCGTATGCCTACTTTCCTACTTTCACGGATCACTTGAAGACAGTAGTAGTTTGGGAATCTCTGTGCTTTTGGCAGACACATCAAACTTAGACAGCCATGGGAAGGGACTATTCCAGCTCTTGGCAGCAAAGTGAAGAAGGGAACCTTGGTCAGAATTGCATAAAGAACACTGAAATCTTGGCCCTCCCACTGCTGTAGTAAATAAATATTTTAATCCTGTTTTAATAATTGAGGCTATGAGAAAAAAAACAAACAAATAAAATACTCCACCTCCTTCCTGAAGTATTTACAGCACAACCAAAAGCAAGATATCCCAAAACTGTAAGTGGGAGTTCACGTAGGCTTTTTTCCCCCTCATTTCTATTAAAATACAACATGTCCTTTAAAGACACTTTAACTGAGCTATCAAAAATCCTTTATGGCAGTCTTTTACAGAATTTAAGTATAGACTACGTCACATAGTTTTACTTCTTTATCTTTATTAGTCTTTTGTCTATTGAATTAACTGCAGTTATAGCTTCAGTTTAACTTTGTCTGGGGGTAGCTAAGTCCTGCAGGCCAGTTCTGGATCACTGGCTATCGAACGACAACGAATGACATGCATGGTCTGCTCCTGGGCAAGGCATGTCACTGCCAGGGAATGTCAGACAATTGTAGTTTCTGTGCAAGATGGCCCCTGCGTGCCTCTGTAGAAGATTATGTCATATGCTCCAGCTGTAAGGATATACATCCCATAGACACACGATCACCCGCAACTGATGTTTAAAAAACATATTTCACCTCATAGTCAGGGGTGGATTAGAACAAGCCAGCCAAATATCTATTTAAAGTTTAGCTGACGGATGGCAACTTCTCATGCAGACCACAGTTATACAGAGACTTTGAGGCTTTCACTACTCTTCAAATTTATAATGCTCTGTCTTCAGTGGTCTAGATAAAGTGATTAAAATCCCAATTTCTACCAGTAAAAACAGCCTTTGTGATACTATGGCTATACTTTTACAAAGAGGTGAAATAACTTCAGCAATCTAAATAAGGCTTCAGTTAGAATCAAACACACCAGGCTCCAGGGAAGCCTAATAAGTGGATCACCTGGAACAGAAGTGCCATTGTTCATTGCATAAAAAAAAATATAGGGTTTTCAACCAGTTCTGAAGAAAAACACATTTCAAAACTTTTGCAGAAATATCTGTAGTTCTTTGCACACCTCCCTCCTGAGGTAGAGAAATGGTGTCGACACTCCTCACCTGGGAAAGCTGAGAGACCTATTAGGTTTAGACCTGTTACAGGTGTCTTTCTTACTTAAGCCTCATGATTGCTGAAATATCCATGATCTAGAGACAGGCAACAGCAACCATCGATAAGGAGCCTAAGGACTTGCTTGCACTCTTCCATTTTGTGAAGCAATGGAAGTCTGTCAGATATACCACAATACCTACTTCCAAGTCTTCCTAATGTGTGAAGTAGTAGTCTTAAGGCACCCAAAATATCACCAGATGCCTGGATGTAGGCAACTGAATTGAACCCCTCACCATTCTAGTCAACAGAGCACAAAATGTGATTTAGCTGAACAAATGCAGGAGTTTATTCTTCCATAGTTGGTTGTCTGAAGCCAAGTCAGTCTCCTAAGCTCCCTCTAGAGTCAACAGGGAGAAAAAGTCTCTCTGACTTGGGAAGTCCCACCTCATCCTCAGGCACTTGAAACAAATCTCTCACTGGAGGCACCTTCTCACCGTTGACTATGGAGAGTGTTAGATGACTGGCTTAAAGGTCAAAGAGTAATAAGATATTGCAACGTAGACAAGATGAATCCCACCCTTTATTTTTTCTGTCAGGTCTTTCCTTCAGAAAAGCTTCTGACTGAAATGGATGGGAGGAGGAGTCTAAAGGATGAAAAATGTTTGGATAAATGCAGAAAAATTTCCTTACTAATTTATTTATAGGAGTTTTCTTGTTTGCTTGTTTTCCTGACAGAAATACAATACTCATGGGCCTCTGCAGCAGGATTCAGGAAGGGAGAAGCCTGATGTCAGCTAGTCCAGTCCAGAAAGGAGCTCCAGATGTTGTTTTTTTAAGGCAACGTGGCTTCATGATCAGTCAAAGGAGGCACACAAAACTTCCTTCTTGGACTTCTCATTTCAGTCAGAGGTCCCTCAAACAATGGTATAGTATGAATCAGACCAAGGATATATACTTATATGTATTTCTTTCTCAGCAGAAGGCAAATCTCCACACCAAGCCCCACACGATTACGGGTAACCTGGAAATACGCTAAAGGCTGTCAGCAACTCGCGAAGGTCAACAATTTCCTACCAGCGCCTGCCAGGAGTTTCTTTCTCATTGAAATTCGGGACTGACGTGCTGAGAGGTTTGTGAGAAGGGCAGCAAAAGCAAAAAAAAAGAAAAGGGGAGAACAGGGTTTCCTCCCCTTCTTCACCAACGCAACATCCTGCCGCTGTCGCAGCCTCCTGCCTCCTTGCGTCATTGTCTGTGCACACATGCGTGCCGCCTACCAGCCGTGTCCTGAGCCCAGCCCCAAGCGTCAGCTCCTGGCACCGGTGCCTCATACTGTATTTCTCTTTTTTTTTCCCCCCCCTCCTTTTTCTTTCTTTTTTTTTTTTTCCCTCCCCTGTTTTGAAAGCCTGCAGATGAATGTTTTGCTAGCAGGGAGAGAGGGATTCCGAATCGGCGTGGTGATCCCCCTGCCGCCTTGGTGATACCATCAATGCAATGTGAATCGTTCCTTCTTATTGTGCTCAGACAAGTGGCTTTCTGAGCTGGCAGGCAGGGCTAAGATCTGGGCTTGTCCCAGGCTACCAACAAACACTCTCTTATATTACACACTCCTGCCGGCTCCATACCCTCTGCTGGCCCTTGTGGGTTTGGGAATCTATGAGATTTTTTGTTTTGCAGGAACTGAAAACTTGAGACTATTGCTAAATTGGTCCATGAGCGAACAGAGTGTAGGGACACAGTATCCTAGGGAACGGGCCTAGGCACTGGTTTCACCTAAGGCAGAGGAGCAGGGTTTGCTCTCCAGACCCTTTTATGCAATTGAGTCTCTCTTTCTGCTTCTCTTTTTGCTCTCACTCCTACCCCCAGCAAAAAAAGGCCTACCACTCCTAAATTATTCACCCCTTTTCTCCATGGCTTTCTCTCTAGCACATGTAAAACTCTGTAATTTAGAGCTTTCTGATTTACACTGTCCTCTCTGAGGGCTTCAACCTGAGGTCAGCCAAAGTCAATGGGAGTTTCCTCGAGCAAAAATAAACAAATATTTTATTTTTATTTTTTTTTTAAACAAGTAAAAAATTAGCTGGTCCCTATGGAAACCCCACTTTCAAAGAACCTAAATTAATTTTACTAGTGTCTGAATTGACCCTTTATAGAGTCTGGTCATGATTTTGCCTGTGGAGTGTTTTTCCATTGGAAAACACCTATTGGTTGAGAGTAAAGGGCTCTGTGGAAATGTATTGGTTTTGGTGGAGCATTGGCAGGATATGAAAGTTGTTGGGATGTTTCCAGCTTCCAGCTCTCTAGCCACCTCATCCATCTGATGCTTCCCTTGGAGCTGGCTTGCCATTTCAGGGACACTTGATGCCTGCAGCCTGTTGGAACAAGCTGCCTGGAGAAGCAGGGCATGTGGGGAGGTGGTCAAGCCACTTGAGAAGCTCTTTGAACTTCTGCCTTTGCTTCTTTTTAGTGACATCCACGTGTGCAACTGAGACATCAGCTTAGGAGCTCTTGGGGAGCAGCTCTCATTCTGGAAGAACCAAGCTTGGGTCATGTTTAGAGTTTTGGACTCTGCCAGTAAGAGGTGGTGTTTTCTTCTTCTTGCCTGCTACCCTTGCCTTCCTCCCATAAGCATCCTAAACTTGGTGGCATGGGGACTGTGAGTTCCTGGACAACTGTAATCACCTGAAGCTCTCTCAGGAAGGGTTCTTTGATGCCAGTTGCTATCGTGTTGGTGTTGTCCTTATTGCCAAGCCCAGAGTCAGTCAGAAGGCAGTGCTGTAGAAATGCTAAAAGAAATGCCCACTTTCTTTTCCCATCTCTGCTCAAAGCATATATTTTTTTCAAATCTACCTGGTTCTTAAACATTTCGGTCTTTAAGTTGTAATCTTTGCCCACTGTCCTCATGTGCTAGCAAATGATGAATGATTTTCTGAGAAGGCTGTGCTGAACACAAGGGTCATGCTTTGATTCAGATGTAGAAAGGCAAAGAGGCTAGATACTGGTCATGCTGTTGACCCAAATTTCTGAGATTCAACAAGAAACTGGCATGTATATGATTCAGCAGTAAAAAAAAACAAAAAAAACAAAAAAAACCCCCACCACTGTTCTTTCAGTAGGCACTAGATGAATTAAAAAAGATATACTCATGAGGAAGGAATTTTCTGTTTCAATGTCATTTGGCCAAGTGTCCTACACTAATGTTTATTTCACCCATAAGTGTCCTTCACTGACAATAACTGGAACATGATATCAAGTCTACAGAACATTTGCACAGCCTCTCATAATGAGTCCCTCTTTCTAACGTATTTCAAACATTTTGAAAATGTAAAGATCAGAAAGGATAATTAAGGCCCCGTTTAAATTGATATCCTGCAGGAAAGAGGGGAATTTCTTTCATGCCGATTTTTCCAACATGTCCAATGGCTTGCAGAGGATGAAGAGTGTCCAGGCTACAAAAGCCTCTGGAGCACCTCCATCTCCAGGTATTTTCAATCCCATAAACTTGCATAGCTTTTTGGATGCTTTTTGGATGCTTTTCCAGCCCAACTTAAACCACTAAACTTATGCAACACTTACTATAGTTCAAAAGCACACCTGAACAGATGAAGCCAGCCCACAGTATATAATGTTGCTCAAATCTCAGATTCATAGAATCGAAGTAACTGGAGACAGCAGGTTAATCAGGGTGTCATCCACTCTGTATCTTGACACTAAGCAGAGTTGGCTGAAGGTTTCAGTTTTCCTTAAAACTTCTCATGTTGGTCTTCTGCAGAAACGTGAATTTCACTGTATTTGTCTTTACACACTGGAAGAGACAGAAGTCCTCTCCCTTGCAATATAATTCCTATGAAACTCTGTCCTTTACTCCAGTTGTTGAGACACACAGTAAATGCTGGAGCCGTGCCGTTCCTCCACGCTATCTGTCTTCGTTTTGACTGCTAATCCATCACAGACGCAGTGACTACTCTCATGACCTCCCACACAGAAGACAAGCAAGCAGTACTCCCATCTGTCAACTGTACTCCAGAGGTGGCAGGTCTCTACCCTTGTGCATCTGTATGAGTCTATAGACGTATGGAATATGTGTGAGCATCTGATACTCTGGTAAGAGTCTGAAGTGTTTTACACTATGTTTTAGGTGATTTATTGCACTTTAGCACATTCATAAAATACATCGTGTTAAGCATATGCATAAAAATAATATATAGGTTACCACAAAACTTTTATGACCTTAACCAGATCCGTCTTGGAATGTCGTCTTGAATGTTTCACTCCTGCAGGTGAAAAAACATATTATTTCAACTGAGCTTAGGGTAAGTTGTTTAGTCAAGACAACAATATTGTGGAGAGCGCTGTTACCTTGGTAGCACTTTGCCAATTTAAGTACTAATGAGCGTGGTTGATTTCTGTCCTACATCCAACATAAGGTGTCTATGACTACCGTGTCTCTAGGCTGCATTCCTCAGCTGTCCCATTCTCCTACTGATTGCAGACAATACATAGTCAAGAGTTATATGAATACCCTGCACATTGACAGAATCCCTGAAAGTTAATAGAGATTTCTTATAAGGAATATTATACTGGTGAGATATTGGTAAAAGTGAGAAGATTACATACGTGGCAAGAGACAGGTTGGATGCCTGATAATGGACTAGACTTCAGATGGGATTTACCTTTAGTGTTGCCACTAATTCACCTTTGTAGCTTTGGCCCTGGATTTTATTTAACTAACTGTAGACATCAGCTAAAGTGGTTAGTCATGGCCAGCTCCCACTACAGTGAGTGGAGAGGTGCCCTTCCAGAAGAGATGCAACAGTACATGTAGAGACCCCAGAAGAAGACAGCCCACCATTTAGAAGGAAGCCTATACAACTGCCTTAGACCACATTTGAGAGGGTAACCGTCTCACTGAGGCTTAGGCTTGGGAATTTCTCTCTACTGATGCTATGAATGTCACCCCAGCTGCCTACAGTATTGATAACCGCATCTAAGCCGATCACTTCAGGCCCCGTTTATTATCAGTGAAGGGAACTGCACACTTTATAAGAGCAAATTATCTTACCTGTTTCATTCAGTTTTCTTAGAATAAAGTGAGTGGCATCCTCAAGTCCATTTTCTATACTGTCTGTGTCTCCAAAAGCTGTAAAGTAGTCTAAGGTCTAGACAGACTATATTTCTGCTTAAGATAGGTAACAAAGTGAGAATAAATTAATTATTGATATCTTTTTTTAATGTCTTCATTGTAAATGTCTGAGATACTGTTTTAATGATGACATCGGCAATCCAATTTACTTTTCTTCTTGCCCTCATTAATATATATGAATAAAGGTAGGATCAATCTGTGTTTAAACTGGTGTGAACAAATAATAGCACTTAAAAGGATTAATCCTCTGAGGGAGCAGGGCAGTGCTGGAAGACATAAAAGCAGGAGGAAGACCTCAAGTTTTGGTTAAATAGCTCACTGAACGTGATTACATCATGTAGTGGAAAGCGGTACTGCTCTGGCACTCTTCTCAGCCGGTGTGTTTACAGGTACAATATATGAAAATATTAGTATAAATCCTTATAGCCAAATGTCTATGTTAGGAAAATGATAAAATAATAGATAATAGTTAAGATAGATAGATATCTTAGATAATATACTGAAGATAAGAGACCCTACCTCACTGCTAGAGTGCTAATTCCAGTGTTCTAATTCTGATGATATCTGCTGGCTCAAAGGGCACACATCACTGAAACTGTTGTACTATTAAAATGGTGAATGGCTGAGCAAAGCAGCGCCAGTGGTGCTTGGCCAGGTGAGATCCACCAAGTAAACCCAAATGACTGTCACTTCTTTCAGAAGAGGTCTTTCAGAGATTCCTCTCCAGTAGGTAAACAACTCCAGGTAACATGGAGGAGTATTACTCATGCCTAAAGATAGGAATGAGGACAATCCTTGTCACTGCCTCTACTAATGGGCTTGCTGTTTTATGGGACATAAGGAAGGCTTTGTCAGTAAAACGTTACACATGGAGCATCAAGCTAAAGGAGAAAGGGGGAAAATATCTCACTCTGAATGTCCTAATTTGCAAAAAAAACCCTCTTCCCTTCTATAAAATGAGAAGCTCAGCAGGGAAACTATTTGCCATTAATATATTTTGTACCCCAGTTTTCCAGTCATAACCCTAAGCAATTAGCAATTTTTCTCATTAAACCTTTAACTCACGGAGTCTCAAATCACCTTGGGCCTAATTCAAAATGTTCAAGGAAGACCAGATATTCTGCAGCTGGAATGGAGCAGCATTTTATTTTTTCAGAAGTGGGGAAGAGAAGGAGCCTCTTTCATTTTCTTTGTTGTTTATCCTGCTGAAAAAGAGGAAATTTGGAGGATAGGACATAAACACCATTTTGGATTCTAGCCAATTGCAATACCCATCCAGTAAGTGAGGAAACTGCCCTTTTTTTATTATTTTATTTCTTTTTACTTTTAATTTTCCTTTTTAATTTTCTGCTTAATATGTTCATAAGTGATCCGGATCATGGGACCAAGTGTACCCTGATGAAGTTTGCTCATGATCCCAAACCGAGTGGGGAAGTGGACACTTTGGAAGGGAGAGCCACCTTGCAGGAAGACCTTGGAAAGGGATCTGGGAGTCCTGGTGGACAATAAGCTCAACATGAGTGAACAGTGTGCTGTTGCAGCAAAGAAAGCCAACAGGATGCTGGGTTGAATCAACAAGGGCATAACAGGGAACTGCTGGAGCGAGTCCAGTGAAGGGGAACTAAGATGACTGAGGGATTGGAGCATCTCCCTTATGAAGAAAGGCTGAGAGAGGTGGGACCCTTTAGCCTGGAGAAGAGAAGGCTGAGGGGAGACCTTATTATTGCTTACAAGTATCTAAAGGCCGGGTTGAAGGAGGATGGAGCCAGACTCTTTTCAGTGGTTCCCAGTGACAGTACGAGGGGCAATGGGCACAAGTTGGAACATAGGAAGTTCCATTCAAATACACGGAAAAACTTCTTTACGGTTTGGGTAAAAGAGCACTGGCACAGGCTGCCCAGGGAGGTGGGTAGTCCCCTTCTCCGGAGATTTTCAAGACTTGCCTGGATGCAGACCTGAGTAATGTGCTCTAGGCAATCCTGCTTTAGCAGGGCAGTTGGGCTAGATGATCTCTAGAGGTCCCTTCCAACTCTGAAGATTCCCTGATTCCGTGATTCCATGACCAACAGAGAGAAAGAAGTCATTATCCCACTCTACTCAGCTCTTGTCAGGCCACACCTGGAACACTTTATTCATTTTGGTCCCTACTATACAAAAAAAATGTGGACAGGCTGGAGAGGGTGCAGTGAAGGGCCACCAAGATGGTCAAAGGACTGGGAAGCCTGCCAGATGAGGAAAGGCTGAGAGAATTGGGTTTGTTCAGCCTTCAGAAAAGAAGGATTAGGGGAGACCTTATCACCATGCTTCAGTATTTAAACAGTGTCTACAAAGAAAATGGAGACTCCCTTTTTACAAGGAGTTACATGGAAAGGAGGAGGGGTAATGGGCACAATATACTCCTGGGGCAATCCCGGTTGGAAGCAAGAGGAAAACTTCATCATGAGAACAAGCAGCCATTGGAATAATCTCCCTGGGGAAGTGGTTGAATATGGGCCAGCAGCATGCCCAGGTGGCCAAGAAGGCCAACAGCATCCTGGCCTGTATCAGCAAAAGTGTGGCCAGCAGGACCAGGGCAGTGATCATCCCCCTATACTCAGCACTGATGAGACCTTCTCAGTGTGTTTAGTTTTGGGCCGCTCACAGCAAGAAAGACATTGAGGTGCTGGAGCGAGTCCAGAGAAGGACAATGAAGCTGGTGAGGGGTCTGGAGCACAAGTCTTCTGAGGAGCGGCTGAGGGAACTGAGGATTGTTCAGCCTGGAAAAAAGGAGGCTGAGGGGAGACCTTCTCGCTCTCTACAGCTCCCTGAAAGGAGGGGGTAGCGAGGTGGGGGTCTCTCTCTTCTCCTAAGTAACAAGTGATAGGACAAGAGGAAACAGCCTCAAGTTGTGCCAGAGGAGGTTTAGATTGGATATTAGGAAAATTTCTTCACAGAAAAGTTTATCAAACATTGAAATAGGCTGCCCAGGGCTGTGGTGGAGTCACCATCCCTGGAGGTACTTAAAAGATGGGTAGGTGTAGTGCTGAGGGACATGTTTAGTGGTGGTTTTGGCAGTGTTAGGTTAATGGTTGGACTCGATGATCTTAAGTTCCCTTCCAGCCTCGATGATTCTATGATTCTATGATTCTATGAAGTGGTGGATTCCCCAACCTTGGACACTTTTCAGATGCTGCTGGACAGGGTACTGGGCCATCTTGTCTAGATCGTGCTTTTGCCAAGAAAGGTTGGAGCAGATGATCCTTGAGGTCCCTTCCAACCTGGTATTCTATGATTCTGATTCTTGTTGTAAGAGTAGGGATGGTGAAGAAGACTATCATTTTGCCTCCTAATGTTGCACTTCCAAACAGCTTGTAATCCAAGGAAATTAAAATAATATGGTGCACTGTGATGACAGGGCAGGAGGGAAGAAAAATCCTTTCTAAATGCATGATCCAAAGCTGCTTCTTATCCCAGGGCTGACCACCTCCAAGATAGACACCATCACTGGATTTTACATCTAGTGAGATGATTCTTGTTTCCATAAGCCCACGTATCTTGTCTGAACACAGAATCCAGAAGATGACTCATCCCGTCTAACTTAGGGAGGAACAGTCTCCTCAAATATATATATAGACCTGTCTCCTCTCATTTAACACGGTAGGGACTCACTGGTTAAACTGGTAACAACTGGTTAAAAACTGGTTTGTTTTCTGTTTTGTTTTGGTTTGGTTTAAAAAGAGGTAAGTGTCCCATATAATGAGTAATTTCTTGAAGCTGGAACTGCAAGAAAAAATACCAAATACTGTGGAGATTGGCACAACTACTTTATCAACCTATTACATCATCTCCTTCTCCATAAATAAGGACAGATGTCTTATATTTCACTAGGTTTTTGGTGATCAAAGCTGTATGAGGTGTTTTATTAATTCATTGTTGGGTTTAGTTTATTTCATATTTCTTGTGAATAGTGCAATTACTATTTTTGAGGGCAGGAAAACTTTTTTTTCTGAATTTTGAGGATATGGGAGACATAATTGATATACTTTTTTTTTTTTTTTATGGATATTTTTCCCAAAAGCAAAAGCAAAGTCATCGGTTCAGGTACTGGGGCTTTAATTAGTTTATGTTTGAGAGAAGTAGCTACCAGACTAAGGTGAGATATATTATAATACAGCACTGAATATTTCCCAGTTCAAAAATAAACTTAATGTGTAGGTCTTTCATACAAGAACAGATTTATTTTACACACTATGTGGACAGGGTAGAGGCTGTATTTCTGGCTATGATTCACAACCAAAAGGTCTTTTTTCCTTAGCTTCTGCCACGGTAGGCTTGAACATCTTGTTCAAGACTCACAGAATTTATATATTTGTATATTAATATTGCTGTAGAAAGATTTATTTTTTAATTATTTACAGGGATGTGGAATTTCTCACTGCTAAATTAAAATAAAATAAACACACCTTGGTGGCATGCAGGATACTGTAGAGGACAGTGCTGCATATGAAGGAGTCACCCCTAGAAATCCAAGTCTAAAGAATCAGCTATGTTCCGCAGAGATTTCTGGTTTGGTCTCAGCCTTGAATTGCCGTGGAGACAGAAAAGGCCTAATTTTCTAAACCTTTAATGATGAGTCTGATGAAAGAGACTGTGTTGTTAGGTTTTCATTATCAGACATCTAGATCTATATCTATATTTATAGTTATATGTAATATATATACATATATAAACGCTTATGTATTATAAGTTATGTGTATATAAACAACTTACAAAAGGCAATAATGTCAGGATCATAATGGACATATCAAGAATGCTAAATCCCCCCAACAAGATAACAAACCAACCCACTACCCTCTATGACAGGCTCAGAAAAGTAGTAGATTATATATATGTGGCTTCAGTAAGGGTTTTAATACTGGTGTTGCCATAATAAATCTAGGGAATTCTGATCAGGACAGACAAAGCTGAGAGGATAACAAAGCTATTAGTCTTTTGTTGTGGAATCGGAATGATCAGACTACATCTTAAGCAGACTACAAAACCCAACTCCTGTCTAGTCTTTATCTACCTAGGTCACTGATCTCTGTACAGCCCTAAGGCATAGGGAGAGAAGGATCTCACAGTCACAGGGATGACCTCTTAAACCCTGATCCCATATCCTGGTGTGTCCCCAGCTTCAGAAGCATGCACAGCCTACGCTGCGATCCAGGTACCAGACACAGCTGGTTGGAAGATTATAGATGAAGGAACGTGAGAGCATCCATGTGTCTAAATTGCAATGGGACCAGATGTAGCCAAAACAATGAGAGATTAAGACATGGGAACCCCTCTATAAGTCTCAAGCTTATGGCATAAGAAGGTAAAAAATCTTTTCACCACACCACTTCAACTTCAGGACTTAGAAGAAACCCAGTGATCTTTAAATTTATAAAAAATTTTTCCACTGATTTTGAGGAGGAGCTGACCTGAGCTTGAGGTCACTGCAGCAAAAATATTTCTGTCTCTTTCAGTCTCCGATGTGTCATTGTTTGGATAAGGCTTGCATTTCTTGGGGTTTGGCTGCACAGGACCACAGCAATGCAATGACTTCGTGTCATCCTATGATCATCTATGTGAAGGCAGTTCATCTAAAATTCCTTATCAAATTCACCTCATGTTCATTTGGGGAAAATAAACAAAAAAATCAGCTTCAGGGTTTGTCCTATCTGTCCAATGCTGAGGTTGAGTGAGGGACTTAGGCTGTTGGACCTGGGTTTTAGGAGACAGAGGCCAAGTATGATAGTCGAGAAAAGCCAAGATGAAAAACCGGAGAAGCCAAGGAATGATTCAGTCCCAAGTGCAAGACAAGAGAGTGGGAAGCCACAGTGCCTACACCGCATGTACAAACACGGCAAGGATCCCACAAGGCAAAAACAAAGTCAGGTGGGCTGGTAAGAGGCAAAAAAGAAGGTGTCAGAGCTAAGACAGGCGGGTGAGAACAAGCCACGGAAATGTGGCCACAGCCAAGTTGCATGCTGAGCAGCCAAAAGCAACTGGTGTGATTCCTTCCTATCCCAGGCGGGTGGAGAAACCACGACTTGGGGTTTCAGTCCTTTCCCAAGTCTCCTGGGGAATGGACTGTGGTCATTTGTAACTGGAGTGCTCAAGCAAAGAAGAAAAAAGTGAGGGTGATGTTCATGCATCTTATCATGGGTCAGGTGGAGCTTCATACGTTCCTGTTTTTATAAACTGGCAGGCAAGTCCATGAAGGTACTTAGACCCAGGTCCTAAAAGGTAGGAAAGTGCCTTATTCCTTTTGAGGAGCAGATACCACATGAGACCTTTGTTGGCTCAGCTGTACAATAAAAGGTCCCAAGGAGATTTTCACTGAACTCAGCAGCAAACAGCACTGCACAAAACTGGCACCCAGAACTGAGACAATACAGGGCTTTGAAATGCTGAGAATCCTGTAGTGTTGAGACCAAAAGGGTAATAGCACAGAAACTCAGGTTTTCCTGACGTTAACATGTTCCAGCACCTCTCCTGATTTATCAGTTGACATCCCGTGGGAACAACATGAATCCTAAGCTGTGCTCCAGAGGGAAAAGGATAAATTAAATTGTGTTTTTCTCTTGTAATACTAATAAAACAAAGACCCTAAACATTATTCAACCATAGCGAAGCCACATCTTGCAAGGGCTGTCGTAGTCCACTCCAGTCTCCCACATATGATATAAGATGCATCCCTGACCCTTTTTCTTCTGGCTCTCTGCACGAGGCCTGTGCTTTGTAACTTGCACACAGGGTTGGATGTTGCTGCTGTTACAGGACCCTGTGCATCAGCCCCAACCTGTTGTTCTGATGCAAAATCCAACAACTGACAGCAATTATTGTGGGAAATCTTGAAATATGCAGTGGCAGCCATGGTCCTGTGCTGCAGTGGGGAGTTGTGCTACCTTACCACCCAAATCTCTCCACTCCTGACTCTCCCCACTCCAAGCTGAGCCCTCTGACCTTCTCTCTGGAGTACATCTCAAAGCTCCAGATGTATTTGTATGATGCTGTACGATGCCGCCCTCCCATGCCAAATATTCTGGCTTAACGAGCTGGGTCTTTGGTCTTTCACTACAGACACCCTCCTTTTTTAATTTGGTGTTTGTACAGCGTCTAACATAATGGGAATCTGCCTCCTACAAAAGCGATCGATGGGTATTTGTACAGTGATAGTAACAGACCATTAACTGCTTTCCCTTGACTTAGCTCCAGGAGAAGCAGTAACAAGCTGTTCTTTGCTTCTTTTTGAAACAAGGGAAAAAATCATACCACTTTCTCCTTCTTCGAATATATATATATTTTATATTTTGCTGTGGTGTGTTCCAAATACCGCTAGCTTTTGGCGGCTGAGGGAAAACATGGTGCTGCCAGAACTTTTGCTCTTATGTCTAGTTTCCATGTTTTTTCAGGGAAGATCATGCCAAGCCTTCACTGCTATTGTCTTTTCAACAGGAGGGATATGCCAATGCTTTTCCAGCCTTTCAAGGCTGTTTTATAGAGGGATATATCATGACGTTGCATCCTGTGCCCTTCCTTGTTATTTTCCGAAGCTGTGTTTTGCCAGGACCATTTGCTGAAATTTCCAAACAAGTTATCCAATGGTCATTGCTCTGTGAGCCATTCGAGGCTGTTCTTTCACTGGGACTTTTTTCCTTTTAGCAAAAACCCACAAACAAACAGTGTCCACTATTTCTCCTTTGTGCATGCTAAGGAAAGGATAGGGGGAAAAACAGAAGTTGACATTAATGGGTATAACATCCATGCTGTAAGACTCGATGAATTAGATGCTACACAGATTTTTTTATCACTGGGAAAGGGATCCTAAAATGGTCTGCCCAATGCTCTTGCATGAGTAATGATTTAATGGCCAGAGGGAACAGTCCCTTTAAGGTATTCAGGTATGTCCTAACTGGGGGTAATTATTGCTTTCTAGGTGGTAAGAAGGTGGCCAACAAGCAGCTTTGCATCACCCTAGGTCTGCCATGGAGAAAGCTCTGTGCAGGGACACATGGAAGCACCACTCCAGCTATGTGTAAGAGTTGTTCATGGCACCCTGCAGTGAAGACAGCAGCTCTGGAGAAGAGAGCTCGGGAAAAGTCAAGCAATAGGTCCTAGTTTACCAGCCACAGATGCTGCTAAACAATATTTGGTCAACATTTGCACACTGTGGAAAAGAAAACATGTCTGTGACAGTACTTGCTAGCAGGTGATTCAGGCTGTGATCAAGCTGGAAAAAAGAGAAGAGGCTCATTCTGTTCGCTCAAGCCAACGAACAGAATTCTAGCATGGCTTCACGTGCTTATCTATTCCCCAGGTGTGTTTCTATACAGAAGGGAGAGAGGAAAGAGGCAGGAATAAGGGATATCATTCCATCATACCCTATACTGCAAGAGAAGTTTCCTACTTCCACTGGAGTCATTGGATCGTCTTCACCCTGATGCTTCTGCTTCCTTTCACCACCCCTCTAGACCCCAATCCTGCCAGGTTGCAGTCTGCTTCAAGATACTCACAACCTGAACACACGGTTCTCAAATAACCTGACTTTTCAAAGCAGTGAAACTCCAGGAAATCAACCATCAACCCATGCTACTTCTTGTAGCACCTACTGGCAGCCAGCCTGCACCCTCAGACACGGATGCACACACCCATCTTCCTATCACACCAACACTCCACTCAACTGAGGGACTTGAAAGTCACATTTTGTCTCTGCGTGATAAGCAGAAGACAGCTGCTCGTTACCTTCAGAGTCAGGAGGAGCCTTTACTTCTTCATGGAATAATAAATAGGTAGTGCAGCACTGTGATTTTTCACCCTGTCTGTGACTCCATGTACTGATCTGTTGTCCAGAGGACAGTCATGACTGATATATGGAGTCACAGAACAGCAGAATATCCTTGGCCTTTCATAGCAGCTAGTAGGTCCTGCACTTAGAGCCCTCTGAAAAGGTATGTTCCCATACTTCAACTTAATGTTGAATTCCTTACATGACCTGCACTGGAGATGCCATGCAGGGGACACCGAAACTTGAGAATCCTCTTCTCTGGCCTGTCCCCTAGCATCTGAAGATATCCATCAGTGAGAAAGACGTGTGAACCACTGGTTAGGGTTTTATATTCTTCCTGGTCTTTCCATCTGCTTGAGAACCTGTCACGCAGAGCATATGAACTGCAAGGGTGCAGGTGTGAACAGAAGTTCTGGCTACAGCTGCTCGAACTCCCAAAGTTGCTTATTCAGTTTTCATCGTGTCAACATTGATGAACAGGCAGCGCGCTGAAATTTCATAGCTTTGCTCACACTCCATTTCAGAATGAAGCAGGTGTTACCTGAAATTTCAGAATCGCCCTTGAAACAGGAATCCCAGTTCCTACCTCCTTCTGCAACCCCCAATTTCAACAGCGCTTATCTGTGCCTTGTCTTCTATTTTGCACCTAGAGTACAAGATCTTCTGGGTGCAGGATACCAGTTCTACTTTTACAGAAAACACGACATGGAGGAGATGGTCGTTAAGCGCAACACTTAGGCCTATATATTATGATAAAGTGAGATTAATACCAGCTCAAAAGCTCTGGGTGTAGCAGGAAGACCCTCCTCCTCTCTCTTGTGTACCTCCTCCCACCTCTTCACTGCCTCTTTATTGGGTGCACAACATGTCTTGGATAATACTGCACAGAGTTACATCAATTAAGGCATATGTGACAACAGGGAGTGGGATACTGACTGGGAGAGGAGGAAGGAAGAGGAAAATTCAGGGGTATCTTGAGTGATGACTCAGTCTAACAGAAAAATTGAGGAGGTGGAAATCTCTTCTAGGCTCTGTTCAAGTAGGTTTCTCTATTGGCCTGAAAAAGAGAGATATCTGCAACCAGCTCAGAGTTGAAAGATGATAAAAGCAACAGTTTTTTTTACTGCAGCTTATAGAGCAGGTTTCCAGGGAAGGGAAGGGAAGGGAAGGGAAGGGAAGGGAAGGGAAGGGCCCTTGGACTCCTCTCAACCCACCTATAGCTGGACAGGTCTGCAGGAAGACAAGAAAACTTGATGGTCAGGAGGCATGATGGAATCAAGAGCGGAAGAAGAGAGACAGGAGAAGGCCAGTGGTGTGACAGATTTGAAAGGTAAAAAAGTGGAAAATTAAAACCTTTAACTGCAAGGGGTTAGTGAGGGAGATAATGGCAAAAAGGATATGAAAATTAAGGGTTTACCTAGTTATGCCTGTGCATTGGAGTGTTTCCTCCATTAGAAAATTTGGTAGGTTTTCAGGCTTTCCTCCTCATAATGACAGCACAATCAGATTGGAGATTTCTTCCTGGGTCAGCCAGGCTATCCTCCCACACCAGCTCAACATGTGCTGGTCTTGGTATCTGTTGAAACCTGTTGCCAAGTGTTTTTACAAGTATTTTCCTCAATGTCCTGTATGAATTATCTAAAATTCTCTGCAAATCTGTTGCACTTCTGGTAATTGATGATTTTCCAAAAGCTCATGGGAAGTCCTATCTGCCTCCAGTAGCTGGTGAAGAAAATTTCTGACTCCCCAGATGTCAAGAAAAAGGTCTTGAAAATGACTGAACATAAAATAATATTAACAGAACCTCACTCGTGTACAGCTTTACACATGCTATATACATATTTCTGTCATATGCATATTATTTATGATATTATACTTACAATTTTGTATGATGGACTTTTGTTAGCAAACTACTGTGATATTTTGGACAGTCAGTGCCAGGGCTGATAGACTTGTTTATTATGCTAGAGTTCCCCCTGTTTGGCAAAGTATGGCTGAAGTTACATGCCAGTGAGCAGCTGCTGACACAGTATTATGTTGCCCTGATGATGCAAATTGTCCCATTGCTCCCGAAGGAGTCAAGTATGCCTTGTTCGGTGTGGCAGTAGGCAAGGAGAAAGCTCCCAGCAATACTGCAACACCAGGAAGTGTGTTCATGCTGTAAAGAGAGAAGCCACGGACTGAGAGAGAGGGGAAGGGGGATTGCAGAGTTCGGGAAATTTTTAGGAGAAAAAAAAAAAAACTGAAAATTTCAGTTTGCAGGCTGTCACTGTCTCTTCTGAGTTAGAGAACCCTGTAAGGGACACTTGGAATAGGAGAAGGGGGACATCTGACACCCTTGGTCTCCTCTGGATGACAGTTCACCCTGGTCTGGGGTGGCTGGTGGATTCAGGGTCTCTCTTTTCAAGGAACAAGCTGGATGATGAGCACACAGCAAGCTAAAGTTAGGTGGCATGAACCCTGACCTTAGTCTCATGGCCCCGCAGTCTCCATCCTGTGAAGTGAGGATGGGAACCTGCCCTTCTCTGGTTGCGCTGTTTGGACCTTGCTAGACTCCGTCACAGCAGCAACCACAAGCCCCAGACGTACCTACCTACCACAGGAGTTTTGCTGCTCTGCAGTCAGTTTTCCATAGCAACAGCAGCTCTTTCCACTTCTCCTCCAAGAACCTCAGCGTGTCCAAGCTAACAAAACCAGGTTAATGCCTACGTGAGGGCAGTAAGCATAACCGTATCCATTTCACTTTCTGGTAAGCTGAGCAGGGGGAAGAGGCCTCAGATGAACCCTACTGACCTTAAATGAACCTCGGTCAACTGTCCTTCCTTTACCATGTGCTCTGAGTATTTATTTGCAAACTCCCAGACGCCCCATCTCGCTGCATCCCTCTCTCTTCTCTCTTCAAAATCCTCCACATCCTCAGCTTTACTTTGGCAGCAGAGGGCACTGCCCCCTTCCTAATTTTTTTTCCACACTCATCCCCTCCCTCACGCTCCTCCAAGGGCTGCAATTACGCTCTCGGTAAGTGGTGCTGTCTGTCTGCAAGCTCTTGAGAGTTTGATTTGTCTTGGCTCCCAGCTCTGACATGCCTGGGAAGGGCAAGGAAAGGAAATGGGTGGGAGCTCCCATCTAACCACGAACTTGTCCTCCCCCCCCCCCCCTTTTTTTTTTTTTCTTCCCCCTTCCCCCCCCCCCCCCCCCTTTTCTTTTTTTCCCTATCCCCTTCCCTCCCTCATCCCAACCAGAGGAAGAATCACGCTGCATCGCTTAGAAAGAATTGCTCTGAAAGTTTGGGTTGGATTTTTTTTTTCCCCTTCCCTTTCAAATGAAATATGCTGCGAGTCTCTCCCTTTTCCATGCGCTCACAACGAAACAGGGTTGTTGTTACAAAAGGCATATGTGCATGTGCATGTGTGCGTGTCTGCAATACGTGTTTGCTCACTCACATGTGCTTGTGTGTGGGCGTGTAGTAAGTAGTGGTATGCACTTCTGAGCAGGCAGGAACTACACCACCACTTCTATATATCCATGCACTTTATTTGCTCTTCCTGAAGATTTCACTTCAGCGTGGTGCTTTATGGTTTAAAAATTAATGTCTCTTACTGTTCTTCTCCCAATCTATCTATTTTCGAGGCTTTTTATGTTACAGGTCCGTCTTGACAAGTGCTGAGTCCCCCCAGGGGTCATCAAACACACACCTCTGCTATGAGGACAGGCTAAGAGAGTTGGGGTTGTTCAGGCTGGAGAAGAGAAGGCTCTGGGGAGACATTATAACCTCTCCTAGTACCTAAAGGGGACCTACAGGAGAGCTGGGGAGGGACTGTTTACAAGGGCATATAGTGAAAGGATGGGGGGAGGGGAGTGGCTTTAAACTGGAAGGGGGCAGATTTAGATTAGATATTAGGAAGAAATTTTTCACTCTGAGGGTAGTGAGATACTGAAACTGGTTGCCCAGAGAAGCTGTGGCTGCCCCATCCCTGGAGGTGTTCAAGGCCTGGCTGGATGGGGCTTTGAGAAACGTGGTCTAGTGGGAGGTGTCCCTGCCCATGGCAGGGGGATGGAACTAGAAGATCTTTAAGGTCCCTTCCAACCTAAACCATTCTATGACTCTATGATTCTATGATTTTAGGTCTGAGGAAAGGAGAGGAGGACTCAGGCCTGAATTTACCCTTCATTTCTCTGCATGTGGATAGATCCCACGTTTGCATTGCGCAGTGACACAGTGTCTCTCCCATTTTACCACACGCCTGTAACAAAAGCAGAAGAATCTTTAATCTGCCTTACACCTGTTGGGCAGTTTCCGACATCGGGTTTTGGTGACCAAGAAAGATGATGGCACAACCGTAGCAGTGCCTCTGAAGAGGATCCCTAGCCTTCATATGGTGCTGGGGATCAGAGCCGTAACTGGGCATGTGCCACAGCGGTTTCACAGTGAAACAGAGGGCAAAGCAGAGGTTTAACAGGAGTGTGAGGAAGCTGTAGCTATTGCACACCTCCAAACAAAAAAAGATATTCAGAGTCTTGTGCCATCAACAGCAGCATTGATGAACTGCACCACTGGAGGTAACCCTCCTGTTTCAGTATTAGACATAGACACTTCCTGCCTCTGCCGCTATCCATACCCGCTCCTCACTCTCTGAATACACAAAAGGATGCCGAGAGGTGGGAAGGTAGAAGTAGAAAGGGTCTTAATCATAGTGTTGTTATGGGTTTTGGGGTCTCCAAGAGTCCCTGGATGCAGACCCTGCCTTTCTCCCCAGGCAAGCAGCATGTATTGATGAGAAGCACATGTTCCCCTCTTACAACCACCCATACTAAAGGGCATCACTTACTAATTCTTAACTTTAATTTGGTGATTACAGAGCCACCCTTGTGTTCAGGGCAGTTCGGACCAGCACTTCACCTTCTGCTTTTGTGGTTGCTTTCACACACTTGGTTTGTAGGATCCCTCTTTGAAGTGTGGGCTGTCCCACAAAGTGCTGTGGATGTCCCCAACGAAGTCTGTCTGCAGAGGAAAAGTCACTTGTACCCAGTCTGCCATGGGTTCTCAGAAGGTGATGATGCCCTTCCCCATTGGAGCTGGGCCATCACATGATCAGAGGTCTGTTTGAAAGAGAAAACACTTGACAGCCCCATCTTGCTTTTAAACCTCTGCACAGCCATGGCTTTTTATATCTTGGCTCTATGTGAGCATTTGATAGCCAGTGCTTGCATCTGACCTGCTGTCCTTTTTGCTTTGAAGGAACCTCAGCAGACAAGCAAAGCTGGGAAGCAGCTAGGCTCTGATTTTTGTTTTGCCAAAGGCTGGCACCCTGAACACATAAAAGGCAAACGATAGGATGGGAAGGGTGGTCTCCACACTTGTAAACAGAAATGAGACACATGGGAAGGAAGCAACAAATAAGCAAAATAATTTCCCCTGGTTTGGAAAAGGAAACATGGAAAACTCACAGCCTCAAAGCACAGGTTGTGGCTTTTGGGAGAAAGAATGTGAACAGTCACTTTCTCATCCTGTTTCTGTCATTCCAAGACTTGTGTGAAAAGGCTGATGTTGAATCCCAGTTAGCCATAAAATAACAACAACAAGTCTGCCCAGTGGCTGTGATTTGCCAATTGTGAGCTTTCTGCACCTACACCAGGACTCAGAAAGACGGAAGTCTGCAAAACATCCCAGCTAGGAGTGCGGAATCCTTGAAAAATGTGATCTCACCCACGGGGACAATCTGATTAAATGAGTGTTACTTATTGTTCCAACACCATGGCAATGTCTCCAGAAGGAATACAAATCACTTAGTGCAATGAGATAGAGCCAGCTGAGCAGGTACCAGGAATGTGGGAGTTGCTTATTAGTCACCCAGAAGGAAGAGCTATTGCTTTTTTTATTTATTTTATTTTTATTCACCCGTACTCGTCACCTCCCCCCACTCCCCCCGACACCACCACTACTTTTTGTAGTGAAAGGCATAAGATACAGAGTCTGATTCAGAAATTCTGAGCTCATCACGGTGTTTTTCCATCGGCTGTGTGAACCAGGTGGAACCTTTGTGCTGGCAAATCTCTTTCCTGATCAAATCTCAGCGGGTACGAATCAGCACACCTCTGCTGAAGTCAGTGAAGGGTTCTCATCTATCACTTGTTTTATTAATATTGCTCTGTCTACAGGTCCAGACTCTCCAAGAACACATCTTCTATTTCATTGCCTCTCATCGAAGGCAACGTGTGAGTGCTGATTTGCCCAGGCTGAGGATCTGGTCCAGCTCTTTCATTGTTGTTTTTTTTTCTCTCTCTCTTTCTCCCTCTCTCTCTTTATAGCAGCATTGGAATTGCTGTAAGGTTTACAGTGCAGTAATAATCACCTCATTATTATTAATAACCATGGCAACAGAATGGAAATTAATCACACTCCTTCTGTTTATCCCCATAGAAACAGAGCCAAAACAAACAAGATTTATCCACAATGCCTATTCCTAGAAATCATACATACTACATAATTACCAATGAAATGAACCAGCAATTACAAGCTGCCTGGATTATCCAGTAGCACCTATGCAAAAGTCAAGGATATGCAGTCAGGTCAGTAATTAGAGGGGATGCTTCCTCGGGATTAAACTAGTGAGTGACACATACCTTTAGTAATTTTGCTCATTTTGTTTGTTGGGTTTACTCTTGAGCATTTGTCTTGGCGACTGACTGCTGGGACACATTGACAGGACTTACTCTTCTTCACTTTTTCAAAAAAAAATATGGGATAAGTAGGTCTAAGCTGGTCAATGGTCGGAAGGGATGCTTCAGAGAAATAACAGTTTCTGCAAACTTCTGAAGAAACTCTAGAGACACTACTTCCTCCCATGCGCCATGCAATAAAGTACCAGTCCAGCAGTGAGGATAATAATTGGAAAGAGGGCAAAGGTGATATAGATATTTTTTCTTTATATTGTCATCATTCTTGTTTGCAGGAGGTATGGAAGTTGTGGTCCTCACACTCATCTCCTGTGCAGAGAAATGAAACTCCAAGACTCACTTTCTGAGGAGAATCTCTGTTCTGCCACAACATTCTTCGTTCAGACTCCATTGCACAACAGTTGTTCATCTGCCCCGCCCCCCCCCCCCAGCAATTACTTCATTTTATTTGGGCTGTCACTGGCAGATAATCTAACCTTTGCATCTGCTTTTGCCTACAGCTTAATGACACACACAGGGGACTACTTTCCAGGCTTTCAAAGTAAAGAATTCATCTCTCAGATGATCCTTCAAAACCAGAGGTTCTGCTGACTCTTATCTGCAGATGCAGCAGCACAGATTAGAGTTGGTGCGGAAAGATAAGAGAAGCACAAGACGTAATGATGATTAAAACCACAACCCTCTGTGAAGCCTTTTTTTTTTTTTTTGCAAGAGGATCTGGTCAGACTTAAACCCTCTGGGTACTTGAAATCAGCTGTGTGTTGGAAACCTATACTACTTTCAGTAACGAAGTGAAACTGAACCATGTGGAGGAGGGACATGTAGTTGCCATGTCCTCCAAAACCTCAAGAGGTCTTGATGGATCTTCTCATTTTACTATAGACTCTCCTGCAACTCTGAAAAAACATACCATCTACCCTTATCTCTATTTCTCACCTCCAAAAGGGGGATAACAATTCTTTTATTTTCCTGAATACCACCTATTTTATCTATGTATTATATAAATTTTGGTGGTCAGAGGAATTCCCTTGCTGTCTCACTGTCCTGTGTATTTGTACAAACATACCAAATCATGTTCAAATGGAGGCATTAAAACTGGAAATGATAGAGGGAACAGCCTTGAGAATAATCTGCTTTATGAGGTTTAACTGACCTTTTAAGCTTACCAAAAAGCCAGAGAGAATAAAATTTGCTGGGATGAATCCCATCTGAACTTCCTCCAGCCAGTTCTCCTGAATCCAAATAAACACAACTTTTCCATGTCGAAGGACAGTTGAAGAGAGATTGATGTTGCTATTGGGCAAAGCAAAGACATTCAGAAGTGCTTTCTGCCTGTTTTGTATGGTCCACTCCCAGAATTATGATTTTTAGTCCAAAAGACATCGGAACTGACAGGTCCCAGAAGTTACAGGTCCTGTGTACTCTGTGTACCCCAAGACACTAGATGAGCAGGGACATGACAGCAGGAGTCAGTGCCTTTGCAGTTCTGCATCATATAATATTGACCTGTTCTCCACTGACCATAGAGAAATTTCAAGTTTCCTCAGATGGATATGCGGGATGCCACTTGTTAGGTTATTTGATGAAAAGCTAATCACATTAAATAAAGACTTGGTGAGGACTGGGAACATATGCTGTGTGACAGCCCGGCCACTGTGTGAACTAAGGTACACAGAACCACAGAGGCTGTCTCCCTCTACCAGATTGGGGTGGGAGGACACCCCTGGGTCCTGAAATCCTCACAATCCAGCAACTTCTGACACGATCCACCATTTAAACATAGAGACCTGATGTGCATGAGGGTATCCCCCTGAGCCTCCACCTTCTAGTGGGGCACAGTCTACTTGAACGGTGTTCCTGTGTTGTATCTGGTGACCCTAAACGTCTTCAGGAAATTTCAGATGGCATGAGGTACCTAATCCAAGGCAGCTGGTTTCCACCATAAAACATACCCATATATTTCATCAGATTAACCCACTTTGATGTGCCTACCATCCACTCACCAACAGCAACAAGGATTAGTCATTTTTTAATGTTCACATAAAGACTTTCCCAAAAAGGAGCTAGTCAAACATTGATTTAGGACATTTAGAGGAAGACTTAGTAGCTGAAACCTTCTTTTATGGTCCACAGGAAATAAAGATGAATTACCTAACAATCCATTCTTGAAAACTCCATGTCAGTTTTGCCAGTTAATGACCTGCTTTTGTGTATGGGAAGACTATTAAATATGTAGGTACACAGTGGGATGTGCAGATGCTTGTTCTGTTTAGTCGTTTCCAAGTATATTAACCTACCCACAGAGATGTTCTCACAGCAAGGTGTTGCATGCAATACACAGCAAATCACTTGCTTTGGGGCCTGAATTCTTCCTGCAGATCTCATTAATATCACAGACAACTTTTTCTGAAGTTGAAATAGGGCTGGCAGACAGTACTTGTGTTGTCTCAGCTTCCAGGAAGGAAGATTCAAATAAAACATTACGAGAAACAGTAGGGACAGTAGAGTGCTGTAATCAGTTGCCCGGAAAGGCTGCGGGAATTCCTTCACTGGAGAGTTTTGGAAAAATCCTGGACAGTCATATGTCAGGAATTGTGTAAGTAGAGTGGTTTCTTTCCCAGAGCAGGAAGTTGGAGTAGATGACCTTATTCTGTCTTCCTCTGCCCATTTTTCTTTGTGCCTGCACTTCTTTGACTAGATTTGGCAACTCTCTTTGAGTATTGATGTGCACTGGTCTAGTCATTTATCCATTAATGCAAACTTAGATCCCTAGAATTGGTAATAATAGCACTGGTGAGGACACCTCTGGAGCGCTCTGATCAGTTCTGGGCTCCCCAATATAGGAAAGACATGGACATATTGGACCAAGTCTGGCAAAGGGCCACAAAAATGATTAAGGGACCGGAGCATTTGTCATATGAAGAGAGGCTGAAAGAGCTGGGAATGTTCAGCCTGCAGAAGAGAAGGTTCAGGGGGATCTTACCAATGTGTATAAACATGATATGAATAAAGAAATAAAGAAGTTGGAATCAGATTTTTCCTGAGTGGTGCCCAGCAACAGGACAAGAGGTGATGGGCACAAACTGCAACACAAAATTCCATCTGAACACAGATTTTATTTTTTTTTTACTTTTAATTTGTTTTTTGCTGAAAAGGTGGTTGAACACTGGACCAGGCTGTCCAGAGAGATTGTGGAGTCTCCATCCTTTGAGATATCAAAACCCAACTGGACAGGGTCCTGAGCAACCTGTTGTGACTGACTCTGCTCTGAGCAGGGGGTTGGGCTAGATGATCTCCAGAGGTCTCTGTCAACTTCAACAATTCCATAATACGGTGATTGTGTGGTGAGGAATGGTGGCTTTGGCTTTTAAATTAGAGGGAAATCAAAGTAAGTACTCAGGTTCTAGAAGACCTGTATTCTGTTGTTAGTACATGTTTATGCATGTTCACTACTCATCTTGCCAAAGTTGGATACACTTACAAAAGTACTATGTTTTGCAGGTTCCAGTCCCTGTTATCAAATTGACATTTTAAAATTTTAACAAAAAATTATTCAAATGCAGCTGATATTTCCTACTCCATAAGTAGGATAGTTCATCTTTGAGTTTGACCATTTAGCAGAAACTTTCCAAAAGATATCTTAGGTACTTATCTGACACTGTCTTTGTTTCAAGACATAAGAGCATTGTTCATGTTGGGATTTTAATCTGGCTCATCACTCCTCAGTGATCTTTTATCATTTGCACTTTTTAAACTCAAGGGAAGGCACAACTCTTCCCTATAAAACTCCATGTGAAAGCATAGAATAGTTTCAGTTTGGAAGGGACCTTTAAAGGTCATCTAGTCCAACCCCCTGCTGTGGGCAGGGACATCTTCAACTAGATCAGGTTGCTCAGAGCCCTGTCTAGTGTGGCCTGGAATGTTTCCAGGGATGGGGCATCTCCCGCGCCTCTGGGCAATCTGGGCCAGTGTTTCGTCACCCTCTTTGTAAAATTTTTTTTCTTATATCTAGTCAAAAACTCCCCTCTCTTAGGTTCATACCATTACCTCTTGCCCCATCACAACAGGGCGTGCTAAAAAGTTTGTCCCCATCTTTCCTGTAGGCCCTTTAATTAGTGAAAGGCCACAATAAGGTCTCCCCAGAGTCTTCTCTTCTGCAGGATGAACAAGCCCAACACTCTTAGGCTGTCCTCATAGCAGAGGTGCTCCAGCCCTCTGATCATTTTTTTACCTTCGCTGAACTTGCTCCAACAGGTCCATGTCTCTCCTGTGCTGAGGCCCCCGAGCTGGAGGCAGCACTGCAGGGCCATCTCCCCAGAGTGGTGCAGAGAGGCATAATCCCCTCCCTCACCCTGCTGGCCACGCTGCTGGGGATGCAGCCCAGGATGTGGGTGGCTTTCTGGGCTGTGAGCTCACATTGTCAGCTCATCTCCAGCTTTTCACCAACCAGTACCCCCAAGTCCTCCTCAGCAGGGTTGCTCTTAATCTCTTCATGCCCCAGCCTGTATTGATAACGTTGGTTACCCTGACTAAGATGCAGGACCCTGCACTTGGCCTTGTTGAACCTCACGAGGTTCATATAACCTCACTTCTTGAATCTGTCCAAGTCCCTCTGGATGGCATCCCATCCCTCAGGTACATCAACCACACCACTCAGATTGGTGTCATCCACAAACTTGCTGAGGGTGCACTTGATCCCACTATTTGTGTCATTGATGAAGCTGTTGAACAGTACTGGTCCCAATGTGGAACCCCTGAGGGACTAAACCCATCATCATACTTGAATGAACCAATAGGGAGGAAAAAGGAGTATAAAAGCTCAAGAAAAAAAGAATTATTTAGCTATTGAATAATCTTGTATTCTTCAGTAGGTGTGAATGAACAGTAAAATTCTACTTACCACGAGAATGTCTTGTCTTAATTTTTTTCTGAGCCTAAAATAAATCATAAGGGATTGTGTCTTGGAAGAAAAAACATTTGTAGAGCAGTTAAAAAGGTGAATTTGTCAATCAGCTAACCCAAGTTCAATGAGAGTCACAAGCTTTTACATAAAGTGGCATGGGGATTATTATTTTTTTAATCTGAAGCAGAATCCAGCCCAATACCCTTCCTGCTACTTAGTGAAGTTACAAAAAAACAGTGTATTTCATGATAGTACTGCCAACACAAAGTAATATTTATACGAAAGACGTCTACCCACAAACTCTGACCTTTAAAATATTATGTAAAAATTTACTAAGAGATACAAACAGTTTGTTAATGTTAGCAGGGACAGTAAAGTAATAGAAATACGATTCTTCCCACGAGTTGAAGACAGAGGCTGTTCAAATCCCAGCTCCCTTGTGTGGGGAGGATTTATGATTTCAGACCTTTAAGGCATTCAAGGAGTTTGACACAGTATTAGTATGAGAAATGTAAACTTCATGATACCGATAACTTCAAGTTTACCCTGACAAAAGCAGGCAAGACATCAAGTCCTCAAGGTATCCATTAAATCCTTGTTCTTGGAGATTTGATGATGGGAGGATGGTAGAATTATTCTCTGCTGAGATAATGCTAATTAAGATTCACTGCAAACCTCTGTCTTTCACTCTGCACTGGAAAATTGTCTTCAGAGCAAGTTGTGAGGCTTTCCCTGGCTCTTCATTACCAGCTCAGCGTTTGGACTTCCATGCAAGTCTGAGTAGATAACATCTTTTTTCCTTGTGGGTTTTCTTTGTGTTGAAATTCTTTAGGCTGTGTTGGACAACAGTGACCAACGAGGAATTGTAGTAAATTCTTTACATTGAAGGGAAGTTTATCACTATCTGCTGTCTTAACTTTTTCCTTCTTCTTTTTATCATTCCCACAAACATAGTAGCTCAGCCCGTTTCTCTGACGCAGACTCTGACTGATGGGCACTGACCACTTCCAAATCTTTGTCTCCCAGAACGGTATTGAACTACACCGTCTCCCCATCACCTATTCTGACTTACAAGGATTATTTTCTTTTTGATGACAGTCCGAAAGGACAAACAAATTCTTTTTCTTGTCATTCTGTGTAAGTTTGACATTCCTAACATTAGACCATTTGGCCACACTCCAGATCTTCCCTTCAGTGATCTCCTCCTCCTCTGCAGGCAGCAGAGTTGGCACAGCCTTCCGGCTGGCCTTGTTTAATCACCGTTATTCTAGCCCACCACTTTTGCTGCATTGTGTGCTAGTTTCTCAAGATCATAAAACAAATTACTTGCCAAGACACTGCTTAGCCTAATGACTCACAACACTACTGGTTTTAAAGAGCAGGTAAACCCAAAAGGGGAGTCATTATCACCGTTTTGTTTTCTGTTTTGTGCTACCTATAGGAACAGAATTTGAACTTTGAACTTTCACAAAAAAAGCCCCAGGCAAGATTTCTTAACCAATCTGAGGGCAGTTAACACGTTTCATGGAAAAGCCATGATTGTTTTGTCTGTACATGATGTCACAAATATAAACCAAGCAAATTACTGCATCACTTTCACCATAAAAAAAATAGATGGAAACAAAGCAATCCTCTTTAGATAGAGGGGAGGATGGTCTAGCCAATGCAGTTTTGGAACAAGCCTCTTGTATACTCTCAGATTATCACATAGACCCACAATTTTGAAGGAATCTACCTGAATATCAACTGAAGTTTGCAGCAAAACTGCCTCAGGTGAAGGCTGGAAATAGTAGCACCCGAGTTCACTGATGGAGAGAATGTGTCCTTTAAGGCTAAAGGAATAAAAGAACAGAGTATTTCCTTCCTCTACTTGAGAATGCAATATTGAAGGGGTTATTGGCACTGTCTGATTAGACTGACACTGTCCTGTCAGCCACAAAGCAGGAATTGAATGATAGATAGTGCTGACGTACATATGTGAATCAGAAATTACTCTACTCGATGTGGTTACTCTTAATCTTCTTCATATAAGGTCACAAGCGGCCTACCATTTCCACAGCTAGTCATGGATGAACCTCTCAAAAGATCTGCAGCTTTAGTTTAGGAATGTGACCTGGTTTTGTCCTGCAATGAAACCCAGAGACCCAACTTAAAATCAAAGCTTCACTGTGTCCAGAGAAGCCTATTTGCATAATAAGAAGAAAATTATGACCCCAAGGGCTTGCAGTCTCCTGAGACAGCCAGTGAAATATGGCTGTGTCCATTCAATAGGTAGGATGAACCTAGACCCAGAGAAAGCATAACATGCCCTAGACCACAGAGGGTGTCTAAACTAAAAGAATGGAAGCCAACCTTTTGAATCTCCCTGACATTCAGTCCATGGACCAGGAGAAAATTCTTCTTTTTATCTCACTTATGTCAGTTGTGCACTGGATAAACTCCAGTGACTCTAGTGGCATGACTCTGGATTTACATTGGTGTAACTGAGGGCAGAAACTGGTGCTCTTGATTCTTCCATCTTTGCCCAACTCTTGCTTATTTGCTAAGTCAGTGTCTCCCCTGTTCAAGTCTGCAGTGATATGATGTATCTGCTTTCAGGGAGTTCCCTGTTTCCTCTTTTACCATTGTGCGTGTGTATGTGTTATTGAGTGAATTTTCCACTTTCTTGAAGTTCCTTCACACCTATTAATCACTCTGTCACAGGATGGGAATTGTTTTATTTAGTCAATGCAATCATTTCCCATTGCATGAAGTTCAACTCTTTCCGTACGTTCACCTATGTGTTCCTCTGTAAATCACAGAATCACAGAATGGTTAGGGTTGGAAGGGACCTCTGGAGATCATCTAGTCTAACCCCCCTGCCAGAGCAGGGTCACCTACAGCAGGTTGCAATAATAACCTTGGAGGCAGGGATGCTGCTGCCCTAGCTGGGTTGAGCAGTCCTCACCTCCTGAATTATTCTGTTAGCAGGGTGACCTGCAAAAGGAGTGGAATACACGGGTAAGTGAGATTGTCTTCTCCTGTTTTGCTATTTTCACCTGACTACTTTCTGCTAGATCTTTTTTGTTACCTAAATATTGCATAGCTTTTGAAGGGTTACCTTAGAAGTCATCTTGAAGTTCAAAGGATAATGCCCATTATCCCTGCTTGGCCACTAAACCATTCAGTAGAGGGATATAGGAAGTTTCTTCCCTGTTTGTGAAGGAACTGTGGTGGGAGAAAGGCCTGTTTGAGTGCTTTCAAGTGTCGATTCTGGAAAGGGCAGTTCTGGAGTTCACTGTAGGCACAGACTCATTTTTAACTGGAAGACCCAGTGTCTCCTCTTATTTTCCCTGTCATTTTCTACTTGTGTCGCTACTTGCCACTGTGCTAAACTAAACCCAGAGAAAATGGAAGAGAGTAATGCTGTAGATTCCTCTGAAAGCTGTCTTTGTATAGAGTAGCTGAATAGTAAATCACAGCAATGCCAGCTTTATGGCCCTGAGGCAGCACTGAGAAGATTGAAAAGGTACGTTTCTAGTTGTGGTTGCAGCGTACACTTTTTCTTTTTTGCTTTTCCCTTTTAATAATTTCTTTTTCTTCAGTCTGGGAAAAGACAGAAGGTGGGGTGAGCTCTTCTGGTATCTTTTTATAGGTGCCTAGAGGCCCATAGTGTTCGAAGTATTATAAAATAAACAAAAAATAAGGTCGTGAGCTACCTGTTGGGATTACTAGAAGATCCTTGTTGCCTTTTACAAGTTTCCCTGTGCAGGAGGACACTGAGACGATCACCAGCTGGAGAGGTGCACTGGAATTACATCTTTTCCTCATTGCATCCTAAGGTTTGCTCCTCATGCTTGCTCTGCTCGATGCTTGCTTTGTAGTATCAGTGGTACCTTTACTGAGGTCAACCAATGAGCCCCAGGGCTTAAGTGTAGTATGCTGCACGAACTGATTGTTTCCAACTATGTGGCCATTTTGTGGACTGTATAAAGACAAACCAGCTGCAGATAGGTGATGGTGCCAAACATTGGACTTAATCAGGCATGTAGCATCCTGAAGGAACCAACAAGCATACTCTTGCTGTTGGAAAAATCTAAATTATCAGGCTGGACTTCTACCCAGGAGGCTAAATTGCTTACCGTGCTGGAAGCATAGACATTCCCGTTTCAACTCGGCTCGGGTGACAAACTTAGTAATATCTAGAAACAGTCTGTCTGGTCCAGTGACAGCATTTTGAGTGAATGTGAGAGAATTGCTTTCCAGAATATACTTAATTCAAAGAAGGATGAGAGTTGGCATTAGCTAGGATTTTGTCATCTGGGGAAAGGTACCCTTGAATGGCATTAATTTCTCCCAAAGTTAGAAACAGTGCATCTCATCAGAGCTAGTTTGGGAGATTCTCCTCATAACCTGAGGTGAGAAATACGTGAGATTAATACACCCTGGGAAAGTCTATGATGGGTCCAGTCACATTTGCCTTGCCAGTTCTAGTCAGTGTTAGTTTAATACCAGCCAGAAGTACTGTACAAGTTCAGGAGCAAAGTCCAATGAGACCATGGGAATGGAAGCATCTTGGAAGGGGATGGAAGGGCTCTGCCAAGTTTTAACTGCACGTTATCAGCAAAGCAGGACAGAATATAACATGTAGCAGAGGAATGCCATCTATGAATCCTAAACTATCCTCCAAATAATGCCTGAGGCACGTTGCCAAGAAAAAAAAGTTCTGGAGCAAACCCTGGTCCCCCTGGCTGTAGTACCAGCGCATCTCAAACTGCTTATGCTCAGTGCCAAGCAAGGCAAACGTTGCACTAACAGAACTGCCCATGCCCAAAGTGAGGAGTGAGGGAGACTTTCTTGTCCAGATAAACTGGCTTTATGCTCCATCTTTTGGTTAAGTGTGAAGTCAATTCCTATTACGATATTTTTTAATTGGACATTTTTGCCCAACGTTGGTGATAATAAAACAGGCTGTCATTGTGCCAGGTACTGTTCAAACACACAGTAAGACAGTTCTTCTCTTTAGATGTTCTGTATGAAATCTTAACTACACAGAGGGTTACAGAACATCCTATTCTGCCCTGGAAGATATGGAAATATAACTACTAGGCCAAATTTTCTCTACAATTAAAATTATACAATTAAATCTCAGTGACTTCTGTTTCAATAAATGTAAGCGTTGAATTGCATAAATGTCTCATTCCAATGTTGCTAAAATAGAAAGTTTCATTTTTCCAGCTCAAAAAATGCTAGTTTAGAAGTAGATTTTAAATAAAAACCCTTTATCATTTACAATTAAAGCAACAATACCATTGTCTCAAAAGAGATAAGAATTTTCTATTCATTAAAGATATCTTGAGATCCTTGTCATGATTCAGAGAAGGAAATGTTTTCATGTCTCATTCTCATTAAATGGAAAAACAAAAGGTTCTCCTCTCCCTTTTATCCTAAAAATGAATATGCTGAATTTGCCTCTGAATGTTTCAGCACAGATAACTCTAATTATTAGTTGATTTAATGAAGGATATTATCATCTGAAGGGGCCCTACAAGAAGGTGGGAGAGGGACTTTTTACAAGGGCATGTAGCGATAGGACGAGGGGGAATGGTTTCAAACTGGAAGAGGGGAGATTTAGATTAGATATCAGTAAGAAATGTTTCACTCTGAGGGTGGTGAGCCCCTGGCGCAGGTTGCCCAGAGAATCTGTGGCTGCCCCATCCCAGGAGGTGTTCAAGGGCCAGGTTGGATGGGGCTTGGAGCAACCTGGGCTGGTGGGAGGTGTCCCTGCCCAGGGCAGGGGGGTTGGAACTCAATGATCTTCAAGGTCCCTTCCAACCCAAACCGTTCTATGATTGCATGATTCTACTGAAAAATGTTATGTCACTTACAAAACTTTATATGTAGCTGTCTCCAGCTGCCTGCTTTCTACCAACATAATATAGTAATGGAGTAAGGTACAGTGAATCTTAGAAGTGCCAGCATTTAACATTATATTATCTCGTGATTATGTTATGATGAATTAAAACAATGTTGAGCGTACACATAACCCCAAACTCAATATCTCCTAAATTTCTCAACAAATGTAATTAATACCTTTTCTTGGTTGTGTCTGGAATATAGTCAAATCTTTCTTTGTTGCTGTTTTCAGGGACTGGTGCCATCAGGAATACTGTACACAGTTCTGGCTGTCTCTGTTAGCTGTGTTGCTATCACTTGGTGGGAAAGATGTGCTGAAAGGTTAGTAGGATAAACTAAGGAACGGTAAGTCTGTCATGTAACAGGAAAGTAAATCAAACAACTTGGCTTTTTAGCCCTCCCAAACAAAATACGGGAAGAGATATTTGTTCTTGGGTAATACATCTGGGGAGCAATCTCCAAAAATAGGGGAGGGTTACCTGTGCAAATGGCTGTTCATTGTACGAGAAAAAAAGGGCACAAACTAACCATGCACTGATGGCCTGGAAACAAGGTAAATGGTGGTTTTCAGTAGAGTAAACAAAACTGAATTATGACATCATGAGGCTGACAAGTAAGGTGGGCAGAGGAGCAGTGGATTAGGGGAAGTATCTGGAGGGGCTGGGTGAGGCTGGAGTTTGCCCGCTCTGAAGCTACCAACAAACTGGGTAGCATAAGGACAGACTCTGTTGTGGCTGGGGATTGTGCATGGGAATAGAAGTCACCCCAGACACAGGCATTAGTCTGTCTTTCTTAGGTAGCTCAGGTGGCTTTGCAAAGTACCAGAGGAGAGGGAGGAAGGTAAAAGGGACCTGTCCACTTCCATGTCTGTTATGGATGCTGCTTACCGAGCTTGTACAAGAGCTGTTCAATGTGATCCAGTTTGGAGGTCCATGGACCTTCTGAAGATTACCCATAGGTGGCTGTACCTAGTATACTGTGTTCACCCTACCGCTCCTTTAGGTAAGGCATGGAAAACCTACTAGATCCACAAGGGTAATCTTGACATGTTGCAGCATTAGAGGTTTTGCTCTTCAAATTCAGTTTCCTCTGATGATATTCCATGTCTCGCCTTCAACTTTTGTCAGCTGCAAACAATCACAGGGTTGCTGCAGGATCAAGAAAAAGAGTTAAAATGTGCTGGGAGACATTCCAAATAGAAATGAAAGGTTGGAGGGGAGGAAGAATTACAGTATTGACACTGTACCTGCAGACCATGGGCAAGTGTAGCCGGGCACATGCTACAAGAAACTGGATGTGAACTTTTGTGAAGTGATTGAAATGACTCAAGGAGGGCTAGATTTTATTCCTTTTCCTTTTATTCAGCTTGCTTTTACTCTACAGAAGGTTCAGGGAATGTTTCAAAAGGTAAGGTGTATTACAGCTTGCTTTATTTATGCATTTTATTTATTTTTTTTTCAATGTACAACCATTTTCTCCTTTAGAAATAGAAAGAAAAAGGCCTGGGTTGTTTTTGTTTTGTTTTGTTTTTCATTTTATTTTATATATTTCTGTGATTTTCTATATAAGTAAACAAAAATAATAATAAATAAATAAAATTTACTAAATTTTTTCTTGTAAGTGAAAGAAACATATTTATTTTCCAAAAGACATTTTGAAGAAACCAAAGTTTTCTCATTGCTTCAGTGTTTATTTTTCAGTTAAAATTTCCAAGAATAAAAAGAAACACTACATGACATTTTAAAGAAAACATTTGATTTTTTTTTTTAAATATTTGCATTTTCTACAAATTCTGCAAAATTTGTATGCCCTGAATCTCATTCTTGGTATTCTAACCCCTGACTTGCAAGAATTAGAAGCAAGAAAGGTGATGAAAGAAACAGTATATTTTAAATTGATTCTGCAAACTATTTCAGAAAGTAGAATATGTCATCAGATTTGATTTTTTTTTTTGTTCATCAGAAAATCAAACCTACTCATGCATCTAGAACATACCTTTTTCAGATGCAATCAAAAATCTGCACATTTCTGCATCAGTTTGATACTCCGTTGGCCATATCTTCCTTGGCCACCATGGGAAGTGAGACGCTCAGCTCACAAGACAGTGAAGTCTGTGACATGAACTCATCTCCTGTTGTGTGCTTGAGAGGAGACAGCTTGAGTGTTGGTTGTTGCCATCAAAGTGTAAAGCAAAAGTATCTCTACTGATACTGTACAAATGGGGTGAGTGGGAAGAAAATAAAAACCTGTACAGCAGAAGCATTCGGGGCCCTAGTTTTGCAAAGATTGTATGACTTAGTGGACCATAATGAGTCTTCTTTAAATCAGTCTAATTCAAATCTACAGAAAAGAACAAAACAGTAATCCTTATGCCAAAATGTATTCGACAAGGAGCAATGAGTGAATGCAAAACTAAGGGAAGCTCCAGTGATCAGAGGTTACACTAGTCAACATGATGCCAGAGGAATTTCAGAAAGGGAGGTGTTTAAGCATTTTCAAAGTTTTATAGGCATCTCACAGATTCAGGAGAGCTAAAGAAGGAATAGGCAGAGGGCGTTATAATTACTATATGAAAATTTTGGTGGATTTTTCTTCCTTCTGTGAAGGGTACTCTGACAGAAACCATGGTTTCTAGTCCTTTTAGCAAAGCGTCATAGCAATTCATTAAGCTTGGGGAAGACTTAAGATGCTTTGGAAAAATTCTACCTAAATAATGGAGCATGGACAAGAATAACCAAAGAAATAATCTCTTTTTTCTCCTAAGTCAACAGTGAAAAGGGAGTTTTCAGACCACCTACTGTGATGACTAAGACGGTACCACAGTTGAAGGGTGTATTAAGTAACTCAGATCTCCTACTGCCCCATGCCACAAGGCCTTGTATGGCAACACAGTCAGTGAAGGGCAATAAAGGCTGTCCCTGTTACAGGTCCTAACGTTGGTGTCCATCCATGCAAGACACCACAGTAGGTCATCTAAAATGTGGCCCTCCATTTTTGTGTGGATCCTGTTGAGTCCCCAGAGGATAAAAGGAGTTCCTAGAAGTATTTATAAGAGTTTTTTGGATCCAAAGTGGGGAGAGACCTCATGATTTGCCATTCAAATTTAGTTTCCTTTAATTGGGTAAGATTAGAATAGGCTGGAAATTCGCTATATCCCAAAGAATAATAGAATAGTCTGTTAAAAGGATCAATGGAATTCTTATATTTATTTTGTCAACTAAAATTGAAGGCAAAGATATTTCATTTTTCTAATTGTTAACACTCTTACAATGTTTGCCAGATGTGGCCTTTAAGTGAAGAAGTGGAAAATTTTCTTTAAAAAATTAAACACTGCAGTTGTACGATGTTCTGTGGAGCTGGCTGCTCTGTTCCCACTTCTGTTTAGTTTGGATCTTCCTTGTTAGGCCTGTGTTTCTTCATCAGGTGCTTCCCAGTGTCCTTACCACTGATGGGATAATCAGTGAACACGCAGAAGTTGAACCTGAAAGCTTTCCCAAAGAGGAGCTGGAGAGTCAATTCGGGCAAGTCGGAAGAGAAAGTTATTACATTCTCCTTCCAGTGCTGATCCTGTGGCCTAAATGAAACCAATTATCCAATCACTTTCAAATGTAGATGTCTTATGGAAAGAAACTGCCTCTTTATTTTGACATTTAGGCACGCTTTCAGCACTGCAAAGGAGATACAGCTGCCTCTGAACTCCCAGGTGTGGATTTTTAGTCTCTCTCCTTAAATCTTTCTTATGTCACAAAACAAAACTACCAAATTTGATTTAGATAAAGAAGAAACATAAGTGAAATGATTTAAACTGAGCTTTCACTTGAAGAAGGACAGACCAACCGTCGAAAGATTTGGCTCTTCACAGTTGTTGAGCTCTGGACTCTGAACGACCTATGCAAACAGAAAAAGGGTCGATGCTCAGCTGGAGTAAATCAGAACAGCTCCAGCAAGACTGCCTTAATTTACACCAGCTAAAGAACTAGCCCAGGCTCTCATTAACGGTCCCTGAGCTAACCGATTTGACCAGACAGAAAAACCACAGACACATCTGTTTCCTGCCCTCTGTTCTTCAACTACCACACCCACTTTTATCTGTAGTGTGCTCCATGGTATGACTCACTTTAAATACAGAGGACGTACTTTTTCTATGCCTGTTAGACTTCAAACTAAGAAGCAAGAGGTAGGTTGTTTTGAGGGGTCCCTGGTGGACTTTTGGGTGGAGAATTGAAGTTCTTTGTATTTTTTTTTCCACATTTGAAAGATGGTATCACAGGAATAATGGAATAAAGTTGTTTATTAGTTGTGTGTATTTAACATTTCTAAATAGTGTCAAGGGCACTAGTCATAGGGAAGGACTACCTTTTGATGTGGCATAAGTAATAATAAAAAAGTATAAATAATACCAGATTCATTAGCTACGTATCAGCCAAGAGTAGCAGATCATGGGTTTTGCCTGCATTTCTATAGCCCTTTTGCGTGGTCACAGAACAAACAAAGGAAACATCCATCAGACCATTTGAGATGTCAAACCCATCGGAAAACCTACAGCTCTCTTGCTTAGACTTTTGAACCCGACCTTTTTATTTTTCACTTGGCTGGATACGTTGTATTTGGCAGCCTCCAGAGCACGCACTGCTCCTGCCCCAGTCCCCATACAATTAATGTTCAGGAACAACCAGAGGAAAGAGGAGAAGAATTGAATAAATTAGACCACACCCATGGTTTTGAGGCCCGATGTCATGATGCTTGCCAGGGCAGAGAAATGGTGTTGCGAGGGCCAATATTTTCCTAAGTGCCAAGAAAAAAAATCAAGGCACTAGACCCATATAAGCAGGACCAGTTATGCATCAGGGGAACTTCTCAGCCAATGGAAATTTGGAGATTCACCCAGTCCTGAATGATCAGTCTCACCCTATGGATGATGCTAAACCTGAAAACTATCGTGTGAGGGATTGATTACCCATTAAAAGTGCTTCTCACGACATGAATGAGTTGTTCTGGAGAATTGAAATGACTTATTTTGTAGTAAGCTCCAACTGAAGCTGTTTCCACGGTTCAGGTACAAGAAACATCCCTGCTTGACACAGACCAGCATCCAATCTCACCACAAACCAGCAGCAGCTATATTAACACGTGCTCTCATTTCATAGCATCTCCTGCAAGTCCTGACCTAGATGTGCCCCTTCCCAAGCTTTCATCCAGCATTTCGTCTCGTTACTTCTGGCATCATTATCTCACTTTCCTACTCTACAAACTTCATATTACATCACCACCAGCCTTCTATATTCTGAGGCAAAAAAACCCATTTGTCCTCATTAGGATTTTTTACAATCTCCTTGAACTATTGAGAAGAAATTTAATAACCTCCTAAGATGGAGGAAGAATGGATTAACTTGGGGCTAAGGAAGAGATATGGTTATAACTCTAATAAGGAGTTGGCTTCTAATCGGGACCACGTGCATGTGTTCACGGCATGCACAGAACTCTCACACAGCCTTAAAACAGACTACAGCTTTGTGCCTTAACCTCTGGGTTATTCTTGGATCATCTACCTCGATATGTGGGCAGTGCAGTTCATTCATCCCTGATGCTGGCGATAGATGTGAGCTTACCAAGCCAGATATACTGAATAAATGGGGACAAAACAAAGAGTTTCTGGACAGACTGATTCTGAAATCCTCTACAGCTTGTCTAGCTGTGGGAAGGAGACCGTAATATTAACGAGGCTCACAGATCTTAAGCATAAACAAAGCAGCTCAAGATGCAAGCAGCTTCTGTTCCAGCCATAGATCCTCTCTTTGCCAGGCTGTAACAAGCAGGATGTCGTGTAAGGCATATCTTGTTGCTGATTAATGTAGAGCCATCCCTCTAGAGGGCTACATGGATGGATATGTCTTCTACGACTAACCCCAAACTCCTAAAACCGGGAAGTCTAATCCATACCTACAACATTTTCTCTTTTTACAATTCTTCATTGCACGTCCACCCGTCCTACACATTCCTTCCATGCTTCCACTCCGTGACTGCAATAGAGTTTTGTAGTCTGTTACCTTAAACACATTTATTTCTCAAAAATGTGACAAAATGATATGGCAAAAGGGTCAGGATCTAGCTTCACGGGAGTCTGTAACACAGACCCCATACTAATTTTCTTCACAGTTTCAAACAAATAATTTGTTTGATGTTTCCTTTCCAAGTATGGCAGCCACATTACTCTGTGTTTTATGTTCATCACAAGATGAGGCTAAGATTAGCTGGAGGATGCTGAAGATGTCTGATCACTGTAATTATAGTTCTGGTGTCAGAGAAATTTTATCTGGGTTTGGATGACACATACCATGGGAGTCTTTCTGGTCACTGCCTCTCCTTTTCCTTTCTGCTATCTCAGGAGCATAAAGGTCTTCTATTTTGGCCAGAAACTAAAGAGCATTTATGAACTATGTACCGATGCTCAAGGAAGGAAGCAGTATGTGTAATTTTTTCGCATATGGTTCTGATCCTTGGAGACATCTCATTGATTGATTGCTGCTCCGTACCTGCCCAGCCATTAAGGTTGAACTAACTGCATTACCACAGCCTTCCTTCCTGATTAGACTTTCTTACTCACTGGTAATGTCCTGATCTCACAATCTCCACTCCCTCAGGTAACGCTGCTGAAGCTGCATAAATGAGGCTTAGGCTGGGAACTGCTGGGCAAGGAGAGCCCTGGAGTTCGTCTTTGGACAAATGGGACATTTGAAGAGGAGCGTTTCCTAGGAATGAGATAAAAATCTGCAGAGAGCCTCCCCTGCCTAAATTAAAACAGTGGAATATTAAATTCTTCATGCGCAGTGATATTTTAACTACCACTGTGTGGTAAGACTTGCTAATTATTGATTACATGTTCAGGGCATTGAAAAAGGATTTCATTTCCACTTTCGGTACAGTGAATGATATAGGAAAGATATCCAACTCCTCTTCTTGCCTTTAAGCACATCCTGGTTGTCTCTCTTTATATTTACCACACTTTTTTTTTTTTTCTTCACGTTTTCTGTCCTGTGAGATATTAATTTTCACATAAACTTTTTCCACTGCTCTCCTGAGATTCCTCTCATGTGGAGAGTGCTGTGTCATTTGGTCAAGGCTGCAAAAGTCAATATCTGGTTTAAGGTGCAAATGCAAAGTATCTTGATGACTTCTATGATTCTTCAGCAAGATCTTTAGCAGAATTTAGCCCAGAGCGGTAGACAAGAGGTCTGGCTGATTTCTGCTCTCTCTCCATTGTCTCTGTGGATGTTGTTCCTAATGCATCGAATTTGAGAAGCATTTGTGCTCAGGTGGTTGGAAAATGTCAGGGAAAACAGGTTCTGTTTTCCTGGCTTTGCTCTTGCCTCCAACGCAGGACCTGGGAGATACCATTTTCAGAATTTGGCATGACTTGAGTGGTGCCTGAACTTTTCTATTCTGCCTTTCAGCCCAACAAAACTTAACTGTTTTCAGAGGACAGCTTTGGGCAAATATAAACAACTCCCAGAAAGCTCTGAACTTGAGTCCCGGTATAAGCAGGCATTGTAGTGAGAGGCTGTCTGACACATACTGTTGCTTCCATAATAACCTCCTGTAGCATAATTTCTTGTAGCCCATAGCTGGTCAACTCAGGTAACTTCTAGTCAGGCTGAAGTTTTGCAAGGCTTTTTTTATTTGGTATCAATCATAGTTTAAACATCCCCTACCGCTTTCCTCTCTCCTGCCCTCAAGTCATCCCCAGAGCTCTTCCTGCACTACATTTTTCATGACCATGCGGTGACCCCAAACAGGGAACCGATCCAGCGGAAAAAAATAAATTGTGATTTTTTATTTTTTTTTTCCTGGGTACTTTTTCAGCTGGATCAGTTCCTTGGTCAGGTTCAATGAGTGGCCACACAAACATTTGTGCAGACAAAGTGCGTGTGTCAGAGGAGGAGGGGATAAGGTGATGGATACAGGGTGCAGAAATGCAGAAATTTGGCCTACCAGCCAAGAGCAGTAACACAAAACTTGTAACCACAGTCTCCCTTACTTATCTGTGTGGCTTTCACATGAATGACTGAAGAACTGGAAGGTTTCAAAGCTGTTCTGAAGTTCTGGACTCAGAAAGACAGGACCTACAATGAATACACATATATACGCACGCCGGCACAAACGCACAGTGTGATCCTTTGTTTCCACTGAAATAATACAGTGCAGAAATGATGAATATTTCCTTATCTTGGCTGCCTTCCTGCAACTAGGGAAAAATTGGCTGGTACAGACGGGAACACCCAGGAAAACATTTAGTGTATAGCCTGGTTATTCACTCATAGCTGTATTACATGTTTGTTGAGATCAGAAAGGTTTTCGCCAAAGGTAGAAAATAAAAGAATGAAGTCAAAATAAAATAAAAAAGAGAAAAAAAAACTCATTTATTTTCCTCCGTGCTATAGGAGAGAGAAAAAGCCCAAACAAATGGAAGCCAACACGTTGTATCTACCAACAGGAAAGCAAAGAACTGAACAGTAAGTTCTTTCTCTTTCCATATATATTTTGCGAGCCAGTGCTAGGGATGAGGGAGCAGCCACTTAAAACTGAGTGGGAAGGGAGGAAAAAAAAAATCAGCCTAATAAAAGCCAGTGGGGTTAGATAAATTACTGCGAAAAGGGAGAGGCAATTTCTGTCCATTTTAACGCCCACATGTAATAGGGAACAAGTGAAAATCAGCCCCAGGGATAATTTATGGTTGCCTTTTCAAATCTCTATCCAGGTCCAGAAGAACCCATGTACGAGAAAGTTAATCAATAACAAAAAAATCCCACAGAAATATTGTGGCAGAGATGGAAAAAAAATGTCTTGGGAATTATAATCATCTGCAGTAGATAGGCCAGACATTGGCAAACGCTGTTCTTCTCTGTTGGCATTTCATGGAAGCAAGGAGTCCCATTACAAAGATGTTCCCATGGCTACAAATACGACCCCAGTCAGCACCGTTTCTGCTTATCATTAGACTGTTGCCAAAGATTCACTTGGCAGTGAAGACTGGCAAGCTTACTGTATGGTTACCCACGGGCCTGAGCCTCTTGGTCTGCTATATACATTCTTTACAATCAAGATCACTTCAAGAGGCCACCTCCGCTAGAGCTCCAGATCTTCCCATAAAAGCAGTCTTTGATGCCTTAGCAAATTTGATGCCTTAGTCCAAACTCTTGTTCATGTTTTTTGTGTGGATTTTGCCTAAGCAGACCAAAATGCTCAGCGTCTGAGTACACTACCAAATACGCAGAGTCTGGCTGTTGCTTAGTGTGAAACTTATGTCTTTCTTAGATGAGTCCCACCTAACTCTCTCTCCTACCTAACTCTGGTGATTAGATTAGATATTCAGATACTCTAGACCCTCTGCAAGGAATGGAGAGAGACAGGTCTCTCTAGATGCAAGTTCAGATCCTGCAGGGGATTGAGTCACCGTCCTTGGCTGTCCATTGTCTCCATTGACAATAGGGAATTAACTCCACTGCCTAAATGGAGGTGTTGAAGACAGGTAAGAGGCAGTGTTCTTACCTTTCACAGCTTCCAGCAGCTGACCAGAACAGCTGGACCTCTTATAAGTCAGTGCCACAGCCATGGGGTTCACCTCTTTTAAGGCCACTGTTCATCAAGCTCTTTTGAAATCTAAATGTGATTCTGTCATCCTTAGTGGACGTCTTTGTGTGCTGTACGGATGCGTCAGTACACAAGCTGAGGTAGCTCATACAACCTTCTGGTCCATTTAAACACTGTGTGGGCCTCTCTGTGCCTCGTCTGTTCCAGATATGAGTTTTCTACAGCTCTTAATATTGATTCTGGGCTCCATAATGGCAAGTCCAAGCTTTAATTGTGACTTGCTGATTTATTTGAAAGCCCTGGTAAGTATCTTCTCCATGTTTCTTGTTAACATTTTGTCTACATTAGTAAGGAGGATTGTTTCTTCTAAGTCTGTCATTCTGGTGTTTTTCCAGCACTGAAATCATTCAGTAAGTTTTATCAGCCTTTACATCAGAAAGGCTTGCAGGCAGCACATGGGCTTCTATGGGGACCACAGTGAGGGAGGATTTTATAATACATGGACAACTTGTAAACAGCACAGGTATCAAGCTGAAAGCAGGAAGCATGTAAGCAGAGTCACACGTTAGGACTGCCTCACGTCAGATACTGATTTTGTTCCTATCTCTTACTTTCCCAGGCAGCTGGTCAAATAATGGCACGTCATTGAAAGTTTCCTACTTCCACAGAAATATCACTAATTCTCTCCGTTTAACAGTGCAAGGTCTCAAATAATTTAGGCACTGTCCGGACGCAGGATGCAGTGTTTATCCCATGGACAAAATGGGAAGGGTCCCAAAATTTTAACGTTGCAAGCTTTGATAGTGGGGTTAGAATGCAGCTGTAGTGGAAAGAATGAAATGGGATCCTCCAGCTGAATGAGGGGCAGCTGTCCTATGGGACTTGGAAATGAGAACAAGAGGGTAGGGTTTATAGAATCATGGAATCATAGAATGGTTTGGGTTGCAAGGGACCTTGAAGATCGTCTCATTCCAACTCCCTGCCATGGGCAGGGACACCTCCCACTAGACCACATTGCTCAGAGCCCCGTCCAACTTGGCCTTGAACACCTCCAGGGATGGGACATCCACAACTTTCCTGAGAAACCTGGGACAGTGTCTCACCATCCTCAAAGTGAAAAATTTCTTCCTAATATCTCATCTAAATCTCCCCTCCTCCAGTTTGAAGCCATTACCCCTCATCCTATCACTACCTGCCATTGTAAAAAGTCCCTCTCCATCTTTCTTGTAGGCACCCTTCAGATACTGGAAAGCCGCTATAAGGTCTCCCTGGAGCCTTCTCTTCTCCAGGCTGAACACCTCCAACTCTCTCAGCCTGACAGTTTATTTTAGTTTATACCCATCCGAAAGAGGGCACTAGGAACTCTTTACAGCTCTTGGAAAGAGAAGTTCAGTCAGCTCTTTTCAGCAACACTTAAATCTCTCTTGAGGCCCAAATAAACATATCAAAGAAATCCAGAGCAGGTCATTTACTTAAAATGATGTGTCTGCTGCCAGTTCATTGCCATTCATTTCAGCTAAGAGTCAGCCAAAAGCTGTCACAGCTCTGGCCCAAGACAGGAGCAAGTCTGAGCAGAAGGCAGCAGCACTTTTCCCTCCCTGTGCTTCTCCTGTCGCTCCGCTGAAGCCCTGGCATCGGGAGAGAGACCTATTGCGTTTCACAAAAAGAACAGCGAAGCCATAAATCCTGACACAGTATATTTATTGAAAAATGAAGGTAATAACGCTAATCCAGATAATGAGCTGTATGTTTCCCTGCGTCAGAAAACCTCTTAGCCAGGGGAAATAAATCCACCTGAAACTTAGCAGCCGACCCTTCTTCTAGTTCTTTTCTTTAACCTTCTTTCTTCTCCTCATCACAAATTCCTTTCCTGATATACTGGAGGATCTGGAAGTGTGGGCATGAGACAGGGGGTTGAAGAGGGTAAAGATCACAGAATCACAGAGTCACAGAATGGTCAGGGTTGGAAGGAACCTCTGGAGATCATCCAGTCCAACCCTCCCGCCAGAGCAGGGTCATCTACAACAGGTTGCACAGGACGGCGTCCAGGCGGGTTTGGAATGTCTCCAGAGTGGGAGACTCCACAACCTCTCTGGGCAGCCTGTGCCAGTGCTCCACTACCCTCAAGGTAAAGAAGTTCCTCCTCATGTTAAGATGTCACAGCCGTCACAGTGCCTCAGTTTTCTGGGTGGAAACAGAAATCTCTCGTTAAATATTGGGCTGTACATCTGACGGTGGCACTCAGGTTCCCTCACCAGTCAGTGGAGATCTGATCAATTTGGATGTGGGAGCTTGGGGCACAATTTGAACTCATCCTAACCCAGCTGTGTAAAATAAGGACAGGGACACTGCATTATGAATGTATCCTTTTCTTTCCGGTACCAATAAAGCAGCTTTAAAACCAGTTCAGCTGTTGTTCTCTAGTCTGTAAATGTTAGAATTGAGGGGAGAGTGTGAACCCCTTTTCTGAATCTGGTGGGTCACAGGATCCTAGGATGTGAATAAATCACTTTGATGGGTTAAGCCCTATTTTTTCTACCATAAACAACTATATTGTGTTACAATATAAAAAAAATATAGATAACTGTTAGGCTAAATCTCCAAATAACTTCTTATTAGTGACTACAAGGTCCTACTTAAAGCTATCCTAAATAAAGATATTTTATGTTTTCCTCAGGATTGTAATCTAATGTCATTATTCACCTGTTTTACCCTGCTCTGACCCTCGGAACAGTCCTGGTCCCTAACATCTAGCTGGCCGGCAGCTATACCCAAGCACTACTTTTTGATGATACTTGCATGAAATTTTGGTAACCAAAAGTACTTTAGGAAATCATGACAATTATGTTAGAGAGCTACTTTTACTCCCAAGAGGGAAGATTTAGCTCCGACCGAATCCTTGTGTATCCTGAAGAAGTCTTATAGTAGGTACCATAAACTAAATGCAGTCAAAACGAATGCCTCAGGGAAGAATGTAAGATCTCTGTCTGCTACAAATATCTGCATTTGCTTTCCACGCAAGCTGAACGGTTCTGAGTAAAGTGCTCATGGCTTCAGAAAATCAGAAATCATACAAAATTATGGTGATTTTATGACCATGACCTGCCAAGATGACCATGTCATTTGGTCTTCCTTGTAGAGTCATGCGCAGTTCATTGAATGATTCAAACAACATGATTGGCTACAATAGCAGAAGACAAATCAGCTAAGATATTCCTTCTTATGTTCTTATAGCTTGGGAAAGGATTTAATTGACTAAGTCTGCTTGCTACATGTCCGTAATTTTCATTTGGGTTATAACAACCTTTCAGGAACCTAAAATACAATTTAATAACCATAAATCATGGGAATTCTCTATGTTTTGACACATACTTTTCACAGAATCACAGAATAGTCAGTGTTGGAAAGGACCTCGGGAGGTCATCCAGTGCAACCCCCCTGCCAGGGCAGGGTCACCTACAGCAGTTTACCATGTTCTTCTTCCATCTTCAGGTACTTACTGGTGACTTTAAAAACAACTTTTTATGTTCAGCTGTTGAAATTCTAGAGACTGTGTTTTCATTATTAACAAATTTGCCCGACTGCAAATATTTCTTGGAACTTTTTGAGATCTAATTTTTTTCACACCCATGTTTCAAATTCTTAATCTTCATGGCTCAAAAGGGTATCACCACAACCTTCCTGTGACTTTACTTGACAAAATCACTGTCTGAATTGCCTGTGAGATTTTGAACTTTTTTGTTTGTTTGCAATAACAATATTTAAAAAAAAATATTTAAAATAATATTTTAAAATAATATTTTAAAATGATATTTTAAATAATATTTTAAATATGTATGCATGTACACGTATATATGCACGGAAAATGATTCCATGAACTATTTAAAAATATCCTCACTTTTAAACTTCCTGAGTACACATAGTTAGACAGATTTTTGCTCTCAAGCGTTTTGATTTCTGCATCAGCCTTTTACCAGGTTATTCTCTGCCTACTTTTATTTATTTGTTTGTTATTGTGTGAGTGAGAAGGCACTTATTTCCAGAGAAGAGATAGCTTGGCTGTTCAGGGCATGACCAGAATAGGACCATGTGTGTCATGAATGAGAGTGCACTGTTGAAGACCTGTTTCTGTGTCTGTTATGTTGGGTAGGGACCTTCTCTCTTAGCTACAATGCCTAAATCACCAGCTTGTAATGGTGGAGGAGAGAAAGTTATTCACATCATCTCACTTAAGGCATCTGAGACACGGGCCTTCAAGAGGAGTTTTGGCTCTTTCTGGTCAAAAAATTCTCCACATTGCATTTCTACACTGGGAAAATGTGGGAATACCACAGCGGGTCACATCAGGGGTTCCTCATGACATGTTCTGTGTCCACCAACGGCCAGCAGAACTTTATTTGGAAGAATATGTCAGAAATTGGATAAAGGAATAAGAGGATAATTGTCTGAAAGCAAAATGTTGCTTTCGTTCATTCTTTCTTTCTTTCACTAGTTTGAGTTTTGTCCTGATGACTGAACAAAAAATATTTCCCAAAAAATTCTTGTTCCTGAACACTGCAAATTTACAAAAATGAGCATTGTTGTATATCTCAATAAACTGTATGTTGAAGCTTTTTGGAAATTTTATAGATCTTCTGGTCTTATTTTTTGGCAGTTGAATTGCATGGGATAAATGTATACTATGTATACAAAATATTAGCTTTTAGTAATGTTATTGTTTGCTGTTCTCTGAGTTTTACTAAAATAGTCATGCCCTCCAGAAATTAATGAACATATCTACAGTACTGTTTGTGTTCAATGCTTATATCCTTTGGAAGGTGATCAGACAAATTTTTTCAACACAATATATCTCCTAGATAAATATATTTTTTATTACACCTGGGGTTTTTTGTAAAAAAAAAAAAAATCAAATATATTGAACAAACGTTTTGGACCACAAGGTTTTCCTATGATAACTCACTTTTGAAAAGTTCCCTTCAAGTATTTGGCACTGCAAGGACTGATTTGACCACACCAACTTATTTTCTCTTTTTGAGAGAGTGACTGAAGCTTTTCAGCAGAAAAAATGCTGAAGGATTAAGGTTAATAATACCATTTGAGATGAATTTTTGAATCACAAATATGATTCTGAATAGTTGTTATAGTACATCCATTTCTAAATATTGAATAAGACAACATAATGAAGAGCAATAACATATTAGGTATTTGTATAAAATATAACCACAAGTCTGGTTTGGGTTGTGGGGTTTTTTAAATTGATTTTTCACATAATTTATATATTTATGTGTCTGCTTATGCATCTACCAGCTTTTATGCATCTGTATTGATTTATTTGGTCAAATAATCTGTTTCATCGCATAACGAATAAAAGACTAATTACTTGTGTAATTGTGATCATATTGGTATAGCAATAATGTAAACGATGTAATAACTTCACACATTATGCTGTTATTGTATAGCTGTTTAATTGTGAAGTAATTGTATACTTACAGGTTGTAAGGGAAATACACAGGGGAAAAGAGTGAGAATTCTATAATGTAATTTTATGGAAGAAAAAAGCAGATTGAATCTGATTTGCTGCACAGTTACACTGCAAGTAAAAAAAAAAAAAGTTAAATATTCTTTAAATGGTAAGCAAAATCCTTGTGCAAGCATACAAAGAGAGAGTAAAAACATCCACCCCCCTCACCACCCAAATGGTCCCTGTGGTACTGCAGACCCTCATCTCAATTATAGCCTCTACATCACTAGCATAATGCAAGCACTGTAGTAATAACAAAAAGCAGTAATATCCCAGTCTTTCCTTGAGTTTTATTACTTGAATTCACATATTGGTCTGTCTGCAGGGCTGCTCTGTCACCACATGGAGAGCAAAGCCTCTATTAGAAGAACGAGGGAGGGGCATATTCTCTTATTTTATTATTACTGTTATTATTTTTGACCGCAGCCGTCAGAGGGAAATCATTAGAGGAAATCAATTCAGGATGTGAACAAAGCAAACATTTTTAATAACAGACTTTTTATGACTCATTGTTCTCACCAGTTGCTCTGACTGCATAGGCTATTTGTCAAAGGAAAGTTCACCTTCAAATATAAAAAATTAAAAAGTCCGTAAAAGTCTTCATGGCGTCATCCTGAAAAACACATTTGGCAGTCTGCTGGAGGTGAGGTGCGTTCCAAGTATTCTGGGGGAAAAAAAAAAAGGAAAGAAAGAAATTCTTTCTAGGTTCACTGGGTATCCCAGCCTGCAAGAAATGCTCTCCATTCACAGACCCACTTCTTCTGACTCTTCAGCTTAGCTTTTGCAGAAGACATTTGTTACCTAGGCAAGTAATGAGGCATGTCTTGCAGATCGCCTCTCGTCCACTGTCATGCCCTGGCTTTTTCACATCCCTGGATTGCAGTGAAGTGAAACCTGAATGACAGCTGTGTGAAACCTTATACATGGATTAAGGAAAAAAGATAATATACTAAATAAACAAATAAATGTATCTATATAATAGTTTAAAATACTATTAAAAGTAATAAGAAAGTGTCATTTTTATACAGACATAGAGTTCCTAAAAAGGACAGAATAAAATTATGCTTCCTGAACCCAAAAGACCGTGGTGACTCTCTATCCCAGCATATATTTATCAGCAGTATTTGCCAAAATAGCAGAAAACAAGTAATGTGCTGTGAGACACGGCATATCTCCAGGCTCAACCAGCTGTTTGTCCCCAGCTCTTGAGGTACAAGATTTCTCAACTGCCGATCAGACATGAGATTTTTCCCTGTATGTTTTTAGATTTGGTCAGCCCCTGGCACAGGTTGCCCAGAGAAGCTGTGGCTGCCCAAACCTGGAGGTGTTCAAGGCCAGGTTGGACGGGGCTTGGAGCAACCTGGGCTGATGGGAGGTGTCCCTGCCCACGGCAGGAAGGGGTGGAATGAGATGATCTTTAAGGTCCCTTCCAACCCAAACCATTCTATGATTCTATGATTTTTTGTCTATAAACAAGGAAGATAAAGAACACCTTTTATTTTCCTATCAAAGATGAAAATTTACAGTGTTTTGGTTAAAAGTAACAACATCTGGCCAGAAAATCTCAGTTCTGTTTGATAAAAAGTGGAAGCAGAGCAGACTTGAAAGGTATTAAAAATTTGTTGTGATCAACCATAAAAGAGTGGGAGTGAAAGAGAAGGAGGTATGAAATGTCTTCTCACCAAGAGGATGTGAAATAAGAAGCTTCATGAACCTGCAGTGCTTGATTCAGTTGGAATTTGATTCTGGATTTCTCACATCCTGTCTGAATACATTAAATATTGTCTATTTTTTCTCACACTTTTTCTTCCTGTGTTGCCAATCAGACATTCCACCCTCAACTGAATAAACGAAAATACAGCTGAAACTGGTATATTTGTTAGAGAAAAAAATAAATATCTTAATTAACTGGTATTTTTAGACTTATTAAATAAATGCATAAATGCAGTATTTGAAGCTCAGTTCAGAAATGAAGCATACAAGGACACTGTAACTAAACAGAATTAAATTTTCCTTTCCATTGGAAACTGAAATTGTCTGTAGACATCAAATGTTTATTATAAAACTTCAAAAGTTTTGTGAAAATTTCTTTCTTCTGTCATGACATGTGTTTTTGAAATGAATATTTTGATACCAGTGCTGCATAATTTAAGTTTTTTGGATGGCATATCTGAGTTGGATACTTGCCTCCACTGATGTAAGGAATAAAAAGAAGACTGAACACTTGAAAGGGTAGGAAAAAGAAGAAGTGAAAAAACTGAGAGCAATGAACTTGACAGAAAAGGAGAAAAAAAAAAGTTTTAAATCCATAGAAAGACATGATGGTCAAGATAATAGAGGAAGATGAACAGAATCAAAGATGGAAAAAGTATCTGAAGTAATACTGAAATTATTGCAAGACTGGAAAAAGAAGTTTGTGCTGAGAAGAGAGTCTGGGGGAAAGCAATTTATCAACGTAAAAGAAAGAAATTAATACCAGACCAAGAGAAGAAAAAGAAACCAGAAGAGA